>NW_004567109.1:18043983-18067412 GCF_000260355.1 Condylura cristata | reverse complement strand
GTGTTTTAACCCGCTGCGCCACCAGGAGGGTCCCTGAATACTGAAAATTTTTAACCTACAATAGCCCTATGAGACAGGTATCATTATGCCTACTCTCAGGGGAGGAAAATGAAGCACAGAGGTGTAAAATGACTTGCCCAAGGTTAACCAGCTAGTTTATATGGCAGAGCAAGATAGTCTACCTCTAGCCCCCAGGTGCCTCCCCCCCACTACTACTCTGTATTGCCTGAAACTCACAGGCCTAGAATTTAGTCCTAACTCCAATTAACCTGTAACACTGGGCAAATCCCTTTTCCGACCCCAGTTTCAGCACCTTCAACAACAAAGTAGGAAAGTAGGGGAGGAAAGAAAGGACTAGAAGTGTTTTGTTTGGGTTTTTGTTTTTCCATCCCAGGGAAGTAGAGGATGAGAAAGAAAAAAGGGAAATATTGAGATAGACAAGGGGAGAAAGGAAAATGGACGCCACACCCTGAATCCCAGGCTATGCATGCAGAAGACTGGAGAGGGGTGTCCCAGAAGGCACAGGGCAGGTGCAGGGCTTGGTGTAGGTCCATTCAGTCTGGGGGACTGTGGGCAGGGAGGGAGCTGATGTCACAGCAGCTAAGACTCATCTGGAGGACAGAAACATCTGCTAGGGTGACAAACTAAGCAGACTTGGATAGTTCCGCAATCTCTGTGCCCAGGACAGATCAAAGGTCAGGAGTGTTAGTGTGTCTGTATATGTGGGTGTATGGATTGTGTCAGGGTCCCTCCTCCCAGTTCCCAAGGTCACTCACAGGACCTCAGAAATGAGACTCCAGGACAGGCGTATCTGTCCCCTACTTTGTTGTTGAAGGTGCAGAAACTGAGGTCAGAGAGGAAAAGGGATTAGCCAGGGCCATGAGTTGACTGAAGTCCATGTGTGGCATGCAGGTTGGTGGACCCCCACGGAGGAGATGGTGCTTAGGAGCTCCGCTCAGCTCTGGGACCCCCTGGAGACTCTCCTGCGGGCTTGGGAAGCCCAAATGACCAGAGAGTTTGCAGTCTGGAGCTTTGGTTTCTTCATCCTAGTTCCCTGCTGTCTGCTTTCAAGACACTCCCCATTTTCTTCATTCTCTTCTACTCTTTCAACTTTTCTGTTTTCTTCTCTATCTCCTCTTTTCACTTACATCCTCAAGGTCAGTTATTCTCAGATTGAAACTTCTGTCTTTTCCTTTCTGCTCTCTTGATAAGTGAGTTCTTCCTCTTTCAAAACTTTAATGACTACCTCTCTGCTATTACCTCCCCACCTTGTCATCTGAGGTCTGACTAGAAATCCAGACCTCTAGATGATAGTGCTGGATATTTTCTCCAGACATCTGGCTGCAGCCATCTGAGTTTTTCCAAGTATCAAACTGAATTCCACATCTCTACCTCCACCAACAAACAACCCCAGCCTGCTTTACCTCCTGTGTTCTATATTTTCAGAAGTGGCACCAATGCCCTTTAAATTAAAAACAATCTTCCGAGACATGACCTTTCCCTAACCTACATAAGCTACATATCCTCATGGAGTGATTTCATATCTCTTTCCACCCCTCTGCATCTTACACTACCATATTCTTCCTCGTAGGCCAATAGTTCTCACAGTGTTCAGGTGTCACCTCTAACACCTGCAAACATGTTGGAAGTGCCAGTTCTTGGACTCCCACTGCAGGCCTGTGACTCACCAATATAACCTGTGTTTTTAGTAAGCTAGTAGTGTGACTCAGGCCATCAACACTGAGAACTATTGTCGAGGCCATTGCAACAATCCCTAACTGGTCTGTGGCTTCCGTCATATCTCTTCTGGTTCAAGACTAATTCCATTCAGCAACACAAGTGATTGGACCATGTTATTTCACTCCTGAAAAATCTCCTGGCGCTCCCCTGGCTACACCTTCAGGGGAAAAGTTTAAACACTCTAACCAGCATTCCAGGCTCTTTGCAGCTGCAACTTATATTTCTTTCCTGCCTCATGAACTGCTACACAAGATGAAGGGAGAAAACAGGGACTATAACTAGCACTGGGCCTGGTGCATAGCAGGTGCTCAATGGACGCTTGATATGTAAATGGTAACAGAAACAATGAATACATTTAGGGTTAGGAGGGCTCTTTTAGAGCTCTTTTAGACAGTCTCCATGTGACCCTGCTAGCTAGACAGGGGACAAGTATAATCCCAGGAGCTCATCTGATAAGTGATTCTTACTTGTTGCAGATCCTGGGGAGAGGCACGTTCTCCACAACCTATGAGGCTTTTGGGGGCCCCTAAGACTTTAGGACCCTATGGCTGCAGCCCTGTGACCCTACATTTTCAGGGCTTGGGGACACCTCACTTTCTGAAACACAGTTAGGCATTGCTGTTGTCCACCCTCTGGGACACACACATACATGTGAAGGCATGGGCTGTGTACCTGGGTACACATGCAGACACCCTTTGACATGTGGCTCATGTAACACATACAGAGATACCCACGGGAAATACTCATGCACCTGGAACACAGGACATGTATCGGCACATAGGTGCACATGTTCACACATATATGGAATTCTATTAGGTATACTTGTAATGCTTTTTTCATAGGCTCAAGATTTTCCCTCTCTTTTAAAAAAAGTGAACTTGCATGTGGACTTTATGTTAAGAAAATACTCAGGCCTGCCTGAGTCTCCAGCCACCCTCTTGCCAGCCTCCCACTCCCTGTTTTCAGCATGTGGGGACGTTTGGCTCGAGAAGATTCTGAGGCGCCACCTCGTGGCTTTATCTCACAACTGCAGCGCAAGTCCCCCTTTCTCCCTAACAGCTGAGTTACCTGCAACTAGCTTGGTCTAGCCAAATTATCCTAACCCCGCCTGCCCTGTCCACCCCCGACCTATCTGAAGCCCAGAACTTTCTGAACATCCCTCACTAAAGTACAGAACTCAGCCTGCCTTGTGACGTGAAGTTTTCTGCACGGTTGGCTTCAACTCTGCAAAGGAACAGCACCATGGCCAGATATCACTAGCTTTGGGACCCTCCCTTCTCTTGTCACTTCCCACATGACCTCACTGAAACACCCTTGGCTTTAAGAACCCTTTGTACCGACAGCTTCCACATCTGTCACTCAGACATCTCTCCAAGTTCCAGATGCAGAAAGCAACTGTCTCCTGGATATAACACCAGCAACACACTCACCACTTACCAAAACAAGTTATATATTTTGCACAAACCTATTTCTTTCCCACTGTCCCCCATGATGATAAGTGACCTCATTCTTCACTCCATGGCCCAGGTCAGGAACCCGGGAGTCATGTTTATCCTCTTCACTTTGAATTAATCACCAAGCCCTATTAACCAATTCCTATGTATACATTTTTTCATTCTTACTAGCTTTCCCTTGATTTGGACTTCTGGTTTCTTTTCTGAGCTGTCTGCCTCAGTTGTTCCACTTGCAGTCGAAGCTATGTTTCTAAAATGCAAACTGGGTCATTTTCAATCTGTTAAAAAATCTGCAGCTTCAGCATGCTCCCACAGCTAAGCTTCCTAGCACCACACACCAGGACTGGTAAGATCTGGTCCATGCTGACTGGTGCAACCTCATCTTCCACCACTCCCCATTCCACACTCCACTTACTGCTAAGGAATTATTTGCAGTCCCCAAGCCAGCGTATCTTTATACCTATTGTTCCTGGCATACTGCACCCTCAGCAAAACTTCCTGAGTTTTCTGGGACTGGGACTGAGGGGCTCTTTGTTTAGATTCCAAGGAAGTATCTGCTTATACCACACCGGGTGGTTTGTTGCCTTGTCTTTTTCCCCCACTAGAATTTTTTCTTTTAAGATTTATTTATTTGTGCAAACAGAACTGGGGTACAGGCCAGAGGCGCAGGGGCGGTGAGAGTATTCACCAGAGTGGGGGCCAGAACAGGCAGATGGATGAAGTACACTGCTGAGGGGAGCAGTGGGCAGGTCAGGAGAGGTCTGCTGGGCCATGTGGTCACCTCTGGGGCAGGCAGGGATCGAACTCATGCGGAAGTGGCTTTCAATTCTTAGTGCTGTGCTTTAACCCGCTGCGCCACCAGGGAGGGCCTCCCCACTAGATTTTAAGCTGCTTGTGGACTGGGTCTAACTTTTCATATTAACTCCAGAGAATCCAAGCCAAGAAAACAACTTGCATTCAGTGAACAAATGAGTGTTCCTGTCTATCACAGCTAACCACTGAAAGGCACATGGGAATGAAGCTCATGAGCACATGTGGGCCCAAGGGTAGAAAACAGTTTGCAGAATGAGGACCTGGGGCCAGTCTGTCTCCCATCTGACAGCTTATGTTCTGACCTGGTGAAGCAGTAGGTGCTTGGCTCCTGTCTCCTGCTGAAAACACTTCCCTTTCTCACTTGGTATGGAGCAGAGGTGAAAAAGCTAGTGACCGCAAAGCTGTACCTGGCCTTCAGATGCTGAGGCAGTAGTAAATTTTTTAAACGATCAATATTCAAATATAGGATATAGAATTTACATTAAAGCTAGGATTGTGGATTCTAAAAAAACTGGAGGATGCTCCTGTCTCACTTGGCAACAGCCTGCTGACTGCAGGGCAGCACTTCATTTATGAGTGTACAATGCCCCCACCAAGCCTGGCGCATTAACAGTTTGTTTACAAACCTCTAGCAATGAGGGCCTGTGTGGAATCCTGGCTCTGGCACTCATGAGTGGTAACACCAAACCATCCATCTATGCCTAAGTCTCTTCAACTGTAAAACTGAGGTAATAGTGCCTTCTCAACAGAATTATTGGGAAGATTGAATGAGATAAATACTTGTAAAGGTGCTCAGTAAAGAATGGACGTGTGCAGCAGGTGGCAGTGAGCTGCTGAGACTGGCAAAGTGTGAGACGTGCGGGACAGACCACACAGGAGCTACCTTGTCACCAATGAACATTTATTGAGTGTCCACATGTGCACAGCTTTGAACTTGGCGATCACAGAACGCACTGGGGGAGGGGGTGGAAGCAAGGGATCAGGTTAATGGGGTTCATAAGAAAGGTCATCCCTGCTGGAGCCGCCAGTCGCGTCTCTGCAGAGGAGCCCTAAGCAGGGGTGGAAGTTAAAGCCAGGCACCACGATGGTGATGGGGTGCAATCGTTAGGGAAGCATGCGGATTCTGGGGAAGTGTCCCTCCTGTTCTTGGCTCCAGCCAGGCCAGATGGTACTGGGGGACAGGGATCAGATGCTTAGGTGTTCAAGCAGGGTTAAGGACAGGCAAAATAAATACCCCCAACCCCATTGTCACTCTGCTGCAACACGACACAAAAGCTTAGAGACCAGGGCCCAAGGACACCGAGATCCCGTCAAGGAAGCTCAGGTGGAAGGAGGTTTCCCCACCCCCACCACCAGGCCTGTGTGCTCCAGGGGTCCCGAGAAGGACGGGGCAGTTCAGACCCTGGGTCACTGAAGTTGGTAGGAAGAACTGCGATGTCAATGGCCTGAGCCTGCTCTCTGCCCAACAGGATCAAGGGCAAGAGCCAAAGGGCCAATTTAAAGGACGTGAGCCTAGGAGGCCAGAGGGGGCACCACAGCCTAGGGGGCCCCACGCCCTGGCCGGCAGGGCACATGGGCTGAGGCAGCCTGCTCCTGCCAGCCCTATCCCACTCTGGGGCCTCCCTCCTACAGGGGAGCCAGACATTGGGCATAATGACACCTAGTGCCCCCCTCCCTGGGGGCTACTCCGACCTTCCCCGGCCTGGCGGGGACAGCCTCGTTGATTTCCAAGCCCATCCCTACCCCCGTGGGGTCCCGGGGGGCGGGACGCAGTTACTCACACCTGAGGGGTGGGCACCACGCCCTTGCCCTCGGAAAAGCCAGTAAGCTAGGGTGTTTGGGGGGAACTTTTAGGAGGGGGGGTCCAGTTTGGGGGCTTCAGGGAAGATGCCTCCTCCCTCCTTCCCTCACTGCCTGCCCCCAGGTCTGTCCCCAGTGGACATGCCCTCAGGGCTCTGCCAGGCATTGCTCCAGGGCAGCCATGCGGTAGTGGCTGGCCGTTTCCTCACCCGCCTGCAGCCGCATGGCCTCCCGGCACAGCCGGTTGGCCCGAGCCAACTCCACCAGGACACCCTGGTAGGCGGCTACCATTTCAGGCTTGACAGAGTTGGGGCTGACACTGCCTAGCAGCTGGAGCAGCTCCTGCGGCCAGCGGGAGCGCAGGGCAGCAGGGGCCAGCCAGGGCAGCAGTGGCACACAGCCGGTGAAGGCCTGCATGCCCAGGAACCAGAGCTCCTGCAGATCGGCCCAGATGCCTTCATAGTCGGGGGACAGGGCCAGCACCGCCTGGTCTGAGCCAGGTGTGGCCCTGGCCACGTGGGACTGCGACAGGAAAAGGATAGCAGCTGCGAAGAAACCTCGGGATGCAGGTGTTCCCTGAAGAGCTGGAAGGTGAAAGGTAGGTGGGGGCATGAACTGGCAGGGCCAGCTGCTCTGCCAGTCCTTCCCTTCCATGTGGACACTCAGGGAGCTGCGGCACAGCCCCTGTGTGTCGCACCTTACCTGTGTGTGACCCTGGGTCACTCTCTTTCTGGGGCTTTGTTTTTTCAATTGTAAAGCAAGGTCAATAGTGCTATCTTTAAATGCAATAACCTTGATTCTCATAGCTACCTGGCCAGACCCTCTAGTCCTCCGAGCAGAGGGGAGCAGTGGCACAGCCTGGAGTGCAACAGGCCAAGGAGCTCACAAATTTGGTACCTGGGCCAGAAGAGAGCATCAGCGGACCAGGAGCTGGGCCTCCAGCGGTTTTCAACCCCCACTTTGAAGATGCTCTCTGGGAGGCCAGGTCTAGCCCAGGGCATTTGTGGATAAGCCACATGGGGGTTCTACTTAGGGACAGCCTAGGACTAAGGGCGCGCAGGGACTAGAGGGAAGGGGACTGCTCCTGGTTCACTGGGACATCGCCCCTTCCCACTACCGGGTACCCTGCTGGGATCCCCACATAGGGAACATGGAGGCAGCTGAGGGTACGGGCTTATTACACCCTGTTCCTGGGCATCTGCTCAGCTCCTCCAACCTGACAGATGGGGCACAGGGAACAGGCGGGGACAGAGGGACCCAAGCAGACACCCACGGCCAAAGTGGGAGACACAGAGGGCTGGCAGGGGCTGGAGGGGACGCCCCTCCCCCTGTACACAGCCAGAGTGAGGAGGGGTGGGGAGAAGGGTGTGCAGAGCAGCAGGAGCGCTGAAGGCTGTCATGAGGGAGGTGAGGTGCTGAGCACAGAAAAACCTCAATGGAAGGAAGTCAAGTTTCTGACTCAAGGGCTGGGTGGGGGCGGCTCCACCTTGAAAACACTGGATTCAGAGTCCTTGGGGTGCTGGGGATTCCAGGTGCCTATGCCTGTGCCGCGGAGCAGGCCTGTACTTACACCCACCAGAACTTGCTTTAAAAGCCTTCAAAAGGAGGAGAATGCTATCATTTTGGGAAGAAGGGTGGGGTGGGGTGGGGTGGAGGATGGAGACATGCTTCAGAGATTTCCTCTTGACTAGAAAATTCTCTAAAGCCATTTTTGGAAGGCAGTGATTTATGTCCAGGACAGCAGACCCACCCAGGTTCCCTGCCCCTATCCCTTAGGACTGGATCCCCAGGGCTTACCTGGAGAGGTGCTAAGGAGCCGGGCCATAAGGAGGCCCAGGGTGGCGACATTGGCAGCCAGAAGCAGTCTCCCCTGCTGCTGCACGAGCGCGGGCAGCGACGTCATCAGGGTGTTCATGAGAGATGTGAAGCAGGCGTCGCGCCTGGGGAGAGAGTGGGAGGTTGGTGGGGGAGGCCTGGGGGCTAACAGAGCCAGACCAAGCCCTGGGGAACAGGATCCTGGGTTCCCACTTCACCAGGCCAAGGTTTGGCTAGAAATCAGGCAGCAGGGTGAAGAGTTAATTACGGATCTCATTTGTGGTACCTGGGGAGCAGAGATTGGGCTATGGCTGGAATAAGCAGTTATGCCCAGAGGGGTTCCCAAAATGCTAAATTCTTATGTGTGGGGCCTTGTCTGTTCTGAGCCCCTTTCATTTCATGAGCCCTGGGAAGCAGAAGACATTGGGATCTGGAGCCAATGTGAGCAGCAGCCCCCCTTGGTCCTCCAACCTCCGTCCCCGCCTTACTTGATCAGCCCCGGTGCAGTGACCACGAGGTTGAGGAAAATGTGGCAGCAGGTCTGCAGGCCGATCTCCACGCTGTCGGGCAGCACAGAGGTGTCATGGCCCGGGGACGTGAGTTCCCACTGCTGCAGGAAATACTTGCACAGAAGGGAGGGGGCCCCCTCCTTTATCAGGATCTCCCGGGGTCCATCTTCAACTGTCAGGTGGCACCAGCCAGGTAGAAGGAGCCTGGGGTGTGGAAGGCACAGATATGTGAAAGGTTGAGAGAGATAAAGGCACCAGGATTCCCTTTTGGGGGACACCCCACCTAAGATAGAGGGAAGAAGGGGCGGGCACATCCTCATAGGTGCTGCAAAAGCATCACGTTTAGCATGGCACAGATCTAGAACACATGGTGTGAGTGTGGGCAAGTCACTTAAACCACTGGAGTCTCAGCTTCCTCACCCCAAGGACATGGAGACTTATTATCATAGATTTACTGTGTGAACCAAATGAGATTGCTCTGGTAAAATGTACAGCAAAATGCCAAGCAGTTGGTAGGTAAATTAACAAACATGAGTTCTATTTATAGAAAAATCTAGGGTTGGCAAGTGAGAATAAGTCCCCCACAAACAGAACAATCCACAAGGAAGTCTCATGCCCCAAACCAAGCACAGTCCAGTGTGGGGAAAAGGTGGTTCTGTGTTAATCAGCCTTCACCAAAGGGCGAACCAGGAACCCAAGGGGTATAGTTTTCTTTTTTAGAACAGTCTGGCTGAACAGACTGTAAATACTCACCGGAGCGCATCCCCTGGCCAGGTGGGTCCTGGGGTGGTGGTGGAAATGGCCAGGGTGGCCACCTGCTGAGAGAGGTCATTGGCCTCCTCGGCCTCCTCATAGAGGGTCTTGGCATAGCGCACAAGGAAGGGCAGCAGCTGGCAGACTTCCTTGCGCAGGGATGAGGTCTCCTCAGCCAGCCAGGCACCCAGGATCCGCACCGAAGCAAACACAAAGGGTTCCTTCTGCTTCTCTGGCCCCACCTGTTATCAGAGGACACCCCTGAGATGGAGCAGAACCAGAGACCTTCATCTGTCTAGCCAGCATGCAGGCCAGCCTGGGAATAACACGACTAGAGGAATACTGGCCTGTGAGCCGAAGGTGGGGCCCCTGCCACCTCCTGCCCTGTGTAACCCAGCATCTGGCATACAGCAGGGACAAACCCAACAGGCCTGGCAGGGAGTGGGCCCTCAGGACATGTCTGCTGAGACTCAGGCCTCGTCCCCCTGAAACCCCACCTCTAAAGCATCTCAAGGCTAGAAGGAACCCACATTCCAAAGCCAAGAAATACTTCTTTTCCAGCGGCACTGACCTGGTTGGGAGGCTCCAGTCTGGTAGGAGTGGTGGGAAAGATGCCCCTTTTGGGGCTAAATCAGAAAAACAAGATAATGGGAGCTTGGCTTGGAATGCGGGAGGTGTACTGGTGAGTTCAGTGGTTAAAGCAGGTGATTGGAGAGACCAGTCTTGAGTGAAACCCTGTGAGACAAAATCCTGCACTCTCTCCCGGGGAGGGAAGAGGAGATGTAGATGGGGGAAGGGGACTACATGGAGTTAGGGGAGCCTCTCCAGAGGCCAGGACCCAGGCAGCATGCTCCGCTCCTGTGCCAGTACAAGTCAGTATGTGTATGTGTGTGAAACTGCTAGATTGAGCAGAACAGACTGCTTCCATTGTGTGTGTGTGTCAGTGTGTGTGTACTGGGGGGAGGCTTGTAAGTGGGAGGTTACTGTGTTGTGTGTGTACTGTGATGTGAGTGCACATATGGTGTGTGGTAGGTGCTTATGTGGAGGATCAGGGAGGGAGGGAGAGGGAGGCCCGGCCATACACTACTCCCTGGAGTGCTGTGGGATCAGTGTCTTGTCTCCCATTACATGGAGGTGCAGGAGTTTTGCTCCCCCTCTCCCTGGCTCCCCCCACACTGGATTCCTTCTGCACCCTTACCTGCAGTAGGTAGTGGATGACAGCACCTATCGCCTCCTTCATAATGCTCACTAGTTGCACCTTCTGTGGCTCCTTTAGCAGTGACTGCTCACAGCGGGTGCATTCCTGGATCCCCAACTCCATGAGGGCATAGCAGGCAGTCACCACATCTTCTTTCACCTCTGTGCCTGTCTCTTCCAGTGCCAGGCGCACTTCCACGCACGCCAGATTCACCAGAAGGGCCAGGAACTTGCTCCCAGAGTTGCCCGCTGGGATCCAGTCGGAGCCACAGGCATGCGCCAGGCGGGCTGCCAGCTTCAGTGCGGGGTTGCGCTGCCAGGAGCTCAGCTTGCTGCCCAGGATACGTGCCAGCCCAGCCTGCAGATCCCGGAGGCATTCAGAGGGCACGGTTGTTGGGGGCAGAAAGATGGGCAACAGCTGGCAAAGCTCAAATTTGCTGGCATCCTCTGCTTTCTGGAAATCTTCGCTGAGGCCCCGTAACACAGCCAGCAGGTCGGGCTCCGCCTCCTTCCAGCACTGAGTCTCAGCAGCAGCCAGCAGCCCCACTAGGAGTGCGAGGGCCTGGTCAAAGCCATAGCCATGCCCCAGGTATGCCTGGCACAGGGCAGACACAGTGCCCCCAGCAATAAGGTGCCGGGGGCCTCGGGGTGTGCCTGCCACAGCTGTCAGGCACTGGTACGTGTCATCGATCATGGACCGGCGGGCAGCATCATCGGGGTCCCCCCGGGCTGTGAGGAAGGTGCTAAGGATGGGGATCTTGTTGAGGACCTGGGGGTGGGCGGCTAGTTCAGGGTCACTGCAGAAGCAGGCCAGCAGGGCCACACCCAGAGCCCGAAGAACATGGTCAGGACAGCCATCAGGCGCCTCCTTGGTGGTCAGGAGGCGATTGGGGAAGGTGAAACCGACAGCATCGAAGATCCGCCGCCGAGTTTTGGCATCAATGTCACCTGCTTTGACTGCCTTGGTCACCTAAGAGGGGGTATGTGCTATCAGCAGGATGAAAGGAAGAGGAGGTAAAGGCTGCCCCCTGCACCACATGGTATTCACCATTAACAGGACTAGGTTATATAAGGGGATTCACTGTGGGGCTGGGAAGACTCCCAGAGGTCATTTTACCCAGCTCCTTCTTCTCCCAGGAGACTGGTCGACCTCCAGGAACCTTCCTCTATGGTCATCTCTGTAGAGAGAGGTCTAGGTCCTTCTCAACTACTTGTTCTGCTGTTTCGTCACCTGGTCAGTTGGGATTCCTGATGTCTAATCTAGAGGCCCACAACCTGAGTTGGAAGAGGGTTAGCACTCAGTGTTAAAATCTCCCAAGGACTTAAGAGTCCCTCCCTAATTGCTCCCTCCAGAGAAATCTCCAATCCATTCCCGCCACCTTCTCAAGGGAAATGGCTCCTGTGTCTCGCCTCTCTGCTTGTCAAAACATTTCCCCTTACATTTCACCTAAACACCTCCTCTGCTGCAGTGTGAGCCCTTGACTCCAGAGCCTTCTCCCTGTTGCCATGGCAAACAAGCAGCGGCTGTACTCCCTCCTCCCTTCAACCCCCCCTCCACCAACCCCCCCTTCCCAGCACTGCAGCTCCTGCTCTGCTGTCCCCAGCTTGGGCTTCTCCAACAGGACTAGCCCTAAACCAGATCCTTTACCCGCAACCTACCCACTGCCATGTTGGCCACCTTCTTCGACCCCTCCCCAGTCACTTCCAGTCCTGCTACACTCCACCCCCAGAACAATCATCCCCAGGCCTCAAGTACTCTGTACTAGTTACTACCTGCTGCTGTTACCATATGAGTCAGCTCCCATCTGCTCTGGGACGCCCCAGAGAGCAGACCCAAGCAGCCTCCTCAAGGCTCCCAGGGCTACAAGCCTTATTTACCCTCATTCTTTCCTTTGCCCCACACTTAAGAGAAGCAAAAAAAGAGCCCAGAGATAGCCCCAGGGCCTTCTTTGGTGATTGAAGACTACCAGCAACCACCTATATATCCTTGGGGACTTGTTGACCCCATTCCTAGGGGGCTCAATCACCCTGCCCTTCCCGCCTCCCAATTTTCAGTCAGTTCCTTACTAGCAGCAGGGCTGCAAACTGCTCGCTGTCATTCTTGGCCTCACGGAGGGCTCCCAGGTAGCGTTCCAGGGTGGGGTTTCGGCTCTCTGCCTGGTTCAGAGCTGGCTCACAATCCGAGGCCATGATGCCCGCCTTGCCCAACTGTGAACACAAGAGGGACTGAGCATCCCTCTGCAGAGGAGGGGCGGGGGTGGGGCAGGGAGGGGGTGGAGGTAGGAGTGGAGGATGGGGGGAGGGATTAGCACAGAGGGTTGGGAGGATCGGGAAGGATGGGCTCCTCAGGACTGACCTCCCTTGGGGGGAGTCCCTTTAAGGGGCTGGACCATCAAGTCCTTAGGGATGAAGGGACCCAGGTCCAAGGTCACCTCCAGAAAGCAGGAAAGGAGCATGCATCCTACTGCTCAGCGGGACGGCTCTCCTCACCAATCTCTGGGGGGGTGGGAGGGGGTTGGTCCCACTGTTCAGCTGTCCCCTGGCACCAGAAGCCCGGTTTAATCTCCTTCCACGGAGGCACACAGGGAGGAAGTGGTGAGGACAGACAGGGAGGAATGAGACATACATGGGTGAAGTTCGATTATCCGGACTCAGGCTGCCAAGAGTGAAGAGGGGATACTGGGTCTCCTATCCCCTCCCTTCTCCAGAAGAGGCAGGAGACAAGCTTCAGCAGAAGTGAGAATGCTGGGCCTGAGCAGGGAAGACTTGGAAGCCCCTCTAGAGACCCCACCCCTCCAGCCAGGCCTCTTAGTCGCCCCCGCAGCCTCCTTGCCTCCTCTCCTTTCCCTCCCTCGGGCAGAAGCTGCAGCAGCAGCAGTAGCAGTAGCAGCGGCAACAGCAGCAGCAGCAGCGGCAACAGCAGCAGCGGCGGCGGTAGCAGCAGCAGAATTAACCCTTTGTGCAGTTTCTCCTTGCCCTCCCCGCCCCGCCTGTGGATACTGGCAGGGGCGGGAGAAGCAAGAAGGGGTCCGGGGTAGCTCCCAGGACAACGGAGAATCCAAAAGCCGGATAATCGAAGCGGGGCTGTTGAGATGGGGAGATGAGAAGGGGAGAAGGGTTCCTGGCGGTCACCACCTGTCCCGCCGCAGCCAGGTCACAACACGACATTGATGAAGTCACGACAGGGCGGCGATGAGATCACACTTCACGATGGCGCGGTGATGTCACGGAGAGATCACGGCAAAATCACGACATGGGACAGCCCCCAAAGATGACAAGGCAAATTTAAAAAAATATATAGGTATATATTGCAAAGGGTTGGACAAAATGGAGTCTCGACAGGGCACGATGATGTCGCGATATGGCGAGATGGAGTCGCGATAGGGTCCCCCAGGTGTGTCGGCATCGATCAGCGCCGGCTCCGAGAGGCTCCGGCTGGGGTGCAGGGGATGGGCCTGAAGGGGGCTGAGCTCACCAGGCTGCGGCCCCGAGCGGCGAAGTCTTCTCCGAGCGCGATGCTCCGGGAGCCAGGGGCCGCTGCTCACGCCGCGTTGCCCACTCCCGGCTCCAGACTGCTGCAGCTCCACCCCCACCCCCGCAGCGCCCTCGACCAATCGGTGGCGGCTTCACTCCAGGCTCCGGCCAATGGCGCGGCCGGGCGCTAGGTCGTAGCGGGTGCTGCCGCTGCGGCCATCTTGCTTGTGGGTACTGCCCGAGTCTGGGCCCTGGAGCGCACGCCGGGTGGGCGAAGGTGCAGACTGCCTCTGGCGAGCAGGCGGCGACACCCTGGGACCGAGGTTCCTGCGCTCGTGCGTCGCTCTACTCCAGCACTGCCCCTCCTCCCCTTGGGCTCGCGGCTGGAGTTGCGCTTCCGGGGGGCCAGGAGGGCTTGCTTGGCGAGCAGAATGTGTTTCCGGGTTGCGCCCCGGGAGGTGGGAGGAGGCGGTGTTTCCGGCCGCCGTCGCTGTCCAGGGAGGCTGAGGCGAGAGGGAGCTGTCCGGGTGGGGAGCCCGCACTACCTTCTTCCTCTTCCTCCTCCTCCGGGTGAGGGGAGCGAAGGCTGGGGCCCCGACCCCATGGACCGGGAGGAGGCGGAAGCCGCCGCGAGCCGGGGCCCCGCCGTGTGGCCCTGAGCCCCGGTAGGTGGCCGGGGCAGCTAGCTGCCAGGCCGTGGACCTCGAGCTCAGGGGAGGGACTAACGGGACGGGCTATTTCTGGGGGTGCGCTGGCCGGGAGTTGGGGCCCGGAGGTGGCGCTCCTAGCCCAGCTAGAGCCGCCAGCTGCTTCTGACTTTGCAGGCGCAGAGCTCGAGTCCGAGGCGTAACCATTTCCCCTCCCCCAGGCTCCTTTCGACCTGGGCCTGGTCGTGCATCACTCTCTCCCCCGTGACAGACGGACGGACCCAGACCGGGTTCGGGGCGCTGCTGTCTTTTCCCCTGCTGCCACTTCTGCAGCTTCTCCCTCAGCAGCTGGCTTCGGTGTTTGGTCTCCCCACCAAGATAGAAACTTGATGCAGAATAAGAGGGCGGGTGGCAGGGATCTAAGCACCGTGTGTAAATTCTGATGCGAACCCTGCCTTATTCAGAGTTTGGAAAATTATGCCCCACAGAGCACAAAGGTGAAAGGTGAAAATGACTGAAGTCAAGAGAAAACCTGGGGGGGCGGGGACGGGGAAGGACTCCAGGAAAGTTTTGCTTTCTCCCACCTTTGGTGGTTGTATCCGACTGACAATAGATTTTTTGCTGTTAGCAAAGAGAATTAGCTCACTCTCCCGTGCTTTCTTATGTGATTAACAGACTGGAAACTAGGAACAAATTGGAAAGACGACCTCTCAGAACAATCTGTTCGTTTTTCCAGCTATTTGGAAAACAATGTCTGCAAATATAAGCAAAACTATTCATGGCAGTCTGCTCTGTAACTTTCCCAAATATATGAGACTTTCTTTTTAAAGTACTTTATTCTTGATTACTCATACCAGCTGAATAGGCTGTTTCAGACGTGCTCTGTGGTTGTTCAAACATATCTTATCGCTTTGTACATAAATGGAGTTCCACGTATGTAGCTGACAGACTGAACTATGATACATCCCCCATCAACCTGAAGTATTAAGTAAACATTACCCCCTGCTCTGTCTGAACAGCTGCTGCAACAGCAAGTGCTTTTATTTCGGGTGTACTTGTAACGCCCTAAATGCCAGAACTATTGTATTGTGGGGGTGTGTGTTCTCTCCCTGCGTGGTTATCCTTTGATTCTGTAAAAAATCATTTGGATCTTGGTGTGAATTGTTGTTCCTGCCTCTGGTCAGCAAGCCTTTGACTGGATTCTAGCAGTGATTTGTACAATTGTAGGTTTGAGAGAAATAACTGGTCAGGAGTTCACATGAAATTAGCTCTGCCTCTTTCTTATGCATGGTTTGTAAGTCATTGCACTTCAAGTTAGCTTGCTGATCCAATCGAATTTATTACTCCCATTTCCAAAACCTATTCATTTCTTCTATGCTTTTGTCGCCCACCTGTCACGCTATTGATGACAGGTGTTGAGTCACCTTGAGTTTAAAATCTTTTTGTGGTAGGCAGAAATGTATTGGGAAAGATCCATACACACACACACACACACATGCACACTCACCCATTCCATCTTGGGAGACTTGAGAAATGGCTAGATATATTTCCTAACTTAGGCATCATTTAATAACTCTGGAACATGTGTCTGGCCCACACACCTCCTTTCTGCCCCCCTTTCCCTTCACATACAACTACAAAACAACTAGAAGTAGGGATGGATTGAAGTGAATGAGAAAGATAAAATCTCCAGATGCTTACAGCTTAGTGAAAGCCTTTTCTTAAGTGGGCTTTATCTCAGTTCTGCAGGTGTGTGCGTTTGTGTGCTTGTTTCTGTACTTGTGTTGACATTCAGCAATGCCAATTCCAAGATACTGTCTAGGGTGGGGGTTATCAGCCTGCACCCTTTGCTAAATATGGATGATAGGTCCTTATTTAGGACAGAAAAAAAATTTTTTTTAAAGATTTATTTATTTATTTACAGAACTGGGGTACAGCCAGAGATGCGATGGGTGAGAGGATTCACCAGGGACAGAGTGGGGAGCAGAACAGACAGATAGACGAAGTACACTGCTGAGGAGAGCAGCCAAGCCATGTGGATCGCCTCCGGGGCAGGCAGGAATCGAACTCATGCGGAAGTGGCTTTAGCTTCTCAGTGCAGTGCTTTAAGCTGCTGCGCCACCAGGGAGGGTCAAGACAGAAAAATTTTAATTGCTTCTTCCAAACTGAACTGAAATTTGTTGCCTATATTGATGTAGTTATTTATAATTAACTACTGTAAGAGAGAAGAAACTGATGGAAAATCAGTTTTCTTTTGAAGAGGTCTAAATCAGGTAGCCCTTAAATTCTAGAGTAGCCAGCAAATGTCTACCAAATGATAAGGGCTGTATAAATATTTGCTGGCTATGTATGAATTCAAGTCAAAAATTGCAAGTGACTTGGGATAAGGGAGGTGACATCAAAGTGTTAATCAGTGGGAATGTACATGCCCACCTAGAGACAGTCACATTGTAGATTTTAAAAAATATGATTAGACAAAATCCTCAGGTTAGTTTACCTCTAAAGATCTAATCTTTTATTTTCATCTATAAGAAAGTTATGTTCGAGGACAGCCACTAAACTGTTACTAATAGAAGTGGAGCTAAAATCCAGGCTTTTTTTTTTAGGCTAATTTTCTTTCTGTTTTACCACATTGATGATTAGCTGTTAGATTAGAAAACAGTGGATTGTAAAGTGTTTCAGTTTTTATGAAGTGGGCTCACTTCATAGTCTCTGCTATGCTTATCCTGATAATTATCGGCTCTGCCAAAGCTCATGTTCAAAATTTATGGACAGGGATGAGCACTGAAAGACAAACTTGAGCTTTCTCTTCTCCCTAAATCTGCCACATTCGCTAGCATTCCACATTTCCAAGAATCAATTATTAATTACTTGGCATATAATTTCTTCTCTTTTTGTCTCTAGTGGTTGATGCTGTTTGTCTGGAAGGCCATGGAGAAGAGGCTGGGTGTCAAGCCAAGTGCTGCTTCCTGGATTTTATCAGAATTTTGTTGGCAGACATCTGTGACGTGGTTGAGAAGCCTGTACCTGCTTTACATTTGTTTCTGCTTCAGTGTGCTATGGCTGTCAACAGGTACCTTTCCTTTATGTAGTTAAGATTTTAAGAAGGCATGTTCTTTAAGTCCTTCAGTTCATTTTAAAGACTCATAGTCAAAAGAACAATCTGCTGATTAACAGAAGCGGACATCCTTTTTGTGGACACTTTGTTGCGTTTGTTTTGTCTTGGAACCAAAATTTTAAACTGGGTCCTATCTCCTGGAGAATCTGGCATGATCATTTTGAAATTTGATGAAAGTGTATGAAAAGAAAAAGGTTTCAAAGTTGGACAGACTTGAGTCCTGGAGCTGAATGTTTTCACTTAATAATCATAAAACCTTGAACAAATTACCTATTGTCTTTAGGAAAGGATAAGACCTACCTCATGGGTTTGAAAGATAATATAAATGTATAGTAAAGCACAATAAACACAGGTGCTTAGTAAATGACATCTGGCTTCATTTCTTAAAGGAATCTACATTTAAAGGGAGAATACTTTCCCTGATTTTTCCATAGAGAGGGATTATGCTGATAGATTCCATCAAGTATGCTTTCTTCCTGGCGATTATTTCGCCAGTGAGGAACCTCTTGCCAGAAAAGTGTGCCAAGAAGGCTAAGTTTCAAAGAATATCCTTTTTTCCTTTCAGTTCTTTTATTGACAATGTTCTTTTCAGAGTATGGAATGTGAGAAAACAGCAATTTGAGGAAAACTTCTGAGTATACTAAGCAGTGACCAAAAGCCTTTTTTTATAGAGACACGTTTCTGGAATAACTAATCAACCTTTTGCTCTTATAATTACAGAGATTTTGCTTTCCTAAAGGAGTTGGTGGTCATGATCTTAAGAATCAAATAATTACTGTATTTGGCAATTTAAGTAACATCAGCTTTGGGGTTTTGTTGTTTGGTGCTGATGATTGCATAATTATAGCAGTGGAAAATGCAGTTGACAGAAAGCTGACTTAAATGATTTTACCTAAATGATGCCTTGCTGGGACAGCTAACTATTTCAAGCAAACATTTTATATAAGATCATTTGAATTAAATACTGATTTAGTATCTCTGGGTAGAAAAATCACATTTTTTAAGAGCTCCTATTCCATACCAGACCTTAGTTATAAACTTCACATATTTTCTTTCATTTAATCCTTATGATAACCCTAAAACAGATTGTTTTATTTTCATTTCATGGATAAAGAAATTGAAGTCCAGAGGGACAAAATGACCTCACTAGGGTTACTGTGTGAACATGACAGATACTTGATTCTAAATACAGGTTTATCCGCTGTAGAACTCATGCTCTTTTCCTCTCCTACCCTGCTTTTGGTCATCTTTTGGAGGACTGAAGACAAAATATTTTACCCTGAATCATGAGAAGCAGCTTGTTGTTTGAGGGACTCCAAGGATGGGGAGAAAGAAACATTTCCAAGCATTTTGTATTTTTTATCTAGCACTTAATTAAACATTTACTGGGCTAGTTTTTACTCTCCTCTGAGTTTAGTGCTTAACAAAAGCATTCCTTCGGATTATTAGATAACTGTTCAAAAGCCACTTGCATGAATCTTCTGTTAGAATCTTCTTGGAGGGCCTTTCCTGGTGGTGCAGGGGTTATAGCATAGCACTTGAAGCTATCCACAGCCACTGCAGCATCCCTGACCAGGGCGTCACACACATGGCATAACAGACCTCTCCTGTCTTGCCCACTGCTCCCCTCAGCAGTATATTTTAGTTGAGCTGCCTGTTCTGCTCCCCACTCTGTCTCTGGTGAATCCTCCCACCCCTCCCACCTCTGGCCTGTACCCCAGTTCTTGTATGCATAAATAAATAAATCTTAAAAAAAAAAACAAATCAAGTGCTGCCAAGGGGTAATGTGGTTGTCTTCATAATGTGCTGGGGAGTTTTACCAGAGAACTTTTTTAGCATAAATATCAAGATACTTAAAAAGTTCATATCCTTGATTTACTTTTTCCCCTTTTAGAAATTTATGTCAAAGACACACTTAGATAGTAATGACTGGGTGCGTTTATCAACATTCATTTATCCTATGTTGCCAAACATTGTTGCAACCTCCCCAACAAAAGGAGGGTGGTAAAATTATGCCATGTTCACATGGTGGAGTATTAGCCAACCTCAAAATTCATATTTTTGAAGAGTAAGTACATGGGTAAATGTTCCTGTGTTAAGTAATAACAGCAGGATACACTAGTACATAGTGACTATAGTGCCAATTTTATGAAAAGAAAAAAATATTTTTACATAATAGAAAACAGTCTGAAACAAGTTATGTAACTGTTTATGTATATTTTTGAATAGTGGAATTATTGTCTCTTTATACTTCTCTGTGTTTTCCAGACTTTTGTTCCCCCCAGTGGTTAGTAGGAGAAAAAGAGCCTACGTGAAAAAATCAACCACAAAGCAAAAGTAGCAAAAACCTTTTGTTGATAAGTCTGAGTCAGTATTTACCTCCTTGTTGAGTTTGTTCAGTTTGTACCTGGGCTTTTTAGTTTTTCCTGATAAGAAACATTTTTTTGATTTTTTGCTTTTATCAGCTAGCTCCTGGATTATATGGCTTATTCCTGAAAGTGAATAAAAATAAAACAGCTCTCCAGTTATCCCTGTTCCTGTTTACCACTTCATGGATTATGTCATCTCGGGTAGAGCCCCAGGCACTCACTGACGTGCATATACTCAGCTGCTTCTTTATTTCTGCTCTAGGCTTCAGTGTTGAAACCCACTGTTAGAAAGCAGTGATTATAATTTGTTTGATAAATGATACTGTTTTCCTCGGGCCACCGAATCACCATTTTTCTATTTAATGATATTGTTATATGGCTTAGAAAACACTATTTTGGGCCCTGGGATTACCAGTACCTGGAGAGAAGCCTGGGATGATCCCAAGAAAGTAGAAATAATAAATTGTCCATTTCTTGAAAGCAGAGATTTTGACGTTTTACTTATTTCTGGTAAATGCTGAGTTCTTGGCACTTAGTAGGTACACTAACAAATATTTGTTGACTGAATACATTAGCAGTAAGGGAATTGTGTTTTGAGAATTAAACTTTAAAATCAATACAATCTATCGTTTGAGAGTTAAAGCTTAAAATGAAGAGTAGAAATATGTGCAGGCTCCTTAAGGAAAGCCAATGACTGAGATTAGCAAGATCTGATTAATACAGTAACAGGTGTAGTAACACACCTAAAGGAAGAATGTGTACATATAAAGAGTTGTGTGTGCATGTGTGTGTGTGAGGGATTAGAGGGCCTAAACCAGCCTGGGAAATCTGAAACAAGAAGAATCCTTGATTCAACTTAGGCCTAAATCTATTAATTGGCCATGAAAACTTTTGCCGATGCCCTCTTGCTTCTGGGAAGTAGATTGCACAGTTACTTACTAAGTACTTTCAGTACAAAGAAAAAAATTCACCTCAGAATCACTTTTTTTAAAAAGATGTATTTATTTTTACATACAAGAACTGGGGGGTTGGTGAGAGGATTCACCAGAGACAGAATGGAGAGCAGAACAGGCAGATCCACTGAGGTACACTGCTGAGGGGAGCAGCTGGCTAGACAAGAGAGGTCTGCCAGGACATGTGGGTCACCTCCGGGGCAGGGGGTCGAACTCATGCTGAAGTGTTGCTTTCGCTTCATAGTGCTGTGCTTTAACCTGTTAAGCCATCAGGGAGGGCCCTGTCTTAGAATCCCTTTTTTGGGAACTTACTGGGAGTCTGATCCTGGGCTAGGCACTAGGGAACAATAATCTACCTTCTCATTCAATGGGTTTGCCTGTTCTAGATATGTGAATGGATTCATACAGTATGTAGTCTCTTATAGCTGACCTCTTAAGAATAATGTTTTCAAGGTTCATTTATGGTACAGCATGGATCTAAACTTCCTGCTTTATGGCAGAATGATAGTCCATTATATGGCTAAATCATATTTTGTTTATATACCGTTTGCTGGATCATATGTTAATTCTCTAACTTTTTGTTTTCCATAGCAGTTGTACCATTTTACATTTCTATGAACAGTGTATGAGGGCCCCAAGCATGTCCTTGTCCATGCTTGCACTTGTATATCATTTTGATTATAGAAGAAGAGGTAATTGTAGGTTACAAAAGTCAAGGAAGGCGTCATATGGAGGAGATGGAATTTTGCTTGGGATAATATCTGTCCAGTCTGCAGATGGACAAACTGACACAGTGAGAAACAAGGACTGGTGAAACAACCAGATGGGTATAGTTAATTCATTTGTTTATTTAAAAATTTTTTCTTAGTAGTATATTTGGTGTGGGTGGAACTAACCCATTTCCACCAGGTACATGGTGAAACTTTACCAGTCAGGACAGTGCAAAGCCCCATGTCACCGTGATTGGTTTATTAACAGGCACTTGATACTGGGTAGGGCAATGCAGTGAGAGCCCAAGACTTAAGCTGTATGCTCTGATTGAGGAAAAGAGGAGTTTGTTTGTTCCTGAAATTATTGCTAAGCTGGTAGATGAGAATCTTGGAGCTGTGGGGAGTCAGCATATGGTGAGAGGCTGCCTGGAATCGTGGCTACGATACGTGGGGAATGAAAAGCTAAAACCTGTTAATACCATTGAGCCCTGGATCTCACTAAGTCTTATACCTTCTATCTTCTTGGACATTAGGCCAAATTATGCCATTATTATTATTGTTATTACATAAGCTAGGTACACTTAGATTTCTGTCATCTGCAGTCAAAAGCCCTTTTTGGCAAAGATATTTTTGAGGTAACAAAAGATATGTTCAATAAAGTTTTTAAATAGAAAATGAGAAAAAAAATTCTTCCTCCCCTTTCCCTCCATTTGTTCATTAAAAAAAAAAAAAGATTTATTTACACATACAGAACTGGGGTACAGGCCAGAGGTGCAGGTGGTGAGAGGATTCACCAGAGACAGAGTGGGGAGCAGAACAGGCAGATGGACGAAGTACACTGCTGAGGGGAGCAGCGGGCGGGTCAGGAGAGGTCTGCCACGCCATGTGGGTCAGCTCCAGGGCGGGGATCGAACTGAAGTGGCTTTAGCTGCTTAGTGCTGTGCTTTAACCTGCTGCGCCACCAGAGGAGGGTCTCCATTTGTTCATTTTTAAATGACGTAGTCCTTTAGCAAAATCCTTCAGTATTTATTGAGCTAGGCGATATTCTTTGTGTGGGATTTCTAGGCAGGTCCCTGACAGTTTTTCTGGTCAGAGCAGCTTTCTGAAAGAGTAAATCACACTTGCTGTCTCCTCACTTTATTCTCTTCTGAATCTAATGAGTCCTGATTTCTGCCTAAACCTTGGCTTTTGCCTAGATAACCAGTTACTTCTCAAGTTGGACACTTTTACTTTTTAGTTAACATTGTCGCTGCTGACTCCTTTTGACTGTTTCTGAGACCCTTGCCACATTGTCTTAAGTCATAGCATGCTTTCTTTGTTCTCCTAGGAAATGGATGCATTTACACTTTCTAGTTATTCTTCTCTCACTCCCATCTTAGCTTGTCATTTAAATGTTTTCTTCTTCAGGGTTCTGTTTCAACCCTTTCTTGTTCTCATTCATTCCCATAATTGTAACTTGTGGGCTCACGACTCCCAAATCTGTCACTTGTTCATTCAGTTCTCTGCTGGGCTTATAACCACCTGTATGTCATACATCTTCAACAAGATGACTCTTAGCTACCTCTAGCTTATGCTATGAAAACCAACCCATGATCGTTTACCTCTTTCTCGAACTTCTTTGTTCTCTGTTAACAATGAAGACCACCTCCACTTGGCTTGTGAGATAGAAATCCCTGAGTCATTCTAGATTGCCTTCTCTCCTCCACATTCAAATCAGAGTGGTATAGTATTGTCTTGTGTTTCCATGCAGGGTGCACCATTCCTCTGCATATGACGTTACCACCTGCCTGCTGTGTTTCGATTCAAGTAAACATAAAAACTCTTTTCTGATGCTTTCCCAGAGACCCCTAGCTTGAAATTGTTCTTTAATGTTCTCATAATGTTTATGTATCTCCCACCTATTATACATCTTATACTTGCAAGTTTTAGGATTTGTGAGGAGAAACTTAGCATAGGGCTTGCTCTAGAGCATGGTGCTTTTTTTTTTTTTTTTTTTTTTTTAAGATTGATTGATTTATTCATACAAGAACTGGAATATGGGCCAGAGGGTGAGAGGATTCACCAGAGACAGAGTGGG
>NW_004567109.1:17954203-18043883 GCF_000260355.1 Condylura cristata | reverse complement strand
TTTTTTAAGATTGATTGATTTATTCATACAAGAACTGGAATATGGGCCAGAGGGTGAGAGGATTCACCAGAGTCAGTGTCGGGAACAGAACATGGGGATTAACTGAAATACACTGCTGAGGGGAGCAGTGGGGCAGACAGGAGAGGTCTGCTCTGCCATGTGGATCAGCTCCCTGGCTGGGAATTGAACTCATGCTGCGGTGGCTGTGGATGGCTCCATAGTGCTGTACTTTAACCCCTTGTGCC
Organism: Condylura cristata; assembly: GCF_000260355.1. Taxonomy (NCBI): domain Eukaryota; kingdom Metazoa; phylum Chordata; class Mammalia; order Eulipotyphla; family Talpidae; genus Condylura; species Condylura cristata. The sequence goes on along the minus strand of NW_004567109.1, from coordinate 18,043,638 downwards.
ACCCTTGGTCCTTATTTCTAATGTCAGGCCTTTCCAGTAAGTATCTCTTGGTATGTGGCATTAATGTGACTCCTTTGCTCTGAAAGAGCCAGAAAGTACTCCTATCTTCTATGCTAGCATTGTCTGACCTCAAGTGATTTTGTTTCTCTCTCAGCCCTTTAGCACCTACTATCTAAATAAGGTTTTTGCAGTCTTGCCCATGCCTTTACCTCCAAGTCCTCGGCCAGGCTGGCATAAGAACCCTCTGCTCAGACTGCTCTAGTGTTTTACCACTTAAATTCTAGCCAAACTCATATCACTGTTTCTTGGGCTCAGTGAGACCCTCTGTTGTGTTTGGATTGCAGCTTTCTGTGCTAGGATTGGGAAGTTGGCCCATAACAGAGAACAGGGCAGTTATGGGATCACTTCAAGTTTCCCTTTTTTTTAAGATTTGTTTATGCATACAGAACTGGGGTGCAGGCCAGAGGTACAGGGAGCATTGAGAGGATTCACCAGAGACAAAGTAGGGAGCAGAACAGGTAGATTGGTGAAGTACACTGCTGAGGGGAGCAGCGGGAGGGTCAGGAGAGGTCTGCAGTCCATGTGGGTCACCTCCAGGGATGGGGGCCGAATTCTCACAGAAGTGGCTGTGACTCACTTGCAGTCCTGCACTTTAACCCATCGCGCCACAGGGGAGGACCCCAACTCTCTCTTTTTATAGGAATTGTAGTCTTGCACTGTCTGTTATTGCCTGACTCATGTATTCTGTCCAGTTTAACAGTTACCTATGGTAGATGGCAAGTCTGGTACTGTTTACTTTTATCATGAATGGGACCAGAAGTCTATTGTAATTACTTGTTCCTGCATCTGCTTCATGAAACTGTCTCTCACATAGTTATGTATCTAGCATCTAGCACATAGTGGGTAGCAGTATAGGTTTGCTGGGTTAATCCAAAGGTAAGGCTGAAGATAGCACTACGTTGGAATAGATATGGAATACACATTTTTCCTAATCTAGTTGTTAGTCTTTGCACATTATGTGGTTATTTCACTTCCCAGGAGGGAACAATATTTGGAAGACAACTTTTGCTCTTTTTTTCTGTTCATGAATGAAGGAAGAGTGATTTTGTGCTTGGTAAGATTGGAATTGTATGGAAAGCCAGTCTTTAGAATTTGCACATGTGCTCGTTTTCTCTTTCCTGTGCTCCAGCTGGTCAATCCATGTTAGGACAACCTGTATTAATCCAGTTGGATACGTTTAATTCAGTGTGAGAAAGCCCATTTGTGATTGTACATTTAAGCTTTATTCTCCGGTCATCTCATCACTTTTATTTATTTATTTTAAGATTTATTTATTTATACATAAAAGAACTGGGGTATAGGCCAGAGGTGTGGTGGGTCAGAGGATTCACCGGAGATAGTGGGGAACAGAACAGGTAGATCTACTGAAAGACACTGCTGAGGAGATTAGCAGGTGAGACAGGAGAGGTCTGCTGCACAATGTGGTTCAACTCCCTGGCCAGCCATCGATCACACACTGCAGTGGCTGTGGATAGCTTGATAGTGCTGTCTTTAACCTCTGCGCCACTAGGGAGGTCCGCCTCATTGCTTTCAATACAGGTCATGTTTTGATCTCTTTCTACCTCTCATTGCCATGTTTTATTTATTTATTTCATACTCTGGCTGGGAGAGATTAATTCTCACCATCAACTCCATAGAGACTGCAGATGGGACAAAAACAAACCTTGGTTTAGCACTTGTTCTCATAGCTGCTTGCATTGCTTGGGCAACAGAAGGCTCCTGAACTCACTTTCCTTCTTTGCCCTACTCTCTCTCTCTCTTTTTTTTTAAATTATTTATTTACTCATACAGAACTGGGGTACAGGCCAGAGATGCGATGGGTGAGAGGATTCACCAGAGACAGAGAGGGGAGCAGAACAGGCAGATGGACGAAGTACACTGCTGAGGGGAGCAGCGGGCCGGTCAGGAGAGGTCTGCCACGCCATGTGGTCACCTCCGGGGCAGGCGGGAATCGAACCCATGCGGAAGCGGCCTTGGCTTCTTAGTGCTATGCTTTAACCCGCTGCACCACCAGGGAGGGCCTCTTTTTTTTTTTAAAGATTTATTCATCCATGCATACAAGAACTGGGGTACAGGCCAGAGGCACAGTGGGGAGAGAAGATCCACCAGAGACAGAGTGGGTAGCAGAACTGGCAGACTGACTGAAATACACTGCTGAGGGGAGCAGTGAGTGGGCCAGGAGAAGTCTGCCATCCATGTGGCTACCTCCCTGGCTGGTATTCAAACTCCTGCTACAGCAGCTGCAGACAGCCTCACAGTGCTGTTCTTCAATCCGTTGCACCACCAGGGAGGGCTGTACCTACTTTTTAACTGTACTTTGAGGACTGTAGCCCCTGTTGACAAATCAGTCCAAGTGGTGTCATTTTTATTTAAGAGAATAATATATTTTGAACGTGCATCAGTCCTATCTTTAGGAGAATACCATTTTCAAGAGACTTTTTAGGTAGCATTATATTCCAGTTCCACTTGTATCTGCTGGGCACCTAATTTAAGGTAGATGACTAATGGAATATATCTCACAGCAATGAGCCTTCGGCAGGAACTTTCTCCTGCCAAACTGTCCTATATTCTTAACTACATTGCAGTACAGGAAGGTAATAAATTATTAATCCTAAATCTGTCTTCTCAGATTGTAGGATAATGACTTGAGTACATGGCAGCTGGGGGGGAGGTAGAGTTTTCTGGCTGTTAACACGCTGGCTTTTTAAGATTTAATGAACAGTGAGCAGATCTGTGAGATTTTGTTGTACTGCTTTTTAGTTAATTTAAGACCAGTTGGAATCCTCTAAAGTTAAACTTCTTTCCCAATGAAAAGAAGATATTGTCTTGTAAAAGATGATTATCTTAAGTTCTCTCTTCAAAAACTATATCATTTTGGTCTGTCCTTTTTGCCTTTAGGAACATTGTGTCACAAACTTCCTAGTTTGTGTGACAAAGTATAAAAGGATAAGAAAATGGCATAATTGGGTAGTAATTCCAGTTCAGTTTAAAAGCTATTTTAAATTGACTCTCCTCAGAAATTCCTCAAAGGAAGAAATAATATATACCAGGGGGAGTTTATAAAAATAAGGTAAGAATTGTGGGACCAAAGCAAGGCTTTTTGGCTTACTTTGGATATTGTATGACAGTGTTACTATTGAAACGGCTTTTAATACAAGGCATTGTGTAGAGACAGCAGGAACATGTTCAAGAATTATGTGTGTGGTTACTGTTTGGACTTCTATTCTCGGGTGAGTAGTAGTGAAGAGTTTGGGTCAAAATATGCATACATAGCTCATGTTTGAGGGCCTGCCTATTGGACTTTTTTTTTATATAATAGCTATTTTTACATCATTTTGTGCATTTTTCCATCTCATTTGCAATCCCCTTGCCTTTAGAACTTTTATATCTGATACTTTAGCTAAGATCCTGTAGCCACCTTTAGTTCTAGACAGTGTTGGATAAGTTTTAGAAAGAATGCATAAGAATTGGTCTTGAGAGCCTCCTTGGTGGTACAAGGGGTTAAGTCTCAGCACTATGAAGCTATCCACAGCTACTGTAGCAGGAGTTTGATCCTCAGCCAGTGAGGTGACCCACATGTTGCAGCAGGCCTCTCCTGTCTTGCTCACTGCTCCCTCAGCGGTGTATTTCAGTAGATCTGTCTGTTCTGCTCCCCACTCTGTCTCTGGTGAATTCTCTTACCCCCTGCATCTCTGGCCTGTACCCCAGTTCTTATATGCATAAATAAATAAATCTTAAAAAACAAAAAGAGGAATTGGTCTTGACTACCTGTTGCTCAGCTGAGCAAGAGACAAGAGGCAGAGTGGCCCAAAAAATGGAACATGGACGTGGCAGAAAGAAAAGCCTGAATCCAAGTCCTGGTTCTATTGCATACTAGGTAGTCATTTTTATTTTGTATCCAAAACATGCTATTGGGTTGGTGTCCCATTCTTCTTGGTTCAGGGCTCTTTCAGTGCTACTTTCATATGTGAAGGAATTTTGTTCTTTAAGCCTTGCTTTTCCTCCTGTAGGTTGGGAGAGGATGGTAAAACCACCAACACAAAAACTAACATTTGTACATGGCTAACGGTGTTTTTATAATATCCTGAGCATTTCACACCCAAGAAGTAGGAATTGGCCCTCTGCACCAGGTGCTGCTTCTTTTGTTTCCTCCTCAGGAGAGGGATGAAACAGATCCTTTGTATTTCTTGTGAGAAGGTCATTACCATTCATAAAGGCCTAGGTGGTGTTTCTAAAACAGTTTTCATTAAGTTGCTCATCTGTGAAATGGGAATGGAAGTACTTTTCATAAGGTTGTTATGAGGATTGAATTTTCACGCAAGTGCTTAGCCTACTTCAGATGCATAAATAGCAATAAAGTGAATGTTAGCAATAGCTATTATAGTATAATATAAAATCCTATCTGCATAACCTCCTGTCTAACTCCAGGATGACCCAGTGGGCACCAGGTTTGTGGCCTCCTGGCTTCTTCAACCTTTGTCCAGTGGCATCTCAGTCCCCACATTTTAAAAAAGTATAATGTAGGCAGCTGGCCTTTCTGCCTTGTCAGAAGTGGGCCTCTGTTAAGGTGTTACAGGCCTGATACTTATTGAACCCATGACAGGTGAATTGTAATGTGCCACTAAGGGGCACAACAGGCTGCTTGTTTCCTCCTTCAGCCGAGGACATTTTCCCTCTGGAAACGGGCTGTTCTGCCTTGAGACTGCCTGACCCTCAACCCCAGCTCACGTCCCCAACATTGATGGTGTGCCCATGCTTGGCAGGGCCTTGCACTCGGCCAGTCAACTGTGTCTTTTGGTGAGGACAGTGTTTTGACTGGAGCGGTTCCATTTTGGGATTTTGTATCAGAAGTAAGTGTTAATCCCTTCCTTTCTTCAGAATGTATCTGTTAGGTGCCTGGTGTCCAGGCCTTAGAAATGCAATAGTAAGAAAGATAGACATGGTCTCTGTCCTCATGGATTTTGTAGTATATTGATTTCTTTGCCCTTCCTAGGGAACAGACAGTCTTTTAAAGGGTGATAATGATACTTGTACTAAGATTTCTTTCAGACTGAGGCTTCCCTAAGGTCCCAAGGTAATTCAGTCCAACAGAGACCCAGAATCCTAGGAGGGATTTGTCAGAGACTAGGCAATTTGCTGTCTCAAGCTGGTTTCAACAGAGTAACCTTCTGCTAAGAGTTATATAGGTAAAGCCCTATCTATATTACAGCATGTCTCCAGCGCTCCTTTCAATCCAGCCCACTCTCTCACCAATAATAACCCACGTCCTTGAATAAGCAGTAAGGTGGTTATGTGGAGATCTGGAAAAAATGCTACAGCCGCAGCCTTTGCCCCCAATTTGGAAGTATGTGTCCTCTGGTGATTTCCTGAGTATTAGCTATATCTGACTAGTCAGTTTTAAAAAATCTTTTCTGTATTAGGTTACATCTGCCTTTTTGTATCAGGTTTTATACTCAGGCTCTCAGATAAATGTTCCAGTGTTTAGCATCAGGCAAGCACCAAGTTATATAAATCCTGAACTTCTCTGGTCAGTCACCAAAAGAAACTGTAACATACCCTAGGATAAGAAGGAATTTTGAATGTCCTGAACATTGAATTATTCATAACAGATGCTTTCCTAGGGAAAACAAAAGCAGAGAGGAATGTGGCCATAGTTTGAGACTCCACCAACTGCAGCCTGCCCAGTGTAGCTCACCCTAGGTCCCCTTTTTAAACACTCCCGGCACATATCAGGGTTTTTAGGTTTTTAGGAATACTCTTTCTTCCAAATAGCTTATTAGTATGCTTCAATTCTAAACCAGGAGCACATTTGAGTTTGAAATAAATGTGTGTTTATGGATTCTCTTATTTTTTTTAAAGATTTATTTATTTATGCTTACAAAACTGGGTACAGACCAGAGGTGTAGGGGGGCAGGGAGAGAGGATTCATCAGAGACAGAGTGGGGAGCACTCTGTCAGGTTGACAAAGTACACTGCTGAGGGGAGTAGCAGGCGGGTCAGGAGAGATCTGCCGTGCCATGTGGGTCACCTCCAGGGTGGGGATGGAACTCATGCTGAGGTGGCTTTAGCCTCTCAGTGCTGTGCTTCAACCCTCTGCGCCACCAGGGAGGGCCCAGATTCTCTTATTTTTAGGTAACAAGGGGAATAACTAGTGTTACCAGAGCTGGGAGGTGGGGAGTTTATTTTGATTTGGTTTTACTTTTGTACTCTAATTTCACATTTTAGGGGGAAAATAAATTCAAGGACTTCCATCTAGCTATCAAGAAGTGGCTTCTCTGAAGGGTTTTTGTTTTTGGCTTTTTTTTTAAATTTTGTTTTTTGGTAAAGCTCAAGGTTTACTCTCCTTAAATGAGGGCAACTGTGTCAGCTAGAGGCTTATGGAAGAGAACTGGGTGGACTGAATGAGTCTTAATTAGAATAAATGAAACAACCTTGTAGTGAGACGCTGAAGAGCCAGATTCCATTACACACAATTGAGTATGTACGTGGTGCTGGGTCAGCCTGGTGAGCCATGTATGCTGAAGCAGTGCCAAACTTCTATCTACTTGTACATTCTTCTTTATCAGCTCCTGCTTGGTTTCCAGAATCACTGTCAACTCCAGAATGTACTTATAAGCACCCTGACATTTTTCACAGTGCACTTTTCAAATGATGGGGGTGAATTATCATATTACTGCTTCTGTGGAAGATTAAAGGGAGGCCGTAGGCTCTAAGTTTAGGAAGCAGATCTTGAACTGGATTATCTGCCTAAGATGGTCAAGGCAGCAGGAAGAGTTTTGTCCTTTCCATGGTGGCCTTCTCTGACAAGCATACCCTCCTTTCTTTTCCTAAGCTGTTTTGATTGAGCTGTTTCGCCTCCACTCTTTCATATTTCATGTGGGGGCTGCTGCCTTGGCAGCTTGTCTGCCTCTGTCAGTGGGGAGGAAGAGCTAGAGAGTGAAGGCCCTCTATGTGTGATGTGTTTCCAGGGACTTGTGTGCCTACCAGGAGAGAGAGACACATATGCATTTGATGTCCTTATTGCCCTCTAGAATTAATGTCACTTTTGAAGCAGCAAAGAATATTGCCATTTTATAGATGAGGATAAGGCAGATCCATTTTCTCTGTGGTTTGAGAGACTCCATACTGAATAATGTGATAGTCAGTAGCGATGGTTTTACTCAGATTTTTATTTCTGTCAGCAGAATGTGTAAATCATAATCAGCTTGAGAATAATCATATAAGAGAAAGACACATGTAGATGCACATCTTAAAAATAAAGTTCATTAGAAGCCACTCTTCTGTGGTAAATGAACCAAATAATATCAACTAACTGAATGCCAGTGCTGCATTATGTGGATGTGATGTGAGGTGATGTGAACTAGATTACACTTTTCTAATATTTGTGACCTTTTTCTTGGTATGTGTTGTCTCACAGTCAACACCTTAAAATATACTTACAGCACTTATAAACTTTTGCTAGGATGCTTAGTTCAAATCAGTTATGCTTAATTAATGTCTAGGTGTTAGGTACATACTGTAGATACATACAATTCAGGTCAACAAACACTGTTCCCAGCTAAATAAAACCTGGTTCTTGCCATCAGAGAGTTCACACTATGGGTGCCGAGATAGATGTAGAAACATAAAGCAGCATGAAAAATTCCAGAATGTGCTATGGGAGCACAAAGAATGTGGCAGGGAAAAGCTGAACCCTGTTCTATAGCAGGTTGGTAGGGAAAGTGATGTTTTAATCCCTTTGAACTTCCTTTGAAGTGATTTTTAACTTACAGAACTCCTTTCATTTTTTTTTTTTATCTCAGAGGAAGGAGTAGAGGAATGAGTGTGTACAGCTTTGTGAAGTCTAGAGGATAAAAGCCCTAAGAAAATTATTTCTGTACAGATACAGATTGGCTTTGATTTAATTTAAATAAACTGGCTCTCAAAAATTCTAAGAATACTAACTACTCACACAGTTTCACTTTCATTTACACACAGATGAGAAAGCATCTGTAGCTCTGCATTTTATTTGCTATAAGCAAAAAGTGGCTTGAGATATTTAAGTATCTGAAGCTTACTTGTATTGAGTCCTCACATGTCCCAGTTCAGCCCACTGCAGTTTTTTTTTTTTATGACACTTACATAATACTCCAAAAAGAGATTTTTTTTTTAAGATTTATTTTTTTATGCATACAGAACTGGGGTACAGGCCAGACGTACAGGGGTGGTGAGAGGATTCACCAGAGACAGAGTGGGGAGCAGATAGGCAGATTGATAAAGTACCCTGCTGAAGGGAGCAGAAGGGCTGGCCAGGAGCAGTCTGCGGGCACCATGTGGTCACCTCAGGGGCAGGCAGGATCGAACTCATGTGGAAGTGGCTTTAGCTTCTTAGTGCTGTGCTTTAAACCCACTGGCTACCAGGGAGGGCCCAAAAAGAGATTTTTATGGATAAATTGATAATAAACTTTTTCTCTCTTGGCCTTACCTGTTGAAGTAACACTTCGTGATTTGCTGTGTTATGTCCTTCCAAGTTTGCTATTATTTAAATTATATACCTCTGCTGCAGTCCTCTAAATGACTTTCTCTTTAGAAACAAAATCAGCCAGTAGAAGACAAATAAACAAAACCCCACACACACCTCCCAAAATGCAAACTAGTGCTCTGATTCACAGTTCATTGTATGGGTTTCAAAAGAAGATTGGTATGATTGTGGTGAGTGCAAATAATTTATTAGTCAGAGATGGTAAACAACTTAAGTTCTTAAGAATGACATCTACAATGGGCTCTAATACAGGGAATTGCTAGATTCGTGGCATCATCTAAGTGCTTTCCTATTTAGAAAAAATTTTTCATTTTAGAACCAATTTTATGTACAGGACAGTTTATCTGTTATCTTTTTGATACCTGTGCTTTCTGAAGACAGTGTTACATGAGAGGTGTGGGTTTCTTCACACTGCTTTGGAGGCGTGCTCTCCTTGCTGACAGCATTCTTCAGTCTTTTAGTCATAAGGTGGTGGGAGAAAAAGTGAAGCAGGAGATTCTGAGTATATCATATGCAGCAATGTAACCCCCTAGCTACAGTTTTATTTTTTTCTTAAGTGCATGGTTTAATCATTTGTCTTCAATCTGCTTTTAAATATTTTAAAGTCCTTGATGACTGGGTTGTTTCTGAGCAGGTGACTTTTATGGTAGGAGAGCTATTTTCAGCAATACCAGTTTCAAGTAATACTCTCACTTATAAGTTGGTGGTAAAAATGACTTTGGACTAAATCTTAATAGGTAGATCTTTGGGAAATTAATAGAAACTATCCAATTAATACAAGTTATTTATTGGTCAATACCAGGTGGAAACTAAAGGCATAAGAACTGTGATAGGGTCCTCCCTGGTGGCACAGTTGGTTAAAGCACAGCACTATGAAGCTATCACAGCCACTGTAGCAGGAGCTTGATCCCCAGGAGATGACCCACATGGTATGGCAGACCTCTCCTGACCCACCTGCTACTCCCTCAGCAATGTACTTTGTTAATCTGCCTGTTGTGCTCCCGACTCTGTCTCCTGTGAGTCCTCTTACCTCTTGTACCTCTAACCTGTACCCCAGTTCTGTATATATAAATAAGTTTTAAAAAAAATTGTGATAGAGTATTTTCCATTGTAAACTAGGTGACCAGAGCTTAGAGGATTTTTTCTTTCCTTATCATCATCATTTAGGAAAAGGGAAATTGGATGCATCTAGATGTCCTCTATCAGTGATGGATGGCTCTTTGCCTTTGTGAGCTGGGAAGCTGTTTTCTACCACTGCTTTGTTCAGAAAGTTCCATGGTAAAAGCCTATCTTGTCTTTGAGTGAAGTAGAAAGTCTGAAATAGATAGTTCTGGGAATTGAAATTTGGTTGGTCCTTTCATGAGGAAAGATTGCTTTGTGATTTGAAAGGATTTTTCGTTTGAGTGTTTAGGCAGGATAGGTTATTTCCTAGCTAGTTACTTTATATTCCATTGTCTCTTCTTAATCCATTTCGCTTTTCTTCAGTTTCACTCTTTGCACATCTCTCATCATAATTCCCATTTAATGCTCTCCTCAGTTGAACTTGCAAAGCTCTTTCTAATTTTTTTTTAAAAAGATTTTATTTATTTATGCATACAGAACTGGGGTATAGGCCAGAGGTGCAGGGACAGTGAGAGGAGTCACCAGAGACAGACTGGGGAGCAGAACTGGCAGATCTATGAGGTACACTGCTGAAGGGAGCAGCCGGGAGACCTGAGAGGTCTGCTGTGCCGTGTGAGTCGCCTCCCTGGTGGGGGATCAAACCCCGGGCTGAGGTGGTTTTGGCTTGCTTCACAGTGCTGTGCTTTAACCAGTTGCGCCACCAGAGAGGGCCCAACTCTTTCTAATTTCTTAGTGAACAGGGAACATTGCTTTTCTCTTTAGCCTGTTCCTCTTTTTAACCAAGTAAATTAATTAATATTAAGGATCTGAATCAAATGACTAAAACTCAAGTAACAATATTGAAGCTGACATTTTTTACTAGATTTTGTTATTTAAGAAAGTTTATTTAAATATCGGTTAAACTTTAACAATTAGTAAATCTTTGAATACTAATATGTGCCCAACATTTTGCTGGACCTACAGGCACAAAGATATAAGATACAATGTCAAAAAAATATGATTGATTCCTTGAGGGAAAGTACGATAGAGGTGTATATAGGATATATAGGAAAATCTTGAGTGAAGGTTTCATCAAGGAAGACTTTATATAAGAAGTGATTGGAAATTGAAGTGTAGTAACAACCAAAAAATAATGGCAGCTAATGTTTACTGACTTTAACCTACATGCCAGTCAGTGTTTGTATTATGTATATTGCGTAGCCTATCTCCTTTAATAGCTATAATATTCCTGTGACTTAGGTCTCACTATCATCATTCTTACTTTTACATATGAAGAAACCAAGAAATTTGATCCAAGATGACATAGCTAATAACTTGACTGGGGTGGGATTCCAATCCAGGTAGTCTTATTTCAGGAATGAAAGTCTTAACCAGACTTGTGAGGTGAGGGTGAAGAAAGGGTAGAATGGAACAAGGGTATGGAATTTTTTTTGGAAAGCATTTTTTAAACTCAGTATTCAGAGGGAATGTATTTTTCTTTAACCAAGATTAAATGGGAGGTTTTTTTCATAGTTTTCTTTAACTTATAGTTATTCTACATTAAGTAGGTAGATTCAAAGAACATTGTCCCTTTCTTTTGCCTGTGAACATTTCCTTTTTCAGCAATTTGCCACAGCTCAGTACCTTTGAGGTTTCTTTAGTAACAGTCTTACAGAAGAGGACTTACTCTTTTGAGTATTCATAATTAGAAAAGTCCTAAGGTACACAGGTTTTTTGGGGGAAAAAAATTCTCTTTTTCTTGAGGTAACATTAGTTTAAAATGCTGTTTAAATAAATAAATGAATAAAATGCTGGCTATATTTCAGAGGCCCAGGTTCACATCTCTCAGAGGCGTGTCACCACTCATACCAGGCCCTCCACTAGAGTCCATTCTCTCCCTTTGGCTCCCAGCCCTCTTCCCCTACCCTCCCTTCCTGATAACCTCAATTTTGCACTCTGGTTTCTAGGGTTTGTTTTTTGTGTAATTTTTTCTGTTCCTTTGTTTTGTTTCTTTATATTCCACATGAGTGAAATCATCCAGTATTTGATTTTCTTCTTCTGCCCTTTTATATAACATGGTTCTCTCTAGTTCCTTCCATTTTGTAAAAATACAGAGAAGTTCATGAATGTGGGGTCATCCTTGCTCAGGGGCCATGCTAATTTCCGTTTTGTTCAGTTAGCGTGTGCGTGTATGTTGTATCCTAGTGAGCACAACTCTCTGACGTGGTGGTCAAGTTGTTGGAAGCTTGTTTTTCACTAGAGCAGACAATCAAGAGTTATTGTGAATAGTGACAGAGGTATCTATGTGGTGGCTAGTTCCATGGTGGAGTGGGGAGAATGTTTTCAATCAGAGGGATCTTTGGGGAAAATTGCAGACAAGGAGAAGGAGAATATGGATACAAGGCCTAATGATTGTCAAACAGTTAGTTTAGTTTCAGCAAACCACCTATACCTTAAAATTTAGCAAACTGTGCTCCTAACAAAGCTAGGCACACAGCAAAAGGAATGAATAGCAATTACATTCTTTTCAAAGACGGCTTTGTGAGGCTGCTGCCACCTTTCAGTCCAACCTGTGTGCAGTTGAGGAAAAAAATGTTGGCTCTTTTGAAAAGGAGGAGAGGGCAATAGTTATTACCCTGGCCTTTTCCAAAGTTCATAATACCCGATTGTGCCCTTCAGAAGATTTAGTTACCTCCTCCTCTGCCTTGTTTTCTGACTATGCAAACCCCTGCAGGAGAGAACTGGTGTGGAGAGTAATGTGGAACCAGTTTTTTGGGTTTTTTTTGTATTTGTTTATTAGTGGGTGTGCAGGTGACAGACATGCTGACAGTCAAAAGGAAGGTGGAGGGTGCTCCCTGGGGTGGTTTGTTTTGAATAGCTACTGTGAGTTGCTTTTGGAATTGATAATATGCCACCAAATTCAAGGCTTCTGCCTTACTGCTTGATAATAGTTCATGTGGTGTCATTATTAAAGGGAAGCTTTAAATGGATTCTTGACCATATTATAAAATCATGAGATTTCAAGAATTTTAGTTTCAATGAATGTTAAAAATAAATGCAGTTTTTGCTTATACTGTATATACCGCTTAACACAGAACATGGTTCCTCCCCCTCCACTAGCCCTACTTCAAGAGAAGAATTTACCAATTGTGTTCTTTAAAAAAAAAAAAAAAAAACCGGATAGGGTGTTTTCCTCCTTCCATGTCCACCAACTCAGTCAGTCTTTCCAGTTTGATGAATTTGGTTCTAGTATGAGTTTCCAGTGTCTTTAATGGTATGGTTTCTAAGAGTGTGTATTCCTTCTCTGCATTCTTGGTTGCCAGTCAGTACAGTTTCCAAGTTAACTGGAGAAGTCAAGCTTATTCCTGAGATTTAAGAGTGTTGAAGGCAATAGTCCTGTTTCATAGAGTTTCTATAGCTTCCTGAAAGTATGTGATGAAATTCCTTCTGGCAATAATTTTGTATTCTATAGACTTTCTACTTTGCTGCTTGGCATTATGAAACCAGGTCTAGATTTTGTGCCAGATTTATTAGAATTCTGTCTTTTGAGAGGTGGTAATGATAAGTAAGCATTGCTAGTTTCAGTCTTGTGTTTTGAGTATCCTCCTGGTAATTCATATGGGGACTTTGTATTCTCTGCTTTAGTTTTTAGAAAGAAAGGGACTGGCTCTACCCACCCCCCATCCCTTCCCTATTCTCACCCTGGGTAAGCTTTCTGCATACTCCTACCCACAATGAGTTCCAGAGTTTATCAAAGGGTTTTCAGTCTTAAGGCTCAACCGAATGTAAGCCCTTTTTTGTAAGCATTTAGTATTACTTTTGCTTAGGCCCTGGGATCAGAGCCAGCCTATGGCAGCGTGGGCAGGGAGAGGAACTGATCTAAAATTGGAGCTTATTTTCATCTTACCTTTTATCCAAGTTACTTCTAGAATCCAATATTGACTCTACCAGTGCTCCCCTATTTCCTCCTCTGATGACTTCTTTTTTCTTAAGAGTAACAACAGTGAAAAGAATGAAAATCATAGCAAGGTTAACTTACTTTTCAAAGTTTAAATTACTAGTAAATGATGGACCTAGAGTTGAAACAAGAGCTCCTATATTTTAGCCACGGTTATTTGTTTTTTAACAGTTTAAGGTGATGAACTATGTTTTGCTAGTGGATGAGAAGGATATATGTCTGCCCCCATATTTTCATTGTTGAACACTTTGTAGAGCAACATTAACAATATATATATATTAAAAAAAAAAAACTTCATCTAAAATTCCACTAGCTGAATATGTGAACTGAGAGATCAGAGTATTTTGGGGAACTATTACGATTAACTTTCTAACCAATATTAGCTAGCTAACCTCTCCCAGCATTCACATTTCTTTTATTCCTGGTCACTGTCAAAAGTATAAGTGCATCTGACCATCTCCACGGTTTGTTCCTTTGAGTTAAGGCAGAGGGTGAAATTGTCAGATAATACTCACATGAATCATAGATCTTATCTGTTTACTAAACTTTAGTAATAATCTCAAGAGTATAGCAACCAGGACTTGCAAGTAGAGAGTCTGGAGTGTTCTGTATGAATTTCCAGGTTGTTCCTTTACTTATTGAACATGTTCTTTCCAACCTAGAGTGTTATATCTCTGACTGAGGTTTCCAGGTCACCTCACAATGCCCAGGGAGTGTTTGGGTTATGAAGTATTTCTCTTCTATACTACCAGATAGTTGTATAGCTTATATAGCCATTCTTCAGGGAACCATGAAAGAAAAGAAGGTCTTTCTAGAGCAAACTAGCGACTTTGTACCTTTTCCTTCATCTTTTATTTTCTGCTCTTCTATTACCTGAATTTAACCATATATATATATAGAGAGAGAGAGAGAGTTATAGTTATAGTTATAGTTATATATGGATATATAGTTATATATGGATATATATAGTATAAATATGGTTAGATTATATATATGGTTAACCACAAACACACACACATATATGGTTAAATTATGGTTGTATATGGTATAAATATGTTTAAGTTATATATATATATATATATATATATCAGATCTTAGAAGAGCAGAAAATAAAAGATGAGGGAAAAGCTACAAAATCAGCTAGTTTGCTCTGGAAAGACCTTTGGTGTGTGTGTGTGTGTGTGTATGTATACGAACTCCCAGGATTTACAATTTCTCTGTTACCTTCCTTATGACCTTGTAATCCTCATAAATCCCCTTGATCATTTCCCCCAGTCTAAATCTGTTTCCCACAAATTCCACTAGTAAAACATTCCCTATGAATTGACTCAAAGTTTTCATCATTTTATATCACAAACGGAGTCATTCTGTCAGCAGTTCCTCATCATATTTTTCCATCCTCTCCTTTTTTTCTTACTATAAAATACCTCCACTGTTATAATTTGTATGAGTCTTAGTTGACATTCCTATATAACTTTGTGCTTTTTAGCTCACTTGCAGTCAACACCCCTTCCTTCCCAACTTGTTAGTTAAGACACTAGATAGAGCGACTATTCTGAGACCTGTCCGCCTCTTGAAGGAGGACACATTTTCCCTTTTACCTTGTAGGCAGTGGCTGTGCATTCTTCCATATCTTGGTGACCTTTACTTTGGAGATGGTGCTGATGTCCTCATCACTCCTTGAACATTACTGCTCTACTTCCATGTAAAAATTTGCACTCTTTGAGGCTTATGCCATTTCATAACCCATATTATTACTCATCAAGCAGTTGTCATCCTCCCTTCCTACCCATTATTGTGTCCTAATCTCTTTCCAAAGTCTTGTCATTAGCCTAGCTAGGTGTTTTCGTTATGACCCACCTGATACCTGACCACCCGGTTCCCTGACAGTTCATTTGTTCTGTAATACTTCATGCACATGCACATATAAGTGCTTTTAAAATATTTTTGAGCATCTACAATGTAATTGTCAAATTTCTTGCTAGATATGGGTGGTAAGAAGGAAAAAAACAACCATGGGTCTATCGTTGTGAGCTTCTAGTGTAGTGGGGGAAAAATATTGGGCAAAAGTTCACACAAAGAAAGGTAGCTTTGTTTTGAAAGAAGGAGGTGACATGGCCCAAAAGAATGTATAATTAAAAAAAAAAAAAAGGCTAATTTAGCCTAAAGGATTTTCTGTAGGATAGTTGAACTGAAGGATTTAACTGTGAGGAGTTAACTGGATAGAGAAGGGTGGCAAGAAACTTCCTAGAGAGGGCAGCATGTGTAAAGAAAGCTCTGTTAGGGGAGCGAGCTTGGTTCATTGAAGGGACAAAAGAAGATTAGTGAGTTGGAACATAGTAAAGGAGGAGGATCACAGTGGGGTGGGGTGTGGGGCAGAAAGAGACAGGCCTCTACAAGATCTTATTTGGTTATGTTAAAGGTGTTAGTCTTCCTCTAAGAACTTTGACAAGCTACTGAAATTTTTGTTTATTTAAATTTTTAAAATTTATTTTTAAAAAGATAATGCATGTACATTGTACAGATTCAAAATGTATGAAAAGGATATTTAGTGAGCAAACAGGTCTCCTCAAATCAGCCAGCTACCTAGTTTTCCTTTCTAAAGGTAACCATGCCAGTTTCTTGAATATTCTTCCAAAAATAGTCTACACATATACATGCCTAGTCATTGTATTTTCGTCTCCTCTTTTCTCTTTTATGTGAACACTATATAGAGTGACCTTATTTTTTTTGTTTAAAGATTTATATATTCATACAGAACTGGGGTATGGGCCAGAGGTGCAGGGGCAGTGAAAGGATTCACCAGAGACAGAGCGGGGAGCAGAAGAGGCAGAGCCACTGAAGTACACTGCTGAGGAGAGTAGAGGGTGAGACAGGAGAGGTCTGCTGCGCCATGTGGGGCAGTTCTGGGGCTGGGGATCAAACTCTGCATTGAAGTGGCTGTGGCTCACTTGCAGTGCTGTGCTTTAATCCGTTGCACCACCAGGAAGGGCCCTACAGTGACCTTAATTATCTCAACAGTTGCATGAGTCTTTTTCTAAAATTTAACCAATTCTCTATTAATAGATGTATCTCATACAATATATAGTGAATATCTTTGATATGCCACATATGTAATAGTATGTCTATCTGTTCAATAAATTGCAAATTTAAGTACCTTTATAAAGATTGAATTTCTTTTCTTCAGAGCATTTACATTGGCTTGTAACCTGCTTTTATTATTGTGTATGTTTGATTCTATCTCCCCATTTATATATAAGCATTATCTAGACAATACCTTGGATGAAGCAGATTCTTGCTGCTATTTGTTCTATAGATGAATGAATATGGAGTTAAGGATGACAACTAACTATAAGTAAGGGCTCCTGAATTTTCAAAAAAAAAAAAAAAATGAGGATCTAAAATGGCTACTGTGAGAAATTGAAAAAAGTACATGAAAGCAGGGATGTGCAGGCTGGCCAGTCCTGATGAGAGGGAAGACCATTTATATACAGTGGGACCTGTCTGTGCAGTGTGGCATTTTTCCCTATCTATTCTCAGGACAGTTAGAGTCTTCCATGACTGCTATTTCCCCACACATAAAGAAGCTAATAATATTAGTGCTGGAGAGATTGAAGTGATACACCATAAAATCCAAGCTGGATTAGCAGGGACATGAAGATGAATCCAATATTTTTTCCTTGCTGAATAACTCATCCATGGTTTACCTTTACTTATTCTGTGGAAAAAGAGATTGAGGTTATTTTCAAAAACTTAGAGAAGACCAATATGACTTGAGCATATAGATCAAAGTCTCAAGAGTGAAAAGAGATGAGTCTGGAGAAATTGAAGCCACTCCAAATAGAACTTTGCAGGCCACTGCTAGCTTTGGAAAAATTTTCAAAGACTACACATTGAGTTCTGTTGTGTTTAAATGTTTGTTTGTTTTTAAAAAGATTTTATTTAATTTGCATAGAAGAACTAGAATATAGGCCAGAGTTGCTGGGTATGAAAGGATTTACCAGAGACAGAGTGGAGAGCAGAACAGGTGGATTTACTGAAATATACCGCTGAGGGGAACAATAGGAGAGGTGATGATAGTGCTGAGACTTAACCCCTAGACCACTAGGAGTTCCCATTATTCTGTTTAAATGGTTTTATATTTAGTTTTGTTTTATGTAACAGGAAGATAGAGAACTAGCATATTTTGTATTGTCACCAAAAGGCAGTCAGAGAAGCAGTCAGTTTGAGTTGGTAATGTGAATCCACATCTGTGAACATTGGGAGAGGAGGTAGTAATTGAAGCTATGACATAGATGAAACTATATTTCAGCATATTGAATTGATTTTCATTCTCACCTTATTCTTACCTAGATTGTTGCGTCTTTGTTTTGAACATTGTAGTTCCCACCTTCCTACCTTATTTTATTTTCTTCTCAACCTTTATGCCCCAGACCAGGTATTATTTCCCCAGGGAATTTTATCCTGACTCTCCAAACCTGGTTAGGTTGTCTTTTTCATGTGCCCAGAGTGGACCTGTATTTCTCATGTTAAAGATTAATTGATTTGTATACACTTTATATCTTTGGTATATTTCTGAATATATTATAGATACATATGAATGACCTAGTCACATATATAAATTCATATATGTGATCTATTCATATCTATTCATATTGCATATGAAATTCAGCTGATCACACTGAATTGAAATTATATATTTTGTCTTTCTCCTTCTTTGGACTCTGTGAGCTGAGACACCCATCTATCTTGTTTCATTTTTTAATTCCTAGCACATATCATATTTTCTAACTCATAGTAAATATTAAATGTTTGTTGTTTATTTGTTTATTATTATTGTTTCTATCTCTTGCCCATTTATAGACACTTTGGTAGATAAGTATACTGTGTACACTTTTATATTTAGCTTTTTATTCTTAGCATTATGTTCTAAATGATTTTCCATTTTCCCGCAGAGTCTTTATAATGATCTTTTAATCATGTGCAGTAGTCACCAAGTTGATACCATAATTTATGGACCCATTCCCCTAGAAAGAACTAATACAGAATATACAAAGGTAGAGTGGTCTACCTTATTAATGGATTTCCAGTTGCATAAGGTAACTGTTAAGTCTGGAAAATACTTAAAGTTGCTTAGAGAGGATATTAGCCCTAAATGGGAACTAAATTAAAAATTTTTTAAAGATTTATTTATTTATGCATACAAGAACGGAGGTACAGGCCAGATGTCGGGGGAGGGGGTTGGTGAGAGTATTTGCCAGAGACAGAGTGGGGAGCAGAACAGGCAGATCTACTGAAATACATGCTGAGGGGAGCAGCGGGCAAGAGAGGGAGGTGTGCTGCACGAATGAGTCAGCTCCCTAGCTTAGGATGAGTCAGCTCCCTGGTTTAGGATTAAACTCTGGCTGTAGTGGCTGGTGGTAGCTTGATAGAGCTGAGATTTTAACCCCTAAATTAAATGTTTTAAAGTCTTCTTTTTCTGAAATTTGGCAATTCTGTGTTTTGTGGCCTCTCTAAGTGAGTATGAACCTTCTGTGTGTTTCAAAGTATAAATTCAAATAGTTGAAGACGTTCATACCAGAAATATAAAGGAAACATGCAAGATTTACTTAATACATGAATGAGGAAAGTAGGGTTTTTTTTTAAGTTGCTTTTGAGGAACATAGATTTATGGGGAGAATCAGGAAAAGAGTGATGAAATAAATTTATGAGTTAAGTATAAAACTTATTAATATCCTAGAGGGAAATCTTTTGTCTGCTGTACCAACATTTATTTCTACTGTGAGTTTTCTGATGTTCAACATAAGATGTATATCTGATTTTCTAGTCTCTTCCTATATGCATTTTTGGATGACTAATAATAGTTGAGTGCTTCATTAAAGACTTTTCCACATTCATTACACCAATATGGTTTCCCAATCCTGTGGATTTCCTGATTTTCCAATACACTTATGTTATCCCTGAAAGCTTTACTAAATTCATTATACTTAAAGGGCTTCTCTCCACTATGTATTCTCTAATGGTAACTAAACCCTACCTTCTGAACAAAGACATTCCTACAGTCTACATTTGTAGAGTTTCTGACTTTTATAAATTCTCTTATGACTAAAAAGGGTAAGATTTTTTTCCCTGAAAGCCACATTTGTTGCATTTCAGGATATCTCTCTGGAATCCTCTGATGATTAATATTTTTTGAGTGCTTCTTGAATGATTTCTCATACTAATACATCTATCACCTGTAAGGTTACTTGCTTATGTGAATTCTGTGATTTTAAAAGAGATGAGCAGTTCATAAAGGCTATTCTAATACACTCTTTACATTTATGAGATTTTCCACTAACATGATTTTTTTGGTAATTAATAAGATATTATATTTGAAGAGTTGCCCACATTATAGTTCTACTTTGTGGAGCTTCTGTCCTAATCTGTATTAGTCATGACATTTTTTGTTCACTGTTTCAGAGCAGATCCTTCAGAAGTATTTTGCTTTAGGGCTGACATCTTTGTTTTAAACCAGTACTGTACAGACATTTGATGGAACTTATTACCCCTCCATTTAAGCTTTTGCCCTTGTTCCAGTTAATTAATTTTAGTTTGGAATACAGAAGTCCCATAAATGCCAGGTTCCTATTATTTTCCAACATCACCTGCCTGTACATGTCCACTGACTGGTATCCCTTGAATCTAGTCTGTCTGGGTAAAGGCCTTAACCACATCCCCACATGCTGGTGATCCTTTGATTTCGCCTTTTGGCAGTGTTGGAGCTGCCTGTCTCGGAACTCCCAGATTCATACCAGAATTATGTGTAAGCCAGTAATTCTGGAGACTAGAAGTCCAAAATCAAGGTATGGGCAGGGTTGATTTCTTCTGAGGTTTTGAGTAGAATCCTTTTTTGACTCTTCCCAGCATCTGGTGGTCATTGTCATTCCATAGTTTTCTTGATTTGCAGCTCAATCACTACAATCTCTGCTTGTCATTACATGACATTCTCCTTGTTTGAATCTTGCAATCACTGATTTTAGACTTGTCTTCTTTAAAGAAATATGCATTTATTAATTTTTAAAAAAGATTTATTTATTTAAGCATACAGAATTGGGGTGTAGACCAGAGCTTCAGGGGCGGTGAGAGGATTCATCAGAGACAGAGTATGGGGAGCAGAACAGGCAGATTGATGAAGTACACTGCTGAGGGGAGCAGGGGGCAGGTCAGGAGTCTGCAGTGCCATGTGGGTCAGCTCCCTGGCTGGAGATTGAACTGCTGAAGCTTTTGCAGCTAGCTTTGTAGTGCTGTGCTTTAACCCGTTGCACCACCAGGGAGCACCCTAAAGAAATAAGTATTTAAAGCTATAGTTCCCCTAAACATTTTTATAACTGTAACTTAGTTTTAAAACTAAGTTTCAAGTGTTTTTTCATTTTCATTCTGTTCAAAATATTTTCTGGCCCTCCCTGGTGGCGCAGCGGGTTAAAGCACAGCAGTGAGAATCCAAAGCCGCTTCCGCATGAGTTCGATTCCCGCCTGCCCCGGAGGTGACCACATGGCGTGGCAGACCTCTTCTGACCCGCCCGCTGCTCCCCTCAGCAGTGTACTTCGTCGATCTGCCTGTTCTGTACCCCACTCTGTCTCTGGTGAAGCCTCTCGCCGCCCCTGAGCCTCTGGCCTGTACCCCAGTTATGTATGCACAAATAAATAAATCTTTAAAAAAAAAAAAATTTTCTAATTTCCCTTGTGCCAGTTCATTTTCCCTGACCTACACATGCATAAATTAATGTTCAGTCCAACACTGAAGGGGACTACTATACAGATTTTTGGAGAGCTTTCTATTTTTAGCTTCCTCCATTCTGGTAGTTGTTCAAGTACTCTAGCTGCTATAGTCACCCTGAACTTTCTCAACTGATCAAGTCTACCCTATTCTACTTGGATTTCCCTTCCCTATGGCACAGTCTGGAGTTTACAGAAAGTAGATGTGCTCAGCAGGACTCACTGTGTTGTTTGCTTTCTCCTCGGGCCCACCATTCTGGGCAGCCTGTTGTTTCATATATTTTGCCTAGTTTTCTAGTTGTTCTTGGCAGGAGAGCAAGTCCATGGTAATTTCTCCTTTAAAGGCAGAATAGAGATCACAGTACATTTAAAATTTTTTTAATTGGTTATTTTCATCTATCTAGATATCTTCATTATTTTAAATACGAGAAATTTTGAGACTTATGGAAAGTTGATATAATGGTAATTGATAGTAGTTGCTACTTTATTGATTTCAGTGAAGCCTGTACATTCAGGTACCTGTTACCAAGATTCACACTATTAGTTACTATGTGGGGAGGTGGATGAAAATTTGAGAAGTATTTCTGTAGTTTTTTTCTTTTTCTTTTTTTCATAGTTACTATTTCTTCATCTTTTCTTAAGGAAGTTCTATTTTTTTTTCTTGCCTTCTAAATTGCCTTGTCTGGTGTTAATGAATCTCTCTTTTCTTTAAAAACAAATAAACAAATGGCAGATTGGCTTCTATAGTGCTTGCTTGACTCAATGACCCAGAAGTGTGTCTTTATGTTTCTCTTATCTCTCAGTTGACTGGTGTTCCCGTTTACTCTGTTGTACATCTAGTAATATTTTCCTGGAGTCAGGTTGCTTTGGCAGGTTTTCAGGTTGTATATTACTCTAGTCTTGCCATAGTCTTTGTCAATTATATGTACATGCAGGTGTGTCATTCATTTTTTCAGTACTTTGATCCTACTGCCTATTTTCTATATGTATCACTAAAATATATTTTACAACCCCAGAACCAAAGCTCAGGTGAAGAACAGGTCACCTCAGGCATGAAATTTAAAGGAAGTACTCAGTTCTTAAGGTCAGGTAAACCAACCCTGTAATTACATTTCTGTAGAAATGAATATCACCTTGCACTTTGTGCCCAAGGCACTTGTCTTGCTTCACCTTGGTGTGGCCCTATAGAATACTGAACACAGTTGGTTATAGACATCTATATGATTAATAACTTAAAATGAATTCTGTATAACTGTCTTCATTTAGACTTGTGTTGACTTTATTTATTTTAAAGATTCATTTTTTTTATTTATACATATAAGAGCTGGTGTTGTAGGCCAAAGGTGCACAGGGTGACAGGATTCACTAGAGACAGTGGGGAGCAGAACAGGCAGACTGACGAAGTACACTGCTGAGGGGAGCAGTGGGTGGGTCAGGAGAGGTCTGCTGAGCCATGTGGGTCACCTATATGGTTGGGGATTGAACTTGTGCTGCCAGTAGTTTCATAGTGCTGAAACTTAACCCCGTGTGCCACCAGGGAGGCCCTGTTGACTTGACTTTAGCTAAGAAAACAGAAGTGAGATAATTTTTCTGGAAAATCTGTGCCATGCTTGAAGTAACTTATGAGCCTCAAAGTTTATTCATAATCAGTTATTGGCTAGAATTTTTGGACCATAATATTTAGGTTGGCCATAGTAGGTTGTTGTATGTATATGCCTTTATTGCTTATGATGACATGACATGATGACATTAGTAAGTTCATTCCAGCATAAGATTACATTTTTTTGATAAGCTTGATTACTACTTTGGCTGATACCATATACAAGACCACCTGATTTTGGCATACAGTTGCTTAGAAAGTAGATAAATCTGTAACTTGCAGAAGGTCAAGAATACTCAGTTTGTGTTGCTTTCGGTTCAGTGTTGGAAATACTCCAGCTTATTTAGCTACTGCTCTTCTGATCCCACAGTCCTCATGCTATCCCTGAGAAATTTGTAGGAAGTGACTGGGAGGACAAGTGTGGGATTCTCCCCTGCCCCATCCCTAGCTCCTTCTCCGTTTTTCACTAGATTAGCTCTTTTGTGTTGTTCTCTCTGTTTCATGAACGAGAGTTCTGTATAAAAGATCTGTGTAGAAGGGACTCATTGAGAAGGGGAATCAACAATGAATGTGGAGTAGTACTTCTCCAAGCTAAAATATCTGAGCCAAAAAATACTGTTTTGCTTCTTCTGTTCCACTTACTAGAAAGCTTTCCCACCCTCTTAAAAGCCAATCTTCAAATAGCCTCAACTGTTGGTGTTCAGGGCTCTTTACAGAGTCTCTGTTTTTATTTCATCTTAAAATATTTTTATTCTTGTTTTTAGATGCCAGTGAGAGCAGGTGCCAGCAGGCAAAGACACAACTTGGATTTGGCCTGAGATCTGGAGGAGAAAATCACCTCCAGCTTCTCGAAGGAACCCCCTCTCTCCAGTCATGTTGGGCTGTCTGCTGCCAGGACTCTGCCTGCCACGCCTTTTGGTGGTTAGAAGGGATGTGTATTCATGCAGACTGCAGCATTCCCCAGAGCTGCCGGACTTTTAAGACAGACTCTTCTAATTCCATCCTGGTGTTTTTTAAAAAAGTCCAACCTTCAGATAATTTGGACATTCCACCTGAGGATGAGGTACCACATATTCTGGGGCTCGGTTGGACCAGGGCACCATGGAAGAGGCTGAGTCCGCCCAGAGCTCCACCCAAGCCTGCCATTCATTTAGATAACCAGCAGAACCTAATCAGGAAGCTTCAGAAGAGAGAGAGTCCAAGTGAAGTAGTGACACCTGTATTGACACAGCATTCTGAAATGAATGATTCCAAGGAACTAAGTGATCGGAATACCAATGACTCAGCAGAGGTAAGTGAATAAGAAGCAAATGAGCAGTGAAGCTGGTGCTTGTGTGTAACACCCATAGGCTAAGAAGTATGTGTATAAAGTTGCTCGGAGTCACCTTAGAGGGTGCTGCCCAGGTGTAAAGGATAATTTGGTTTTAGACATGGTCACTTCATACAAATCTGGCCATTGTTTTGGTAAAAGCTCATTGTCTAGTCTAAGCTTGTTCTTGGCTACAGGTAAGTACATTTACATGAGTGGTCTCCACCAACTGTTCTGCAATGTTTTGTGCGAGATGGCAGAACACTTGATTGATGTGGTTATAGTCAAGTTCTCCACCTCCCCAGTCTCCTGTATTATACACATTACTGGTGAGGTAGTTTCTATTCCAGTCTGACGTAACCATGCCTGGTGTCACATATTAAGACCTCACCTTCTGTGCTAGGGAGCTGGAAGCGGCTGTTAGCTGAGGGGTCTTGGGGGCGAATTCATGCCAAGCTTTGTATGTCAAAGGACATACCACCAGTAGAGTTCATTCTGTGTATTATGTTTCTTCACTGTTGATCTTCCTGGGCAAGTGATTAAAAGGAATGAGTCACTGTACAATTGATGTGACTTATTTTTGTATTTATTTTGTCCTAGTTGCTTCTATCAAATTAAAGCCAGAGTGGGGAGGCTACTACATGCCAGGCACTGTGTGTGCTAATCATTGTACTGTGTCATTTTGTTTAATTTTCATAGCAATATTCCCAAGTAGCTATTGTTAGTCCCATTGTACTAGTGAGGGAACTGTGGTCCAAAGAGTTCATTTAAACAGTCTGATCATATGGCTGGTGGATAGCAAACCCAAAATCAGAATCCAGGTTTAACATTACAAAAAGCCCTTTTACTGCTATATTAGAAATATGGTCTTAGTTTTAATATGCCCTTAAACATTTTTGGACACCTACTATCAGTTTCAGGTAAATTTTTACATTAGAAACACAAAGTTGAACAAGACATTCTTCATGTCCTCCAGGACTTCAGAATTTAGTGGCGGCTAGACATGAAGAGGTATTAACAATAGAGTATAATTGCTGCATTAGTAAATTTATATGTATAATACAGTAGGAACAGAAAGGGAAAGTGATCTGCTTTAGCAGGCAATTGGTGTGTGTGTGCACAGGGAAGACTTTACAAAGATTTTTAGCTTATTTCTGAATGACATATAGGATTTTGCTAAGGGGCTAAAGGTAGTGAAAACATTCTGAACAGAGGCACAGTCTATGCAAAGGCTCAGTCATTCAGCAATTATGTGATATTATACTAAGCTAGGTGCTAAGAACATTATGGTAATATTTATGATAGTAGATTTCTGCCCTAGTAGGCCTTATATTATAGAAAAGAAAACAGATATTGCATTTATAATACCTGTAAGTTTGATAAAAATTATGAAAGAATAGATGCAGAGTGCTGTACAAGTATCTAACAGGAGCCTAGCTGCTGAAAGTAGGGGGTTAGCTTAGGAT
The DNA here is from genome assembly GCF_000260355.1 of Condylura cristata. Lineage (NCBI taxonomy): Eukaryota > Metazoa > Chordata > Mammalia > Eulipotyphla > Talpidae > Condylura > Condylura cristata. The sequence goes on along the minus strand of NW_004567109.1, from coordinate 18,017,865 downwards.
ACCCTAAGTAAGGAAAGTTAACCTGAGACTTAAAATATATATAGGAGTTTAAAAAAGAAATAGGCAAAGAGTATTTCAGGCAGAGGGAACAATAGTTTCAGTGTTAAGTATATTAGAGTATGGCAAGATCAAGTTGGGGGAGAGAGATCTCTTAAGAGATCTAGTGATGAAAGAAAAGACTTGAGAGGTGTGCAGAGCCTGAGGTCATTATCCTTTTTTAAAAGATTTATTTTTATTTTTATTTATGCATATAAGAACTGGAGTGTAGGCCAGAAGTGGGGGGAGTGAGAGGATTCACCAGAGACAGAGTGGGGAGCAGAACAGGAAGATCTACTGCTGTGCCATATCTGTTAACACTCCCTGGCCAGGATCAAACTCATGCGGCTGTGGCTGGTGATAGCTTGCTAATGCTGAGATGCAACCCCTTGTGCCAGCAGGGAGGTCCTAAGATCATTATCTTAAGATTAGTGGGGAAGTCATTAAAGAATTTTAAGCATACCTGATGTCATCAGGTATGTTCCTGTGTTGTGAATAGACTGGAGAAGGGTAAAACTACATGGTGCAATCAAATAGGAGGTGGTAGGTAAGGGAAACTTTTACTAGGAGGAGGAGGTTGAAGATAGAAGAAAGGGATAGAGAGTAAGTAATCCTTTAGAGTTTTATTGCTCAGACTTTATCATACATCATAAAGATTTGGAAGGCTTGTTACAAACAAATTGCTGGGCCCCCAATTCCTGAGTTTCTGATTCAGTAAGTTTAGGGTGGGCCTGAGAATTTACATTTGCAACAAGTTCCTGGAGAGTGCTGATGCTGGTGATCTGGGAAACACACTTTGAGAATTACTGCCTTATAGACAAGTGGGTTAGACTTCAGTGTTTAAGGTTAACCTTAAGCAGGAGAAGAGAGATTTTTTTTAAAAAAAAGATTTATTTATGCATACAGGACTGGGGTGAGGCCAGAGGTACAGGGGCGGTGAGAGGATTCACAGGGACAGAGTGGGAGCAGAACAAGCAGATGGATGAAATACACTGCTAAAGGGAGGCGAGAAGAGGTCCGCTGTGCCATGTGGGTCAACTCCCTAGCTGGGATCAAACTCATGCTGAAGCAGCTATAGCTTTCTAATGCTGTGCTTTAACCCGCTGTGCCACCAACAGAGGGCCTGAAAAGAGATCTTTATTATGATAGGAAGGAAGAAATGGGAGGATATAAGATAGCTTTATAGATTTGAGAGAAGAAAATTGTGGAAATTCTAAACTCACTCTTTTTCTCTGAAGTGGCATAGGTCACTTACAGGTAGAGGTACAGGTAGAGGTAGATGGAGTGAGGATAGTAGGGAGGAAGATCAGAAGTTTAAGAAAGTCATAAGGTTTTGTGAAACAGCTATTGTGAAAGGTAAGAGAAGGGAAGTTAGGTGAGGAGGTGAAAAGACTGCTGGGTAGCATTGGATATAGAGACCATGAATTATGAATGGTACTAATCTTTACAGTTGTGTGTTTCTTCTCAGGTCTCAGAAGCCTTGTCAACAAAAGGCTGTAGTTTGATTCCTCCAGGATTGGAATTTTACTAATTTTGTATAGAAGGAAATTGGGGCATGGAAATTAAGGTTTTTCTCAGGAGACTAGATGAAAGAGAGAGTGTAAGAAGGTAGGACAGAGACAAAGATAGAAGAGGCTGTCAGGTAAGATATAGAGGAATTTGGCATTTAGAGGTTTCCACAATGGGAAGTGGGATATTGGAGGAACAGGTAAATCCTGATCCTGAAAGAATCAGAGATAGTAGAATACTTGAATTTAAGATTTTAAGGTAGACAAGTTCTGGCTGTTATCAGATCTAGGGTGTACCTGTGGTAGAGGGCTGCTGGGATAGATGGGAGAAGAAATTCATTGGTGACAGGAGTTAAAGAACTCAGGAAGTTCAAAGAACATGTTAAATGAATTACCCATATAGAGATAAAATTAATAATAATGGTGGTGATGCTAGCAGCAATACCTAATGCTTACTGAGTGTGCATTGATTTGCCATGTACCATTCAACTTTTCACATGTACCAGCTTTTTTATTTAAGATTTATTTACACATTCAAGAATTGGGGTGTAGGCTACAGTTGCGGGTGGGGAGGTGAGAGGATTCACCAGAGACAGAATGGGGAGCATAACCAGTGGATTTACTGAAATACACTGCTGAGGAGAGCTGGGTGCATAGAGCTTGTTGAATTTCGCAAATCTGGGCTTTAATGTGTATAAGTTTCACAGAATTTGGATATTATTTGCCATTATATTTCTTCAAATATTTTTCTGTTCTCCCTTTCCTTTGAGAACTCTAGTTCTGGGCATTTTTACCACTCAGATTTGTTCTCAGTTTGCTGATACTTTATTCATTTCATTTCAGCCTTTTTCCTTTGCTTCATTTTCAACAGTTTCTGCTGATAGAGTTCCAAGTTTACTATTTTTTTCTTTTGCATTGCCTAATCCACCATTACATCTCTACAGTGTATTTTTCACCTTAGCCATTGCAACATTTATAACCAAAAGCTTGATTTGGGTATTTTTTAAAAATATCTTCCAGATATTTACTTAATACATAGTCTTTCTTATAGTTTCTTGAAAATATGGACAATAGTCATAATTATTTTATTTACTGGCCCTTGTTGACCAGTTCTGGCATCCAGTTTATTTATGAATCAGTTTTAATTGATTTTTTCCTCATTACAGGATTTATTTTCCTTCTTCTTTGCATGTCTGGTGATTTTTGACTGGGTGCCAGACATTGTCGATTTCTCCTAGGAAGTTTTCACTGATAGTCTTTTCCCCAGATTGGGCGTAGATGCTCTCCTGAGTGTTTGTACAATAGCCTGAACTCTGCTATTGCCTTTTCAGTCTGAGACCATGATGCTTATTGTTCAAATTCAGTCCTTCCAACTATGCCAATCATTTTGTTCCCTTGTATCTCTCTTTACGCTTCACTATTCCCTCTTCCTTTCCACCCAGATATTTCTAGGGCAGTCTATACTTTCTTGTCATTCACTTTTACTAAATCTTAACACTGTAGAATTTGGTTTCATTCTGCTCTGCCAAGTAGAGTCCTGATCTGACTGAACCTCTTTGCATTTATTTTTTCATATTAGTTGCAATTGTCCCTTTCTTGTTGTAACACACTTTCCTGGTTTTTTTCTCTCCAGCCAGTCTTTTTTAGTTTTATGGGTCATTTCTTGTTGCTTATAGCTTAAATACTAACATTCCTCAGTAATCTATCTTTGAGTCCATTGTCCTTTTCTTAACTTCGCATGTTTGTGGAGCAAGCTTCTTTTCTCCATGGTCTCAACTATTGTCTTTGGCAACTTGATTCCAAGGTGGGGTCTCATTTGTGCTTCAGATTCAGTATATCTAAAAAGAACTAGCTTGTTATTTTTTTTAAGCTGCTACTTTGTAGTTTCTCTTCCTTTTTTGACAAGACTTTAGTTAGTCCCTCACTCAAGCTAGAAAAATGGGAGTCATCAGAGATTCTATTCCCCAAGCCCCAGATCTGTTTCAGCTTCACAAATATTAGATCCTTAATATTTTAAAATCCATCCTACAGGGGGTATTTTCAGTAATGGTGGTAGAATAAAGTGGTCTCCTGAATCTTCCCACAGATAATATTTATAAAATATGTAAAAAATTTCTTTAAAGAAACTGGAAAGAATCCAAAAGCAGACAGAAGCTAGAAGAATTAACTCTTGAAAAATGGCAACTAAAAGTGATAAAAATTATGACTTTGCAGCTTTTTTTTTTTAAGATTTTTATTTATTTATGCATACAGTACTGGGGTATAGGCCAGAGAAGACAGAGTGGGAAACAGAACAGGCCAACTGACAAGTACACTGCTTAGGGGAGCAGCGGGCGGGTCAGGAGAGGTCTGCCACGCCATGTGGTCACCTCCGGGGCAGGCGGGGATCGAACTCATGCTGAAGTGGCTTTAGCTTCTCAGTGCTGTGCTTTAACCTGCTGCGCCACCAGGGAGGGCATGACTTTGCAGCTTCTAAATTTTTTTTGCTTAAGAACAGTCACTAATGCCCACATAAGAAGATAGCGCCTGCAGCAGACATCAATCTTACTCTCTAAATGATGGCAAAGAACAGAGTTGTGGGCAGAAAAATTGTCTGGAAATATGGGGGGGGGGCTTAAAAGTAAGAAAAACCACAGGAGGGTGAAAGAAACTGTAGTCTTATTTATAAATTCCTCTGAAATTCCTGGCTGTACCTCTAAAATGTAACTTCATAGGGAAAACTCCAGAGGGCCCATGTAAAAGCTGGCAGAGATCAAGATCAGAGAGGCAGGGTTCTGTCTAGAAAGTTAGAACCTACATTGGCATCTCTGAGTTTGTTGCCTTTTAACTGAGTGCATTCCCCACCCCCTGTGTAGCAGAAATTTGAAGCTTTATTGACTTGAAATGTTAGAGGAGAGTCTATGGTTCAAAAATTGGGGAGTAATCATCAGAAGCAAAGGAAACACAGCAAGAACAGTCCTCAAATTTTAGAACAATCTGTGGCCAAATTATTGGCTTGTTATCAGGTTATGTAATAGACCTGAAGGATCAGACTGAAAAAGCTGCTGCAAGAGATATCATTTGCTATAAATTGCAGGAAAAGCAACAATCTAGAGTTTAAGTGCAGATAAGTTGGGAAAAAGCCCCATAGGGAAAGAACAGTAGAATCCAGAGTCACTATGTTTATCAGACAGAATGCTTACCATTGCCTCTCTCCTTAAACCTGCATATACCTTGTTTAGTCTCTTTCCAGTTATCTTCCATTTCTTCTTGCCTCTCACTTTACTTATGACTCTCAGTTCCTAGTATATGCCATGTTAATCTCATTTTTTGTGCTGGCATTTATCTCTCTATTTAGCCTTTTGTCTAGTGAATAACTGTCTACCCATTTTTGTTCTTTGTTTGTTTACTCTTTAAAACTGAGTTTAGGACTTTCCTTCCTCAGGAAATCTTTAAATTACATTTTCATGCTCACTCCATCTAAGAGAGGCGTTAAAGTTGCCTTCAGATTTTGTTTCACCATAAATTTTATAGATGTATTTACCATTTTGGCCTATTATGTTTCCCCTCTAGAATGTGCATTTGTTAAACAGGGATTATTTTTTGTTTATATTTTGGATTCAAAAGGTCTTTTCCATAATAGGTGCTTGATAAGTATTTGTAGAAATATTGAATATAAATGTTAAGTGAGAAAAGATTAAAAGTATATTTAGTACATTTATTACTACTTTGTTTTAAGCAAAATTCTTTGCATAGGAAAAAAGACTGGGAAGATTTATATCAATATTTTAATATCAGTTTGGATGGTGAGATTAGTTACTTCTGCATTTTTCAAAGAAATATTTAGTGTGTTTAGTTGTCTCATGAGGCATAACATAAAAAACTGACTTTAACTTTTGCCTATTCAAATGAATTTTTACATTTCTTTAGGTCCACAAGACAGTTACAGTTTTAAATCCCTTAAATACAACCTTGCCTGTGGAGATTCCTGATTGGTCAAAGAATGTGTCGGCCCAACCTGGGACATCAGAGGATCCTGGTACTACACCCAGCACTCAGCAAGTAAAAAGCCCAATTGCTACCTCTCAGCCAGTGGCTCCCTCCTACAGTTTTGCCACCTCCAGCTCCCAGGCCTCTTTCCAGAGCACTTCAGCACCATCCCCAGGTGAAGAGGCTCTTGGCTTCTGCCCTTGGGATAGATGAGCAAATAGAGCATTTGATCAGAGTTCTTGTTTAGTTGAAAGAAAGGAGGGTGGGATGATGTTTGAAGGCTGTAGGTTAGGAAATAAAAACCCATCATTGTCCCTGTAGTCATATGACTTGGGGCTCTCTAGACTTTCTCAGCAGGCCCAGCCTATGAGAATTTATGAGGCCCCTTTCCTCACAGCCAGATTCCATTGTGCCTGGCACTTGGAAGTGCCAGACACAAGATTCAATTAAGTAATGTTTAAGGAATCAAGCAACAGAGGCCCCTAGAGAAAAAGAAAGCGTTGTATCTGGGCACCTGTTTGCTGACAGTTGGAGAGATATTTGTCTCTGATTTCGATAGATCTTTCTTTTTAAAGCAACTCATAGGAAGAAAATTTATACATAGGATGTTGCCTTAAGAACAAATATGTACTTCACTAACTCTGTTCTAAGATATTAAGAAGAAATGGCTAATCAAGGAAACAAAATTGATTTTTATTTTCTGCAAAAGCTAACATTGAAACAAAACCAGTGAAAATTAATTTTTGCCAATTATTTTAGTAATATAAAATGAACCTAAGGTTTCAATCCTGAGGTACCCAAGTGTTTTTTTGTACTCAAGCAGAATACTTGTAATTTTTTTTAAAGATTTATTTATTCATACAGAACTGGGGTACAGGCCAGAGATGCAATGGGTGAGAGGATTCACCAGAGACAGAGCCGGGAGCAGAACAGGCAGACAGATGAAGTACACTGCTGAGGGGAGCAGTGGGCGGGTCAGGAGAGGTCTGCCACGCCATGTGGATCTCCTCGGGGCAGGAATCGAACGCATGCGGAAGTGGCTTAAGCTTCTTAGTGCTGTGCTTTAACCCGCTGCACCACCAGGGAGGGCCGCAGAATGCTTGTAATTTTTGGTGTAATTGTGAAGGTTTGTGTTGGTTGCACTGTTTTTTTGCCCATTGTACCTTCTCTGCGTATAGCGGTTTATTTGTTTCTTTGAAAGTCCAGTTCAGAGTATTATTATTCCATCTCTTAGAATGTCTGAATGCTGAAGTTTCCATAATGGATGGTTTCATTTCTCCCTAAGTGCAAAGTTCTCAAGCAGACAGATAAATACTAAGTTTCGTATGTGTCTAGGATGCTCTTCTCACTTCCCAATCTTGAAATATGAATAGGTCAGCCATAAGCTTTGAGCTCTCAGAGTTCTCATATTAGGCCTCATAGCTAATGAACTATTATTGTCAGAGAAGTAAGATTTATATAATCATTGGTTCTTAACTTGCAAATATTTTTGGTTACAGCTATGGAGGAAGGGTGCTACTGACACCTAGTGGGTAGAGGCCAGGGTTACTACTGCCAAACAGCTGTGTACGCCAACCTAACCCTTTTCCTGAGCAAAGAATAATCTGGTCCAAAATGTTCATAGTGTCATAGCTGAGATACCCTTACATCTACGTAATAACTATATGAATAGTATAAAGACGTAGCTGTTTGCTGACTTGAGTATTTCCAAAAATGCTAAAGTAGTTCAGGAAGTAGGATCTTTAACCCCAGACTGAAATTATCTGGTAAGATTTCTTACAAAGAAGACTGGTTTTAAGCTGGAAACAAAGTCCTGTATGAAGAATAAGGCAAGGCAATCACCCTGTTGAAGGAAATAGCTTTTATAAAATCCCCAAGAGTAGGCCATGGCTTCTACAGAACCCAAGAAAGTAAAGTGAAAATAACTAAAACTTGGGTCAAAAGATCCAAAGGTATGATCTGATGATTATGGTTCTTTATTACTTTATTTAAAAAAATATTTACTTATACATAAAGGACTGAGTTACAGGCCAGAGGTTCAGGGACAGTGAGAGGATTCACCAGAGACAGAGCTGGGAGCAGAACAGGCTGACTGACTAAGCACACTGCTGAGGGGAGCAGCGGGCGGTCAGGAGAGTTCTGCTGCACCCTGCGGTTCAGCTCCAGGGTGAGGTGGGGGGCCAGTTGGAACCACACTGAAGCTGCTGCTGCCAGCTTACAGTGATGCACTTTAACCTGCTGAGCCACCAGGGAGGGCTGATTGTGGTTCTTTAATGCTAGGCTAGGAGTTTGTTCCTAAACATGATTTGGATAAGGAGTGTGAGGCTCTCAAATAGGTAAGTAATGTGGTAGGTGAGTATTTTAGAAGAGTTAGTGGTGGTAAGTGTTGTAGGAAGACAGGATGGCTTTGAGTGGGGAAGCTAGTAGGGCAAGGACCAGTTAAGATTCTTGAAATAACCTAAATTTGGTTGTAGCAATTGTAACTTGCCTTTCCTTCTAGGAAATTTTTTGTGTACTTTACTAGAAAGTTATTAAAATAAAGGTGAGCCTTGAAAGAGTTGAACTCTGTGGAAAGTAATATAAGATGGCATATGGGCAGACTGTAGTTAAATACAATGGAGAAAACTCAGAAAGGAAGAAAAGTAGAAAAATATGGTGTCGTAATCAAGAGTTGTTAAAGATGACTGCAGTCAGCAGTTTACATGCTACAGAGATGAGGAGTGAGAATTGAGAAACAGCTACAAGGTTTAATTAGAACCAGGTTATTGATGACCTCAAAAGATCCTTGTTAGTGAAGCAGTGGGAGTAGAATCAAATTTCAGTCGATAGCTAATGAGGAAATGAAGGCAGTACCTGACTATTGTTTATAAAAGAAATTTGGCCATAAAAGAAAGGAAGAAATGAGTTAGTCTGTGTCTGATTTCTTATCTCCTATGTATCTTATTTCCAGTTATCAAGAAACTAGTGGTATCTGCTGGAGAGAGTGTTCAGATCACCCTGCCTCAGAATGAAGTAAAGTTGAATGCATATGTTCTCCAAGAACCACTTGAAGGTAAAAAAAAAAAAAGTCTACTTTTGGTTAGATAATGTTTAATTTAGAATGATTTCTATATACCTTAACTTATTCACGTGTCACATTCCTGGGAGACTATGATACAGCATTTGCTATGTGGAAAGTATTATACATGTTTGAGATCATGACCTACAATGATTATGCTGGGTTCAAATTCCAGCATAATTTGTAATCATTGAATGATTTCAAGCAAATTATTTAACTTTTCTGAATTTCTATCTCAGTAAAATGAGGATAAAAATTCCTCTGTCTTTTCTTTTTCCTTCTGGCTTATTTCACTGAACATAATCCCTTCCAGCTCCATCCATGTTACTGTGAATGCACTTGAGAGGAGAAAGTATATAAGCTTACATTGTACAAAAACAAACAATGATGTAATATATGTGTGTATATATTTATATATATACATACATATAAATGTTATACATAAATAAATATACTATAAACAGTCAAAAAATTCCTATATCTTAAAAGTTACTTTCAGGACAAAATGAAATGTTTTATAAGGCACCTATTCATTTTCTAGCATGTAGCAGATGCACATTAAATCTAGGTTGTGTTGGGCCTCCTTGGTGGCCTAAGGGTCAAGTTTTAGCATTCTTGCTGCTAGCCCCAGTCAGAGAGCCAGTCCACACATGACACAGCAGACCTCCTCTCTCTTCCCCACAGCTCCCTTTATCAGTGTATTTTAGCAGGTCCACCTGTTCTGCTCCCAATCTGTCTCTGATGAGTCCCCTCATCCTTACCTCTGGCCTGCATTCCAGACCTCCTATGCAAGAATAAGTAAAATCTTAAAAAAATAAATTGTAGGTTATATTATATTTCCTTAAAAGAGGAAGAAACTAAGACTCTGGTTAACATGTTTATTTTGGCTAACAACTAGTAAATAGTAGGTATAGAACTGGAAAGAAGTTTTTCAAGACTACTGCAAATAGATAGTTGTCACTTTTTTAAAAAAAGCTCATTTATCATTCCAAATTCAAATTTATGAAATCTATAAATTATGGGATTTTTTTTTAAAAAAGATTTATTTATTTTTGCACACAAGAATGGGGGTACAGACCAGAGATGTGGGGGCGGGGGCGGTGAGAGGATTCACCAGAGACAGGGGGCCAGAACAGGCAGACTGACTGCTGAGGGGAGCAGCGGGTGAGACAGGAGAGGTCTGCTGTACTATGTGGGTCACTTCCCTGCCCGGGGATAGAATTCATGTTGCAATGGCTGTGGCTGTGGACAGTCTCACAGTGCTGCTGTGCTTTAACCAGTTGTTCCACCAGGGAGGGCCCTTAGGATGAATGCTTATTTAAGAACACTTCTGTAATGTAAGGACCCCTTTCACCTTTGAAGTATCTGTGAATATACTGAAGTTTGACTTACAGACACATACATATTCTCTTAAGACTATCTCATGAAGTGAAACTTGCTTTGATGGCAGATTTTTGTAGTGGGTTTATGTTACTCCCATTATGAAGTTAATAAAGTAGGATCCCATGCTCTTGGGGGTCCTTCCATTTTAGGAACATGTTTTCATTGCTGTGTTCCTAATTTCTGGACCTAATACCAAATAATATATTTATACAAAAGTATGGGCCTCCCTGGTGGTACAGGGGTTAAAGTTTCACAGCTATCAGGGTATCACCAGCCATTGTGACATGAGTTCAGTTCCCTGCCAGGGAGCTTACCCACATGGTGCAGCAGACCTCTCCTGTCTCGCCTACTGCTTTCCTCAGCAGCATATTTAGTAGACCTGCCTGTTGTGCTCCCCACTCTGTCTCTGGTTAATCCTCTCACCCCCTGCACCTTTGGCCTATATTCCAGTTCTTCTATGCATAAATAAAAAATAATCTTTTTTAAAAAAGTGTTTTTCCAGAATCTAAATTGCCCTCTCTGCTAAATATTTCTGTCCTGAAATTGAGATTTTATCAGTTCATTCCATCTTTCTCTGAAGATGCTTTTCCCTTTCCCCCTCTGTGATTAAGCTAAGGTGAATGGATTTAGTGGCATTTGAAGATGAAGTTAAGGAAAAAAACAGCTTTGAACTATGAAAGATTTTTTGGGCTCTAATGTATTTTTCCTTTTAACTCTTAAATGCATTTACATTTCTGTGCATTAATACCATCTTGTAGATCAGAATTCTAAAACACATCAGTTCAGAAACAGATTCTTTTCAACTCTCCTTTCCCCAGGGTCTTCAGCCTTTATCAGATACATGTGATGATGGCTTCACACTTTCAGAGGTTAGGGACAGAGAGGCAGGGCTAGCTCTGCTTGTTCTTCATTCCTCCATCTTTTGGGGCATCTCTCAGGACCCCTCCAGGATTCAGAGAGACAGTCTGAAACTACTTCCATAAATCATTAAAACCAGCATTCTAATAGATCTATACTCATCTGTTCCTACCCTTGGTCAAACTTCTGACTGTAAGGCATAATTTATATCCTGAGTTTTTCTTTCCTATGAGAGAAATGCCCCCTTTTTAAATTTTTGCTGCTAGCTTTAGATATACAATTGTCAGTTCCCAAACTAGTATATATCTGTTTTCTGTATGGGCAAAATTTCCAACTATAGTGGGAAGAAATTTCATCTTTTAGTTACTCTCCAGCATCTGCGTCTTTTCTTCTCCTTGCCTATCAGAACTTCTGCATATCAGAGGCTATCTGGAACTGACAACTGGACATAACTGGGAAGAAGGAAGAGTGGTTGACCTTGTAGCTGAGGCTCGTAAAATAAAATCTGGTCATAAATGTAGGTTATTTTGAAATCAAGCTGTACCTGTTAACTTTAACTTTTGAATTCATGGAATAAGAAAAAATGACCATTCTCTGTTGTATGTTTCAGGTTCCATTTTTCCCCCTTTTATTTTCACTTTGGCTGCCCTACCAAACCCTACCCCCTTCCATAGCTATAAATGCATTTTATCCCCCCTAAATTTAAGACCATTTTTACTGGGGAGAGATTATATCCTTGTCATACCCAGTCATACAGTTTAAGCTGCAAATGAGGACCATTAAATACTTTGTTTGATCTTAATTAATTTCAGTGGGGCCTGTTTTAAATGGGCCATCCCCTGCCATCATCTGCAGTGTGTTATTTAGCTCAGCAGGAATGAAGTAGCTCTTTTAACTCACCAGGGTGTGATGACCTCAGTGAGACGAACATTGTTAGCACTCTGTAAAAAGCTATTTTTGAACCCTGTTATTTAGAAGTCTTTGCTGTTCTTTGTTGCAAAAGAAGTTTTGCAAAAAAAAAAAAAAAATGGCCTTTGTTCCCAGTGAGTTCATCTGTAGTGGTTGGTAGGGTCTACTTTTGCTGGGATGCTACACAACCTGTTTTGTTTTGTTTTGTTTTTTTCACGACCTGTTTTTTTGTGGGATATGGAGCAGGAATGGGCATTGCTGCGAGAGAGAGGGAGAAACTCTGACATAGCCATGTCAACAGACTCCACCCTTTCTTTCAGTGGAATGTTTTTTTCCCTATAGGTTTTGAGGTGAAATCTTAAAAACCAAAACCAAGTCCTTATCAAGATTTAGAAGAGACTTGTTATCGGCAAATAGTGTAGCTACCCTCCTTGTGTGTAGGTGTGTGTTTTCATGATTTTTGTCATTGCCCTTCTACAGGAGAAATCTACACCTACAACTGGCAGCTGATTACTCATCCTAAAGACTACAGTGGAGAAATGGAAGGAAAATATTCTCAAACCCTCAAACTGTCCAAGGTGAACTTGCTTCCCTTCATTTTCAGGGTTTGGGGTTGACTGTTTTCTCAAAGGTATAGTACAGAATTTTCTGTCCACACGAAAGTCACTAACAATCATTTGGAAGAGAATCCTCCAAAGGTCTGACTGGCTAACATCCAGTATTTGTTAGTAGATGGTTCTCAAGTCAAAAAGAAGATTGTTCCAGCATGGCAGGGATAGTTGATAATATAAATCAAACAGCTTACAGATAATATAAGCATTTTAGAAGTTGGGAGATAAGCTAGGATATTCATGGACACTTGACTATAAATTGGCTCAGCTTTTTTTGGGGGGGGGGGAGGAGGAGGGAATTCAGTGTAGTTACTATTAAGAGACATAAAAAAGTTCATGTCATTTAACCAAGAAGTCTCTTTTCACTCATTCATTCATACCTTTAGTAAGATTAGTGACCAGTGAACTACAACAGTCTTGTAGGTGATGCTGGCAGGAAGCAGATGTTTTAAACAGGGAGATACACTATAAGAGGCCTGGAGTTAAAGTTTATGTTGTTGGGCCCTGAAAAGTGACAAACTCACTGGGTAGAGGGTGGAGGGATGTTACTGATCACCACAGTGACAAAAACAAACAGGCATCATGGAGCAGGCTGTAGCTATAGGATGCTGCTGCTCAAGGGCAAGATCCTTGCCTTATTGTTGAGAGAGAAGGGTGGATCAAAATGAACACTGGATTTTGGGCTTTAGAGAGAGTGAGTATGCTCCCAACACCCACCCGTGGCTCTAATCTTATTAACAAGGTGCTGCACTGATCAGCTGCTGGGCGCAAAGCACATCAAGTATTGCCCCAGGGCCATCAAGTGTCCTGCTGTCCTGCTGTCCTGCTCTTGTCTAACTGGAAAGGAGCCTGGTACACTATACGCATAGAGGGGTAATACCCCAAGCAGAGGAAGGAATGGTTTGTAGCTTTGCCTAGTACAATCTATAGTGTAAAAAGAGCAGTGGCACAAGTCAGTTGGGGAGATATGGAGGCTAGCTGGCACAGACCCTTGATGGCAGATGCAGGACTCTGCATCTTATCCAGAGTGAACAGGGAGCCTTTCAAAGGTTTTAAGCAGTAGAAAGAAGTAACTCAGACTTTCCGTTTGCCAAAATCACCCTCACTGTAGATTGGAGAAGCTGAGGCTCAAATTCAGGATATTGATAAGTAATTTGCTAAAAAATATAGATATTAGATGATAATTACCTGAGTAAAAGATTAAATAAATAAGACAAAAAAATCTATTGAGCTTATACCATGTAGCAGATAATGCTAATTGATTTATGCACTTATTTAATTTAATCTTCATAACAACCACAAGATATAGATGTTAATATCAGTTCTACAAATGATAAAAGCACATACTGAACTATTAATAAAGTGGTTTGACCAAAGTTCACATGACTGCTTTATTGTAGATTTGATGGTGAGGCTCTCCATCTTTAAAGCCCATGCATTGTAACATCTGTTCTGTAATGAATGGTTAAAAGCTAAGATGGTGGCAGTATAAATGGAGAGGAGTGAGTGGATGTGAAAAATATAGAGGTCAACTTGATAAGACCTGGTATTCAATTAACTGGTGGTGTTGAGGAAGAAAAATCTAGGCTAATTCTAGTCTTTTGGCTGTGGCAGGTGGGTAGATGTTGGTCCAGGTGTGGTTATATTCACTGAAATGAGCACAGAAAAAGCAGCCAGTTTGGGGGAGATTTGCAGATTTAGTAATTCATTTTTGGACAGAGAAAAGTTGAGGTACTGTGAAACATTGGAGTGGAGGTATCTAATAAGTAACTACTGGGTGGAGGGCTAGAGCCAGGATACAAGTCTGGGCTACAGATGACCCCATCATAATAGATATCATCCAGGGAGAATGTGCAAAGAAATATAGGTTGTAATTGGAATACTAGCAACTCCACCATTAAAGGTATGGGTCCTCTGACTGGCAGGCTGCGCACCACGCACCACGCACCACGCACCACGCACCACGAGCAGGGTTGTGGGGTGGAAAGAAGAGGAAACTGAAGAGAATGAGAAGCGGGCAGAGAGAGAGGTGAAAGCCAAAGAAGGGAGAGCATTACAAGAAAATGCTACAGGTGGTCGATTAGCATTACCCAAAAGAGAATTCAAAAGAAGGAAAAAAATCCCATTTGCCTGAAACATGGCAGGAGTTGTAATAGTTGAAATTTGGAAACAGCCCAAATAGCCAGCAATATGGAATATGCTTATATGAATTAGGACATATGTGCTCTGCTATTTTACAGCCATTATAAGGACTATTAAAAAGTATAATGGTTTAAGTGTTCATGCTAAGAATGAAAGGAGTACAGCTTGTTTTTAGCCAGACCTTGAATATCACTGAAATATGAACACATAGGTAGGTATCTCATCTTTCTCATCTTCAAATCCCAAAGATCATGACTGGCACATAAAGAACTGTTTAAATGAATTTTTTTGTTATTGTCAAGGATTGGAAGGAAATCAGAAAGTATGTCTAATGAAGTATTAGGAAAGTGGGATTGTGGGTGATTTTTTTTTTTCTCTCTTTATATTATGTTCATACAGTTAGTAGAAATCCTAAGGGAAAAATATTCAGGTATTTGGGAGCAATTTGGTATCTTTACAAAAATGTTTTTCTTTGCAGTGATGATTGTTTTAATTTCATAACTCTGTGAAGTAGGATGGTTGGGCCCTTAATGTTCTTCTGAAAAGAAAATGGGAGTACAGAGATATTAAAATCCCTTCTGTTGTTCTAGAATCAGCTAGTAATAAGATTCACATTAAAAGCTATGCTTTTGTTTTTTTAGTTTATAAATTCATTGTTTCATCTTTTCAGCTAGTATACTTTCTCCATTTTGGAAAAAGTGCAAGAAGAGAGTGCAAGAATCATCAGTGGAAAGTTCACATATGCATTATTTAAAAAAATGTATATTTATTTATGTATACAAGAGCTGGGGGTATAGGCCAGAGTTTGGGGGCTGGGATGAGAGGATTCACCAGAGACAGAATGGGGAACAGAGCTGGTGGATGTACTGAAATACACTGCTGAGGGGAGCAGCAGGCGAGGCAGGGGAGGTCTGCTGCGCCATGTTGGGTAGCTCCCTGGCCAGAGATCAAGCTGGTGCTGTAGTAGCTGTGGAGAGCTTCATAGTGCTGGGACTTAACCCCTTGTGCCACCAGGGAGGCCCATATATGTGTATTTAAAATGTAATTGTTAAATTGTTACTTTTTGTGGTTGTCAAAAAAAAAATCTTTTCTCACTTCTTCAGCTCACTCCAGGCCTGTATGAATTCAAAGTGATTGTAGATGGTCAGAATAGCCACGGAGAAGGTTATGTGAATGTGACAGTAAAACCAGGTATGTATTTTCCAGCTCTGGTGGTGACTTCATTGTTCTTTCTGCAGGATTCCCACAGAGATAGGTGCTTGATATTAGGTGTTTAAATTCCTGTTTTCTTTGTTAATGTATTTACTTTGGATTTACTCAGTATGGTGGACTCTTTAGGGTAATGAAGTATATACGCTTTGGTTCTAGTTGAAACTCTTGGCTGTGCAAGGAAACTTTAGTCTCACTGCCCTCTGTGTACTACGGCCTGAACAGTAGCCTGTCTACCTGAGAACTTTCTCCAGGTGGGTCATGTGGAAAAAGGACCATGTATCGTAATTAAGGGGTGCAAGAAAGCCAGGAGCCAGAAGTATTGAGAAGAACCAGCCCAGTGACTGATAAGAAATGTAGGCTTTTGTCCACAAAATTCCTCATTTAGACCTTGCCAGTCCTCTTTCATCTTGGAAACCAAAGCCTGTCATTCTTTTTATCCACAATTGGTAGATTGAAGTATAATAGTAAGGTATCTTGATTTGCATTTTATCTGAAATTTGGGAAAGTTGACAGTAGCATATACATTGGCACAATTTGTAATACTGTTTTTAATCTTTGCTGGTAATAGATTTTCTTTTCATTTCTTTAACTTTGTAGCCAAGGTAATTCTTCTGCCTTCTTTAAAATGTGATCAGCACAGAGGCTATTTGATCATTTCTGAAAGGAATGGCTTCTGGGTTGGTAGCTGATAGTTGTTCGGGAGGACCTGAGTGGCTTGTGACCTTCTCATTACTCAGTCCCAGTCACATCACGTACACTCAGCTTGGGATGCTTGAGAAATCACCATTACCTTTTCAGTACAAGGGACAGTACTTGCCAGTGCCTTTATTAGGGAAATCTTGCTTGTTATCTAGCTTTAGTCAGCTTGCTGCTACAGTACTTTTCATTGTGGGTGTTGAAAGAATGCATACGGCCTAGTCTTAGGACTAGTTAGGTATGCGAAAGCTCTTCTATTTCCAGGTATCTTATGTTAGAATGGCAAACTAGTCTTGTGACTTTCCCATATGGTAATGCTTCAGCCACAAATTATGTAATGGAAACTGACATAATATACACAGATATGTCCTGTTTCTCCTATATTTTATAAAGACTCTTCTGGTTCATTTTCTTGTAGAGCCCCGCAAGAATCGGCCTCCTGTTGCTATTGTGTCACCACAATTCCAGGAAATTTCTCTGCCAACCACTTCAACAGTCATTGATGGCAGCCGTGAGTACTTGTCTAGGCAAGCTGCTTTAGAAGAACATTTACTATGTGCTCTGCTAGAAAATAGAAAACTCCGGTGTATGATTTAGGGCAGCTATGTTCGCATTCTGTTTAGATCAGTTTTGACTATGTAATGGGGAGACCAGCCTCCTAAAGCAGCTGAATAGAAATAAAAAACTGGCAGGCCTTATTTACAATACCCTATGTAGCTTGCTTAAAGTAATATTGCTTTTCTGAGATGTTAAGGTGTACATATTTAGCTGAAAGTTAGTGGTTTTCAAATTTGCTTAGATGGAGCTGCCATTCTCAGCTATGAAAACAGAGCTCCTTCTTATCGTGGCAAGACAGGCAACTGAGAGGCTTGATTGTGGCACTCTGTCCCAGCCATCAAAACCTAGCAAGAATCTTGTTGTCTTCCTGGAGAGACTCAGAGAATGTGCTCCTTACCGCTGCCTGGCACATTAACATAACAACCTTCAGAGTAGTTTTTGTTACCTAATGGGTGATATGAGAGGATTTTGGGTCTTTGCTATTCTTTTTTCCCCCACACCCCCTATTTTTTTTTTACCCAGAAGATTATTTAGGGCCAAGATATGGTAATACTGTTTTTAGAGTTATGAAATTAAAAGTGTGTGTGCAGCTTGTTTCAGGCCTATCCTCTCACCATAAAGGCTTTGTTACCCTGACTGTCTTGGCATCAGTAGCATCTTTTTGGCAGAGGCAGTTACTGCTTTAGCAGAGGACTCTCTAGCAAGAATTTCATGTAGATGGTTCTAACAAAAAAAGGAGACTAGAACAATAGCATACTGAGAGGGAAAAGACAGAACAGAAGAAGCACTTGTGAGAATGGTAAAAAGGTTTCACATGCTACCATTTTATTTTGCATTTTGAATAGGTTAAACTTAAATAATATATAAAGATATACAACTATAACAACCCTACCGTCCCTGTCTCCCTACTACCCAGTTTTCCTGCAGACAACCAATGGTTTTATTTTACATTGCCTTCCAGAGGTACTTTGTGTGTCTGTGTGTAGATAGGAAAATACAGATATAGTTTCCCTCTTGTTTACATAAATGATAACACATATTCCATTTATGTATAATGCTTGTCTTTAAATATATAACATGTTTGTGAATCAGTACATGAAATAACTTCATTATTTTTTCTTCTGATGATTACATATCTGTCCATTAACTTGAGATAGAGTTTCACTGTATGCATATATAGATGTTTTCAGTCAGTGAATAGCTGACCATTTAGATTATTTTTAGTCTTTGGTTACTAAAAACAGTATTACCATATCTTGTAAGCATAACATTAAACACATGTGCAAGTATTTCTATAGAATATATTTCTAGAAGAGGAATTGCTAGGCAAAGATAAATCTTGCCAAATTGTTCTTTATAGAGGTTGTACCAAAGTTACGCTTTGAGGGGACTCTTCTTCCATACCTTTACCCCTAGAATGTATTGTGGAACTTCACCACTCTGATAGGTTTTACCAATCTGATAGGTTTTGGTTTTTTTTTTAATGGTGTATAATTTGTATTTCTGTTAAATGAGGTAGATTCTTTTTATGTTCTAAGAATTTTTAGTTTTTTTATATAGTAGCATTTTAACAAGAAGTTGGCTGTGTTGGGGTCCTTGGAAAACTACACAGTGAAATATTCATAGAGAGGCAGAATGACCCAATATTCCTAGGGAAGAAACTCTCAAGGGTGTTACTCTGTAATAGTCTGTAGTTTCATGAAGTTTTCCTGGCCTCAACTCTCTGGGTAGCTGCCCTGGTTTGTGTAAAACTGGATAAGTGCTGAGACCCAGCGCTCTCATGTTGTAACTGATGTTTCTTTCTGGTCAAGAAAGCACTGATGATGATAAAATTGTCCAGTACCATTGGGAAGAACTTAAGGGGCCTCTGAGAGAAGAGAAGATTTCTGGAGATACAGCCATATTAAAACTAAGTAAGCTCGTTCCTGGGAACTACACTTTCAGGTAAATTAGGATCCAGTTTCATCTTTACCATGGGCCATTTTTTCTCCCTTGTGGGTTTTATATACTTATAAGAGTAACTCTGACAGATACCATGTTCACTGTGGAGTTGATTGATAATGTAGCCCAGGCTAAATTTTATAAAGTATAGAATTTCAATACTAGAAATCATATTTGCTTCATTTGGTTCTCTGAGCCCTGGGGTGATTGTGGTCACAACAGTAATATCTTTTAGGGCAGAGGTCCTTGCATAGCAGATCAAGATTCTCCTTAGTTGATCCATTTCTTCAAAGTCTTACGTAGGGGCCCTCCCTGGTGGCGCACCGGGTTGGGGCGCAGCACTCTGAAGCTGTCTGCAGCCATTCCAGCAAGAGTTTGATCCCAGCCAGGGAGGTGACCACATGGCGCGGCAGACCTCTCCTGACCCAATGGCTGCTCCCCTCAGCAGTGTATTTCAGTCAGTCTGCCTGTTCTGTTTCCCACTCTGTCTGGTGAATCCTCTCACCCCCTGAACCTCTGGGCTGTACCCCAGTTCTTGTATGCATAAATAAACAAATCTTAAAAAAAACAGAAAGTCTTACTTAGCAGATCCTTTCACAATTGAAAGGTCCTATCTCTCTTCACCTTTCTGCAAGCAAAATCTAGAAGGAACTTGTACCCTCTTGTCTTTTCCCTTTGAGAAATGATTCTTTAATTTATGATGCCTCAAAATATTAAATTTGAGTAGTAATTTATTTGAATATGATTTATAGGCTCTTTCTCTATTAGGGCTTTGTGGAAAATTTGATTCTCCTTTTGTCAACTAGCCCACATTCTAGAATGAGATTAATAAGAAAGTGACGATTTCTCTAGAATAATCCTCTTTCTATTTGCATAATTCCTGTATATTGCAGAGCACCATATATATATATATAGTAGTATCCTCATTATATCTGAGAAAAAAAATAAGACTCAGTTTATTTACTACCTTCTCTGCAGTCACACAGCTAGAACTCAAGCACAGACTCTCTAACTCCCAAATCAGGGCTTACTGTGCTCCACTCCTTGACTTAATGCTTAAGTATTTTGTTTCTTCTTCCTTGAACTCAATTCTCAAGCTGTTAGACTTCTGCCCATTCTTAAGGATCTTTTCAGTTTTCTACGAGGCTCTCTGAGGTCACTCTCAGAAGAAGGGAGTATGCCTCTCCTGGTTCTGTTTCGTGCTCAGTGTCTCTGTGGACCCTGCCGTGGTACACAGCCTCTTCATGATATTTGTCTTCCACTGGATCTCAGGTTAATCAAGTTTTAGATACTTTCTGAGACAAAAATTGGGGTCTGAGTACAACTTCTAACATATAAATACATGTACAAGATCTTACTTAGCTGTTCTCCCCATTGATTCAAAACTTCAGGCAAATGAACGCCATCTGCCAGCACAAGATTAGTTAGACTTCTCATCAGTTCAAAATGGAAATGTGAGTTGGTTTTAGATTTCTAGCATAGGAATTTCAGCATTAGGATTTAGCTGAGCGAGGTGAGCCTTAAAAAAAAAATGATAGCTAATGTTTTTTAAACATTATGTGTTTAGTACTATTTTGAACTCTTTGCAATATCTCTTTTAATCCTTACAACAAATATTATAATTACCTTTATTTTATACACTAGAAAATTCAGGCATGGAAAGGCTAAGTAATTTGCTTAAAGTTACACAGGCTTGACTCCAGAGTCTGAAATTCTAATCACAATTGGGTGGATGGGGTAATTGGAACAGTTCTTCTTTTTGAAGCCCCAATCAAAAATGTAGGCTGGTGTTTTATTAAGGTCCAGTCTGGTGTGCCGACATTGACCTTTCCTCTCCTGTTTTTCCATGGCAATAGCTTCTCTCTCCAGCCTGTGCGCCACGTGCTGTTTGGCTCTATGGTCTTTGTATGCAAACCAGGAACTGTTTGAGGTGAAAGAGTAATGGGAAGTTGCTTTTTTACCATCTCTCTAGAACTTGGTTTTGTTCTGAAATAGGAAACAGATAGCTTAAACAAATAGTTAAAAAAATAGCAACAACAGGCCCTCCCTGGTGGCGCAGCGGGTTAAAGCACAGCACTAAGAAGCTAAAACCACTGCTGCATGAGTTCGATTCCCGCCTGCCCCGGAGGTGACCACATGGCGCGGCAGACCTCTCCTGGTCCTCCCGCTGCTCCCCTCAGCAGTGTACTTCGTTGATCTGCCTGTTCTGCTCCCCACTCTGTCTCTGGTGAAGCCTCTCACCCTCCGCATCTCTGGCCTATACCCCAGTTCTGTATGAATAAATAAATCTTTAAAAAAAAAAAATAGCAACAACAATAGAAACCTGTGAAAACCACAGGTAAGCTGGAAAAAGAATATAACTTCTGTGGATGTTTCTCTTTCAAATGATTTACACATGTCTGTGTGTCTGATGTTTTTGTGCCTTTTTCTAAAGATGATGACCCCCCAAGTCCCCCATAGATGGAAGGTGAGATTGCTGAATAAGACCACAGATGTTTGGCTCTGTCTGGGGCTGGTAGTGAGACTTAAACAAACTGTCTTTTCTATGCTTTTCCTCTTTTTGTCAGCAAATGGAAGGAGCCCAAACCTTCTTGTTTGCTTATGCTCACATTTTGAGGTGGCAAGAGAAGCTTTGGGCTGTTCAGCTGGAAGGCATCATTTAGGTAAAAGCCTGCTTTTATAAATGAACATTTTTTTTACTCTTGCAAATCCTATTTCACACTGACACAAACTGTGGAGCTGTTGCGTAGGAGAATTCATTTCCATCTCAGGCTCTTGTCTAACCAGAGCCAGCCCCCCTTGTCCATCCTAGAGCTGTCTGCTCAGAATAGCCTTCTTTGATACCCATATATACACAGTTGAAACAGGATCACGGAGATCCTTTTGTGGCCAGACGTTGCTCTACTTGCTACTGTGCCTGTGAACCTCACCAGGAACAGGGTCAGGGACTGTTTCTACCTGAGAGTTGGTTTCTCAGTTTTGGAGTCAGAGATCTGGGCTTATATCACTATGTAGCCCTGAACAGGTTACTTAGCTTCTCTAAGCCTCCTGTGAGACAGTGATCCCTACCTACTCTGTGTGACTGCTGTTGAGAGCCACGTCAAACAGCGCTTGTTAAGTTTTCAGCATACAGTGTGCAGGCAGGAGAGCAGATAGGCACTGGGGACAGAGTACCTGAATTCAGATCCTGATCACACTGTGTTCAAGCTCTACCCTCAGGCATGTTGTCTACCTCAGTCTCATGTATGTAAGGGATAAAATGAAGATAGCACTTTATAGTGCTGTTGTGAGAGCTAGGGAGATATAAAGCACTTGAGACAGTGCCTGACACTCAACAAACCCTCAGTCCATATTAACTTGCCGTATTCCTCTGCCTTTACAAAGGGAATGGGTAAGATCTTCAGTACTCTTGTGTTTATTCCTCTTTTCTTAAGCCTCTTCCTGATGGCACTCCTTCCTCTGCCCTGACAGCCTGACTGTAGTAGACTCTGATGGAGCTACCAACTCTACCACTGCGAACCTGACAGTGAACAAAGCTGTGGATTATCCCCCTGTGGCCAATGCAGGCCCCAACCAAGTGATCACCCTGCCCCAAAACTCCATCACCCTCTTTGGGAACCAGAGCACTGATGATCATGGCATCTACAGCTATGAGTGGTCACTGAGCCCGAGCAGCAAAGGGAAAGTTGTGGAGATGCAGGTAGGAGGGAACAGTGTCTGTCTTTTCTTGCCAAGAGGCATCAGAGCAGCTGGATCAGATCAATCATCCCAGGCTCATTGTTTCTCCAAATCAAAGTCAGATTTGTGTATAGAACATTTGAGCTAACACATACACACAAACAAACTTTAAGGGATCTTTAATTAAAATACTAGCAAAAGTCTTTAAGTGTTTGGAATTATAGAAGGCTTGATGATAAAGTGTAGCTGTTCCAGATGATTCCAGAGACAAACTCTTCAAAAACTACATCTGTAGTTTTACACCTGCAAGGGTGCAAATCTCAGTGTTTTCTATACAGTTGTACTAAGTACTTGACTAGATCTTGAGCATCTTCTCTTTGGAGATGATTAGATGGGTCTTCAGGCATCTCACAGAAATTTGGAGAACTGTGGCTTTTAGTCAGCAGTTCCAAGATCTAGCTGCTTATTACTTCATGGAAGTATTACCCTGACAATGCAAAAATCATTCAGCTTTTCAAGATAAGATAAAAACCTAGACCTGTATGTGAAATTTTATAATTTTTCAAGACTCTACAGTCCAAAAAGAATATCTGTGAGCTGGATTGAGCCCACAGGCTGCCAGTTTTTGCCCACTGTTCCAGAGAAAGTTCCTGCATTGGAAGCCTGCCCATTATAAATTATTTATAATGTTCCTTCTGACATTCAAAAGTCTCTGTTTCTGTTTTGAAGCTTGACTTAACGCTCACTTTTCACCTGGTTCTAGTTTAATATTCTGTTAAGTTTCTCTGCTGTTGCAGAATCCATACAAACCTGTAAGTGGGCTACATGGCCTTGCATAGCATCTTAAGTTGCTGTTGTGTTGTGTTGAGGCAGCTTGGTTGGGATTACAATGTGGCTTCAGTAGGAAGAATGCTGTTTTAAAAGTTGCTTTACTTAAAAAAAAAAGGATTATTTTATGTTCAAGGTTGTCATTCTGCTGTGGGTCATGGAGGCTGATCTTGGTTGTTTCTCTACATTTCCTTGTACAGCCCTCCCTTATGAGAGCCCTGACCTTATTGGAAACTGTTGTTATGCAAAGAGGGCCATTCTCTTGAAGGGAGATACCCTGGGTTACAAGTCCCTCCAAGTCTAATTCAGCTTTTGCTAATTATGTTGAACTGGGAATAATAGTAATACCATTTTAGGTTTAGAAAACTGGGTAAATCTTTTCAACCAGAATAGGATTGTTTGTATGATGTTGTGATTCTGGGGGTCTGCTTTTCCATTTGTCTATGTTTACATATATTCAGGGTGTTAGGACACCAACCCTGCAGCTCTCTGCCATGCAAGAAGGAGACTACACCTACCAGCTCACAGTGACTGATACAATAGGACAGCAGGCCACCGCTCAAGTGACTGTAATTGTGCAGCCTGGTAAGCCCCATCCTCTGGCGCAGGATCTGGTGTTGGCTGACCCTTTGGGCCTTGTGGGGGAGAGGACTTGAGTTCTGAGCTACGGAAGGGAGGAGGCAGGAAGCACCAGTCTGCAGCAACTTCTGTTGTACTGGCAACTTCTGTGGTCAGCTCACCTTGTGTTTTTTGGCAGAAACAGAGTCTGCAGAGCCTCAGCTTGTGTCCTTGCCACTGGCCAGTCTGCCACGCCAAATCCTATGTCCCCTAGGGGCCTGCTGAGAGCCTACTTCCACAGGAAACCTCACCTTATCACTCAACCCTGTCATTTGCACTTGGAGAGCATTGTATTTTAAACTTAGCATGATACTACCAATTCTTCTCTGCCTTTCATGATTGGTTTATGTTTCAGTCATATTCTTGATTGTGACCTTCTGACTGTACCCACATCTCCCATAGTATCTGACATTTCTATGGGCAGAGACAGAGTTCTCATGGCTTCCACAACATACATTCCATTTGGTTCCTCTCCTTTTCCATCTAGACTGCTTTTGACTTCCAAGTCTCTGTCTTGTAGAAAACAACAAGCCCCCTGAGGCCGATGCAGGTCCAGATAAAGAGCTGACCCTGCCCGTGGATAGCACCACCCTAGATGGCAGCAAGAGCTCAGATGATCAGAAAATCATCTCTTATCTCTGGGAAAAAACACAGTAAGTATTGACTTAAAACCCTTATTTGTACAAAGGCTCTAAACCTTTGAAGAACAAGGTTTTACTTACTTTTAAGAGTCTACTCACTCTTATTGGCTTATCCAAGGGGGTGCCTGCAAAAGAAATGTTTCCTTCAAACTTCAGTTCTAAGAAAATGTTACAATTTTTGTAAGAAAGAATGCTTACCATCAGCCAGTCCCCAGGTAGTGCTTTGTGGTCCTGGTGCTTTTATAGGTACAATCCATCTGCTAAAATGCATAGTTTAATTACACTTGAGAGGCAGGATAGAGGGGGTAATGGAGCAGAAAAATACTTTTGCTCAGAATTAACTGGCTAAGGCTGGCAGGGGGGATGGGGCAGAGCAGCGATTAAGGAGATTGAAAATTCATCTACAAAATGAAAGCATTACTCTGTTATTGTTGCCTTGAAGATATCATTTACTGTTTATGTTAGTGAGAGGCCAAAGGCAGTAACCAAAGTAGACTAATTACACTGTAAGTTACCTAGTCGAACTATTGCTGGTTTTCACAGTTTCCTTTCTGCTAATTTAAATCATAACAAATGGAACTCAGATTATATGCAGGACTTCACAGAAAGCAAAGAATTCCCCAGAAGGGCTAAGGGTATTCTGGTTCCTACAGATAGCAAGCATAGAACAGACTTGGCTGTTTATGTTTTTTTGATCAGGGCTTAACAGACTAGTAAGAAAGGACTAGAATTTGTACAGGAACCACTTACTAATAACAATTAGTGACTTAGATTCTAGAAACTATTTCCCTCAGGTTTTCTGTCTTTTGGAGAACCTAATGCATCCTAATTCGTCCAGTGAGTTTTAATTATAACTGATTGTTGAAGATATAGCTGCTAAACCTTTCAGTTGAGTCTCATAGTGCTGCCAACATAGATAAGGCTTAGTGCGGCTTCTTAGAGAAGTGTTTCAAGAAGGGCTGCTAAGATCAGCAGTTACTTTAAACAGAAAAACAAAGCAAAACCTGAGAGTGTGAAGATTTCTCTGCTTGCCCTGTAGTTTTCAGGAAAGCGCTGGGATATTTCGAT
This sequence comes from Condylura cristata, assembly GCF_000260355.1. Classification (NCBI taxonomy): domain Eukaryota; kingdom Metazoa; phylum Chordata; class Mammalia; order Eulipotyphla; family Talpidae; genus Condylura; species Condylura cristata. The sequence goes on along the minus strand of NW_004567109.1, from coordinate 17,992,151 downwards.
CCCTGAGTAAGAAGGGCTCTCTGCCTCTTGCTCCTTGGGCTGCCTGTCATCACAGAACTCACGGCCTTACTGCAGGCTGCTCTGTAAGGGGCCCAGGAGGTGTCCTGGGCCCTCTGTGGGGCCTGTTCAGGAGCTGGAGGGCGCTTTGCTTACAGAGCTGCTAAGAGGAGGTGGTTGTGCTCTAAGGGCCCTCTGCAGACTTGGCCCATTTCCTCTCCTTGACTTTTTACCTAGAGGGCTTTTGGCATGTGGTTAGGAAATGAATTTTTCCTCTTTTCTGGCAAGACCTGAACCAACTCCTGATCCAGAAATGCTTTCAGAAATATCACTCTTAAAATTATTCAGTTGATCAGACACCTGCTCAGTGCACTTTCTTTTATACACTAGAACAGTAAAAAGTTTGAATGTTCTAGAAACTCATATAAAGGATAAAGCTAGATGTGCTTGAAAGCTAGTGAATGGAATTTCCTGACCAGCAGGTAGCCTTTATTTTGAGGCCTATTGACTCTGCAAGTGGAGTATTTTTAAACAAGTCCTCTCAGGGTCTGGAAAGCAATAGCTCATGTCTTAGCTGAGGCAGTAATTGTCTTCTCCTGCTGAGTCAGGGACAGGATTTCAGCAGACAGGTACAACTCCGCCTTCTGGTTTGTCTCTTTGTCCAGGGGACCTGATGGGGTGCAACTCGAAAATGCTAACAGCAGTGTCGCCACTGTGACTGGGCTGCAAGTGGGGACCTACGTGTTTACCTTGACTGTCAGAGATGAGAGGAACCTGCAAAGCCAGAGCTCTGTGAATGTCATTGTCAAAGAAGGTACCTCCCTGCCTAGGACTGGTGTATCATCTTCTTGGGTCAGATAACTGAGGAGTCATCTCTTATTTGGCTACAAAAATTGATTATAAACAAGGGATGGGGGAGAAGGTTGGGTGAGGGCAGCTTCTTGCTTTTCTAAAACAACCTTTAATTGAGAGTGACTGTTTCCCTCCCCCTACCCTCCTTTCCTTCCTTCTCAGTTTACCAAGGAAAAAAATTAAAGGTTTTTCTCTTTGCAGTTTTATTTTGTCTCTGTGCTACAAAGTCCTGGGTTTCCATGGCTCTCCCTCTGGCTACAGTGACACCTGCTGCCAGACATTAGAATCACTGTCTTGCACTCTGCTTCCTATGCTTGGTCTATGAGCCTGCAAGCTGAGGCCAACTGGAGGCAGTTGTTTGGCTTTGCTGTGGTTTGCCACAGTGATCAGTGATAGACTTGAGAGAGGGCTACATGCTGGTAGCAGGGAAAAAGCTCTCAGCTATGAGATGACTTCCACAGACAGTATGCTGAGCTCAGGAGTCACTGAACACACACATAGTAAACAGCTACCAGTGGGGCCCAAGATAAAAAGCAGCTGAAGAATAATCCTATTTAGAGTCAACTGAAGTACTAAGGAAGGAATCAAGAAAGATACTTGGAGAACAGCATTTAAAGCCTTGTTTTAAAGAGCATTTGTGATATCAGATGGATGAACCTATACTCTGACACTTTCTAACCTGCTTTAGGCCTTTGTTTCTGGTCAGCATCTACTTCCAAGGCAGAGCAGTGGATTCTTTCAGGGAGGCTGCTTTGAGAATATGGGGGAAACTGCACTTGTCTTTTCTGCCATAAGCTGTGTCTGAAGAACGACTCTGGACAGGACTGGAGCCTCAGGGCCCACGTGCTGGCGGCTTCCAGCTTGTCTTGTCAGCTCTGGCATGGGTCGGCACTTAAGACAGTTCTTCATTTAAGATGATTTCCCCATCCATGTGCACACCATGAATACTCACTCTTACTGTGGCAGACTGTTACATATTTCAATACTTTCTCTTTGGCTAGAAATGAACAAGCCACCTATAGCCAAGATAACTGGGAATGTGGTGATTACCTTGCCCACGGACACAGCAGAGCTGGACGGCTCCAAGTCTTCTGATGACAAGGGCATAGTCAGTTACCTATGGACTCGAGATGAGGGGAGCCCAGCAGCAGGGGTAAGTGGATAAGGTCAAGGTGGTGAAACAGGGAAGGAATCTGAGCCAGATGTTACAGTATCTGTTTTAACTGGTTCCTTGTATCAAATCTGGGTCATCCTCCAGTTCTAGAAAGGTTAAATGATTGCCTCAGGGTCACTCTGATGGAGCATGGCACAGAACGTGCCTCTCTCCCCTGATCTTGGTGGCTGTGGGCATTGTCATTACACAGCAGGCACTGCCCAGACATGGAGCAGTCCTGCCCACGGTGGCCTTGAGTTATGACAGAAGCAGCAACTAACTTCACAGAAAGAGGGAGGATTTTTTCTGGCAAAAAGTCATGTCGTTCAACCCCACAGGAGGTGTTAAATCACACTGACCACCACCCTATCCTGTTCCTTTCCAACTTGGTCGAGGGAACCTACACATTTCACCTGAAAGTGACTGATGCAAAGGGTGAGAGTGACGTAGACCGGACCACTGTGGAGGTGAAGCCTGGTGAGTTCATGTAGGGATGAGCCTGAGTGGAATCAGTGTGTCAGTTGAGCAGGGCCTCGCATGGGACACATACTCCCTCCAGCATGGGCAGAGCCGGATGGCGTGGCCAGCTGTTAAAAATATCTAGAAACCCCAATATGAAAAACCCTGTCCATTTCACCAGTACATCTCCTACCTATGCAGGAGTATAATCCTCTTTCCACTTCTCAGACAGAGACAGAAACTCAGAGGGCAGGGGCAGGGCTTACTCAGCGTCACACAGGGTTGTGCCAGAGCCAGGCCTCGTGCACGCAGGCCAGCACTCTCCCCCCTGCCCGGAGCTGGTGAAAGGGGAGTTGGGGTGCCCTGGGGATCTCAGCACAGGAGTAACTTAGTCATGATGTCTCATCAGCACCCAGGTGCAGAAAACAATTTATAAGTTGAGCCTCAGGCTTTATCTGACAGCCTAGGAAGCTAAAGTAACTGGTGTCCTTTACATTCTTAAGATTTGCAGAAATAAGATTTTCTTCTTAAATAGAACCATGTTTTTTGGTTTTTTTTTTGTGGTTTTTTTTTTTTTTGAGGCTAGTTTGGCATTAGGGAAGAAATGAATGTGGGGGTGGGTTAGAAGTTTGTAAAATTCTGAGCATCTGATTAGAAGATATTAACTTTAAACCTACTTTTTAATATCTAGGGCAGGCTAATGGACAGATGATTAAAATGGGAAAGGGAGGTTGGCAGGTCTTTCCCACAGTCCTTTCTCATTGAAGGCCAGCAGCTCGGGCACTATAGACTGTGCCAGGACATAAATTTATGTAAATTATACATCAATGCAGGCAAATACAGCATCCAGCATGCGAATAAGATATTGTAAAGAATCACTTTTAATGCCCAAATGTAAAAGTCTTTGACATATTCCAAAGTAAAGCACAGTGGCCTCACACTTCTTGAGTTGTAAAAAGATTGTACAGCTATGAAGTTGCACTAATGAAATCCTTGTTTCTTGGTTGCCTGGATTTCCTTTGTGTTTACTGTTTTCAAATCTGTGGAGCAGATTCATTCCCACTTTTGGTAAAAGTGCTGAGATGGACATTTTCCCTTGTGTTGTGGATGGGGAGAGATGACTAGTGAGCCCTCAGCTGGCTTGGGAAGTTCAAGAAAGACAATGGGTCAGACTTTTAAAACAAACTCTGAGGTATTCCTCTCTCCTCTACCCCCTTTACCAAACTCCACCACCTCCCTGCTTCGGCCTGGGGGCACATGCCTGGTCACACTCAGGTTGGCACAGGGACCATAAATGTTTCTGAAGCTCTGCAAGCCAGCCCCAGGTTGTGTTGGCAGGACAAAGTCACCGTTCCCCTTTTTGTGTGAAGGAGGCCAGCAGTATCTCTGAATGCTCTCACTAGTCCCCTTGTGCCAAAGCAAATGCACAGGGGCAGGTCTTTTAACTCTCCTACCACCAAAGCCATGACTGATCCACATGCTTTCCAGATCCCAGGAAAAACAACCTGGTGGAGATCATCTTGGATGTCAACGTCAGTCAGCTAACTGAGAGGCTGAAGGGGATGTTCATCCGCCAGATTGGGGTCCTCCTGGGGGTGCTGGATTCCGACATCATTGTGCAAAAGATTCAGCCGTACACGGAGCAGAGGTAGCTGGGCACTTAATGGGGGGAGAAAGAAAGACCAGGGGTCCCTTGGGCTTCTTTACTGAGCCGAGAAATAGTGTGTGTAGCTAGCAGAGGGTGGGTTCTCCGACCAGGAACCACCCAAGGTACCCACTTCTGTAATGGGCTTTCTCTTCTGGTGCAGGTCACAAGCTCTAGTCTAGATATGACGGGCAGGGTAGTAAGGTACAAGGTTGGGGGAAGCAGACTTTTTTTTAAAGATTTATTTATTTGTACATACAGAACTGAGGTACAGGCCAGAGGTGCAGGGGTGGTGAGAAGCTTCACCCGGGACAGAGAGGGGAGTAGAACAGGCAGATGGACGAAGTACACTGCTGAGGGGAGCAGCAGCCTGGTCAGGAGAGGTCTGCTACCCATGTGGGAGCCAGGGATCAAACTCAAGCCAAAGTGGCTGTAGCTTCTTAGTGCTGTGCTTTAACACGCTGTGCCACCAGGGAGGGCCCGGAAACACATTTTTAAAGGCTAGGGAGATATCCGGTAAATGCCTAACATCAGCACAGAGCAAATTGGACAGAAAATGTGGTATCTTAGAAACATAGAAGCAAGGGTGATTAATTCTTTCACAAGGGCTGGGGGGGGGGTAGGCCAAAGATTTTCTGAAAGAAGTAAAACTTATATTGTTCAAGCATAGGGGGACTAGGAGGAAATTCAGAACAGGGAAAAAGAATGAGCATAGGTCTTGTGTTACGGAAGAACAGGTTTTCCTTGGGGAAGCATCACTTGGTTCAGAGTTCACTGGACCCCAGGACATGGTCAAAAGTCAGACTGACTGTGTAGGCTGAGACCAGCCAAGAACTTTAGTTTTAATAGGTTAAGAAGGAGTACCAAACTTAGTTTATTTTATATGTGTGAAGTTTTTCTTTGTTTTATTTTTAAAGCCAGGAGATTTTTTTTTTTTAGGTGAGACCAGTAGCATAGATGCTAGGCTAAAACAGGGAAACACTTGTCTGGGTGACCAGTAAGGAGGATTGAGGACTAATCTAGTAGAAAGGTAAACCTGAATTGATAGAATGGTGATGGAAATAGCAGAAAGAGAAGCTGAAAGAAATTCAGTGATAAATCAGTAGGATTCAGTGACTCTTTGGGAATAAAGAGGACGGAGGCATCAGATGAGACTGGCTTGGTTGATGGAGACAGATGGAGAGTGGTATCTGAGATGAGGTATACAGAAGGAGCCAGTTTCAAAGAAAAGATAATGAGTTTAGTTTTGACTATTAAATCTGGGTGTCTGGTTTACATGGGGAGATGGCAGCAAGTATAGGTGGTGGAGGGAAAAGCCAGAGATGGGGAGTCACCAAGCCATGAAGATGGATGAGTCACTGGGGACATCCAGAGGGCTGAGGACAGAGCCCTGGAGACCACCAGTATTTAAAAAGAAGGCAAAGAAACAAGTGCCAGCAAAGGAGACTAAGCAGCAGCAGTCAGAGAGGTGGGAGGAAAACTCTGTGGGACAGGTTCACGGGAGCTCGGGGAAAACGACCTGGCAGAGGGCTGCACGGGACTCGAGGCTACAGGGCAGTGCAGGCTGGGACTCTGGGTCTGCGATCAGTGAGCCATCGAAGCTGTAGTGCGCATCTTATGCTTTTGAACAACTGGGAAATAAGATTGAAAGGACACCTTTTAAAGATGGGAGTCCTTGGGGTTTTCTTGATTTTGTTTGTTTTTTTGGGGGGGGCAGGGAGGGAAACCATGCTGGAGCATATCTGAGCATTTTTACAGACTGAGGATAGTACAGGAAAAAAGCCAGTGAAACTAAGATGTGGGCTGTAAGTGGACTTGGGTCTGAGGGACTGACTGTGGGCTGAGCAAGGGCATCTCTTTCTCTGAGAGAGCTAAGGGGAGACGGGAACACGCTGTGGGTAAATTTAGAGGTGGCAGGGTGAAATTTTAGTGTTGGGTGAAATTTTAGTGTTGGGACCTACATCCTGTGTCTTATCTCTGAAACTGAAGGCAAGGCCGTCTGCATTAAGGAGCTGGATGGGTGAGCAGCCTGAGGCATGGCAAAGGCTAGGAACAGCAGCTGTAGGAAAGCTGGCTTGGGCAATAGTGGGTCTCAGCCAAGGTGAGAGACATAGTAAGTCAGGGTTCCCAACTCTAGTTACATGACACAGTACAGTGGGGTTATCTGGAGTTTTTACGGACATGCCATTACCCAAAACTTACTCCTAGAGATGATGGGTTAGTTGGTTTGAGGTGAGGTCTCAGTGTTCCATGTTATTCTAATATGTACTCAAGGTTCACTGGTTCCGAGGCAGCATGAAAATTACATGTTAAAGCTCTGCTCAGCATCTTGGGGGCTAAGATAAGGGAAGGTGGCTGCTGGGGTAGATCCCAGCTGGTGAGGGTTGACTGGGGAGAACCATGTAGAGACATTAGTGGGAGACATCAGAACATTGTTGGAAGGGTGTGTGTGCAGACTTTGGGTTTCTCGCTTGGCCAGGATTGACTTAATTGATGACTTCAGGAAAAGGACGTGAATGAAGGGAGATAGTATGTTACACAGGAAGAGCATGGGCCTCGGACCAGATGAAAATGGCTTCTGAATCTGCTCTGTTACTGTTAGTTCTGCCTTCATTTCTCTGGGAAGGCTCACCTGTCTGAGCTTATCTTAGCACTTACAAAATCATGTGTAAAAATGGTTGTATTATAAGGCTGTTATTGAGGATTATATAAAACAATGTTCGTATAGTCCCTGTGACATACTGAGTATTTGTGGTTATTATAAATTTATTTTTGAGGATTTTGGGTTTGAAGTGCCATGGAAGATCTGGGGTAGATATTTTAGCAAGCATTTGCAGATACAAATTTAGTCACTCAGAAGAGATGTGGGTATAGATGATAAATGTTTGAGGTTATTAGTATATAGACAGAAAGTGAACCTATAAGTATCGATTATGTAATAGGGAGAAAATAATGGGCCACAAGTCTTTTTTTTTTTTTTTTAATGCATACAAGAACTGGGGCCAGAGGGGCAGGGGTGGGGGTTGCGGTGAGAGGATTGAGAGACAGAGCAGGGAGCACAACAGGCAGATTGACTGAAATACACTGCTGAGGGGAGCAGCAGGCAGGATAGGAGGTCTGCTGTGGTGCCACGTGGGTCACCTCCCTGCCCAGGGATCGAACTTGTGCTGCTGAGTAGCTGTGGGTAGCTTCATAGTACTGTGCTTTAACCTGTTGTACTACCAGGGAGGGCTGAGAGCCACAAATCTTTTATGGTAAAGGTTTGTTTCTTGATTCTGGAATGTATAATGTCCCATTGTTAGCTTTACTTTTAGATAGTCTTTCACGGTGGTGCTTCCCAAACTTTTCTTACGCCACACAGAAAATAATGCTGTTTATTTAGCACTCTGGGATACCAGGTCCCACCCAGCTGCCCTCTGTGCAAAGGGAATCAGTTTTTGGGGCATATATCTATAGCCCCAATGTGATCCACTGATTGGGAAGCTTTGGTTCGTAAAACCAAATGGAGTTCAAAAAAGCAGACTACCAAAAATGGAGGCGAGGCTCAGAGAAAAGATTGTGTGCTGCCCTGATATGAGCTCAAACATGGCCTGCATGACAGAAATGCAGCCAGGAAGCGAAAGTGGTCCTGGGCATGGAACAGTATTGTCCAGACCAATCGCACGCTAGCAGGTCTTTCTCATCGCTGTCATGGTCGTGCTATACTGGCTGTGTTTCTGCCTGTGAATTGTGCTCTGACGCTGTCTAACAATTTACGTTTTATAAAGCATTGTGGTTTGTCTTACAAGTGGCCCAGGCACCACAAACCCTACAGCCCTACTGAAAGCCTGACAGCGTTTTCTGACCTCCAGTTACCTATTTGGGCTTGTCCTTTTGTTAACTGGGGCAGCTATGGGCATTTCTACAAGCACAGACTTTGGAGTTTGGACATGCCAGGTTTGGGGTCTGGCTCTGCCATAATTAACTGTGTGACCTTGGGCAAGTTACTTAACCCCTCTGAGCCCCAGTGTTGTCCTCTATGAAGAGATAATGCCTTTCTCACTGACTTGCTGTGAGAGAAAGCACATACAACTTAGCACAGTGTCTGGCACAGACAGAAGGTATACTTAAGAGATGACAGCTACCTCTGTGGTTGACAGTTTCAGCTCATTCATACTGTTGCCTGTCTCTGCAGCACCAAGATGGTATTTCTTGTTCAAAATGAGCCTCCCCACCAGATCTTCAAAGGTCACGAGGTGGCGGCGATGCTCAAGAATGAACTCCGGAAGCAAAAGGCAGACTTTCTGATATTCAGAGCCCTGGAAATCAACACTGTCAGTGAGTAACTTTGGAAAGATGGAATAAGCCCCCAGTGCCTGCAGCTCACTCACAGTCCTAGCTGTCGGGGCTTCATCTCCTTCTTCAGGGAAGATGGAGATAATCACTTTCCACATTACTGTTATCACAAGAGTCTCCACTCAATAGCATTCTTAACCTAGGGTTCATGGGCCTCTAAGAGCGCTCACGTCAGAGGCACTGAGTTTGAGTGAGAAAAAACTATCTCTAAGCAGCCTCTAACTGAAATTCACTTTTCCCCTGCATTATGAAGGTAGGCAACAATCTATGGTAATACTAATAGAGCCTGTACTTTCAGGCAATGGTTTATTATACGATGAGATACCACTTATCACTACTACAAAATTATGACAGTTACTAGACTCTCTTCTCCTACTCAGTAGGGCGTTTTTCCCCCTTTTTTAAAAAAAAGATTTATTTTGGCATTCAGGAACTGGGGTGCAGGCCAGAGGTACAGGGGTTTGTATGTGATAAGATTTACCAGAAAAGAAGTGGGGTGCAGAACAGGAGGCTCTACTGAAACAGTTTAATGAGGGGAGCAGTGGGTGCACCATGCAGGTCAATCCTGGCCAGGGCTAGATCTCATGCTGCAGTGGCTGAAGATATCTTGATTGCACTGAGAATTAACCCCTGCACCACCAGGGCAGGCCTGTTTTTCCCTTTTGATGACAGTGCTTTGCTATGCATTTTTTGGGATGTAGTCCTATTTAAATAATATATAATCTTGAATATTTCAAGACTTAGTCTAATTGCTTTCCTTTGTAATACTATGTATTTTTTTTTTGTAATTAAATAATTCAGAGAAAGGGGGTCTATGGGATATAAAAGATTAAGAACTGCTGATACAGAGAAACCAGTGAACAAACTGGCACTGGCAGCGGCCTGCCAGGCGCTCCAGTTTTGTCTGACCATGACAATTATCAGCGATGTGCCCAAAGTGTGAGAGCACTTGGTGCAGGTCTGTGGGAGTCTGGGACCTGTGCAGGTGGGAAGAGGGGAGCCTATGTGTCCGCAGGCACGGGATGCGGTTGTCCCCAGCTCTCACTCCTGGTGACTTCTTTTCCTGCTACTTTCAGCATGTCAGTTGAACTGTTCTGACCATGGCCACTGTGATTCATTCACCAAACGCTGTGTCTGCGATCCATTCTGGATGGAGAATTTCATCAAGGTGCAGCTGAGGGATGGAGACAGCAACTGTGGTAAGATTTCTGCTTGGCTCTGTGCCATCTGGTTTGGCGCTAAATGTAGTTCTCAGTTGAGTAGGTGGGTGTTGGTGTCTCTGAGACAGATGAGCAGGGAGGAGAACTCTGTGTCTTTTCTGTTTGCAGAGGACTTTTACTTCCTTCCTCCACACTTCTGCTCAAGGTTAGAGGAAAGCTCTGGAGCAGTCATGTACGAAGAACCAAGCTTAAGTCAGACCAAATGCAAGCTGCAGCCTAAAGCAGATCAACCTCGAGGCCTCTGGGATTCCCAGGGTGTCTTGTGCTATAACTTAGTGGTAGCCCAAAGGTGTCTGTCCCCCAGCCCTCTCTGCAGTCTGCCCTATTGCCCCGGGGTCCTCAGAGCAGGGACTGAGGAGCAGGGACAATCCCAGTGTCTTAATTTTGCAGCTGCCTTCATCTCCAAGGTTTCACTTTCCCCTGGGAGAACCAAGAATGGGTACACTCTTGTTTATAAAGTAAAGCCACCTCCTACCCAAAGGTGGGGACAGCCCAAACCTTTCTTCAGGCCTTTCTCTTCACACCCCTTACTACTTTATTTCTCTTTGCAGAATGGAGTGTGTTGTATGTTATCATTGCTTCCTTCGTCATTGTTGTTGCCTTGGGAATCCTGTCCTGGACTGCAGTCTGTTGTTGTAAGAGGTAAGATGGATTCTCCTTTCAAATTCATTGGGATTTCTAGTCATGTGTTCATTCATCAAAGTAGCAGCTAGTGCCCACCTCATGGAAAGCCCTGAATCCTGTCACTGCTAGAGTAATCTGGGCACTCAAGGCATGCGCAGAAAGGCTTTCTTTCCCACTATGTGGATCTTACCACAATAAATTTGCCAGCTGGGAAATGCTGCACACTTCTGGCTTGGAGGGAGTGGGAAGACCTGGACTGTGATCTAGCTCACCTGCAGGCTGTGTGTCCTTTAAGATTCATCATCTCAGGGCCCTCCCTAGTGGCTCAGCAGGTTAAAGCACAGTACTAAGAAGCTAAAGCCATTTCCGTGTGAGTTCGATCCCCCATCCCCGCCTGCCATGGAGGTGACCACATGGCATGGCAGACCTCTCCTGACCCGCCCGCTGCTCCCCTCAGCAGTGTACTTCATCGATCTGCCTGTTCTGCTCCCCGCTCTGTCTCTGGTGAATCCTCTCACCCTCTGCATCTCTGGCTTATACCCCAGTTCTGTATGAATAAATAAATCTTTAAAAAAAAAAAAGATCCACCACCTCAGCATGTGATTTCTCCATTTCTCTGCCTTCCTTTCTACTTAAGTTCATGCATGCATGTTTTCATATAAGTGCATGCTTAGGTCAGTCATGACTAAATGTTATGTTTTTTCATTATTCTTAATATTTAGTAGTTTTTATTATGTTTTTCATTATCAATAAGTATGATTTCTACACTTACTGTGTGCCAAGAATCATGACAGTATTTTATAGAACTTCTCTCTTTTTTTAAATGTTTATTTATCTATGCATGCCAAGAACTGGGGCACAGGCCAGAGGTGCGGGGGTGAGGATTCACCAGAGATAGAATGGGGAGCAGAATAGGCAGATTCAATGAGACACACTGCTGAGGGAAGCAGCAGGCCAGTCAGGAGAGGTCTGCTGCGCCATGTGTGTCACCTCCCTGGTCAGGGATTGAACTTGTGCCAGAGTGGCTGCAGACAACTTCACCGTGCTGTACCCAACCCATTGCGTCACCAAGGAGGGCCCTAGAATCTCTCTCTCCCTCTCTTTTCTTTTTTTAACATGCCTAGTTATCTTTATTATTTTATAGGTAAGGAAATTTAAAAGAATGGCATCACCTGCCCACAGACATACAACTAACAAGTGGCAGAGCTGAGATTCAATCTGTGATATAACTGACAAAACACCTTAGCGAACTTAAAAGAATTTTTAAAAATTCCCACCAGCCTAAGACAACCACCATTGACAACTTGGTTGGTTTAATGTTGGTTCCTTCACTCCATACCCTCAAGCACAGGGTTTTAACTTAACAAACGTCATTGCTGCTGTAGAGTGACGAGTTCATGCTAAGATAGCGACAGTTCCTTTGTTTCCCCCCCAGAATTGGCGAGGAACATTTGAAAGATTTAACCATTGCTCCTTTTCTGGCTGAGAAGTGAGGAGCAGCAGCTCCCCCCAGAGCCGGGCCCTGCATGCAGTCTGCAGTCTGCCCGTCTGTCACCATGTGGCGGCTGCCTGCCTCTCACACAGAGCCTTTGCTGATGGAGTGCGGGTTGTGTTTTGCAGGCAAAAAGGAAAACCCAAGCGGAAAAGCAAGTACAAGATCCTGGATGCCACCGATCAGGAAAGCCTTGAACTGAAGCCAACACTCCGAGCAGGTAGTGGCCCTGGGAGCTGGGGTGTCTAGGTTTGTACAGTCTCCCTGTGAAAAGCCCCCCATTGTTAGTCCCTCTGAAATGTGCCATGGGAGGCTGTTTGTGCTGGAAAGCATTGTTTCCTGCTTGACGAAGGCCAAGGGCCAGCTTCACCCTTCCAGCAGGATTGCCTAAGGGTCAGGCTAGCTCCCAGGCTCCCTCTCAGCACTGGTACTTTGCAGAGGGCCTCATCCTCTTTCTTTCCTTTACCGGATCAGTCCTCTGCTGTGCTCTGCAGTTAGGCTCAGATCCTGCATCTCTGATGCCTGACCAGGAGCGGCAGTGGTGAGACCTCAGCCAGTATCTGCCAGCCTTCCTCTGCCATGGTCCCCTCCAGCATTTGGCAGACAGATCTTAGGCTCCGTCACTGTCTCAGAGCTGGCTGCTAAATTTAGGTGGTGGCTTCCTTGCTGGCTCCAGGTGCATCAGGCTCCTCTGTGAGGTGCCACCCCCACCCCACCCCAAAGAATCTCCAAATGTGCAAGCACTGGGCTGGCTTTTGGGGGTGGGGCTAGCTGAGTTAGGGCAGGCCTAAGGCTCCCCTTCCTCAGCTGGTCTTGGTCCCTTGAAGTACCCAGTCAAGTGCCATGGACAGCTGTGGTCTGTTTATGGGAGCTGGACTCTCAAGTAGAGCTATTCCTCAACACAAGTAGAACCATTTTCATTTATTAAAGATCTTCCATACCTAAAGCGATCATTAGGAGAGGCAGGGGGAACAGAGTTAAGGAAGCTGACTCTGCCTCAGAATTCCAGACTAGTTCTTTTCTCAAGACAGAGAAAAGCCAGATCAGAAAAAAAAGTGAGTGTTCATAGGCCATCTGGGCTCTGCTCCCAGCAGCCCAGATGGAGAACACAGATTGTGCCTGGAGGTAGTGGGACTGGTACGCCAGTGACGTGGCGCTGCAGGCACAGCACCCTGCACAGGTACCAGGGGCAGAGGCCTGGAGGTGGGGATGTACACAGCCCACCCTGCTCACTGCATGCAGCCAAGGTTGCATTGATGTTCTCTGACAAGGTCTGTCCACCTCTTGAAATCCTCCAGCGACTTACTATTTCCAGAGTGGGAAAACAGACCTTTCAACCTGACAGATACGGCCTCCGGGAGCTTACCTAAATTTCTGAGATCTTCTCTGCTCTTCGCTTTTTCTCTGCCCAGAAAGCGCTCTCATGCCTCCTTAACCTGCAAGTTAAAAGTCAGGCTCATCTTTCTCCCTTGTGTCCATCTAGGTATTTCTCTCACTATCTTATGCTCGTTTTATATGTGTGCCCAAGGATTTCAAACAGTGAAAAGGCAGAGGTTGTTTTATTCTGTGAGCTGGGCTAAGACCAGTGTGTACCAGGTGAACCAGTCAGACACTACTCTCTTGTGATTTACTTTAAGACCGATACTAACTCAAATATACAGACTGGTCGTGTACACTTGAGCCGAGACCTGCAAAAATTCTGGCGAGTAGCATTCCCAGCAAAGGAGCATACTTGGTGAATGCCAGCTGCAGAAGCAGATGGCATTTGAGGGAGTCAGAGAACCCAGAGTGCACAGCACAGCTGGACAGGTGCGTGGGGCACGCTGTGGTTCCGAGAGCCGCAGGGGGCTACTGCTGTATTTTAAGGGGATGAATGGTGATTTGATTTACCTATTAAAGGCTGAAGGGACTAGAGAAAGGCAGGAGTGGATGAGGAGTGCCTGCTACTGATTTCATGAAGTCCTTCCCGGAAATGTATCTGGAGTCTGTCTCTTACTTTTCTACTGTAGATGCATTTTGGGGAAGGACTTCATGAAATCAGTAGTATGTGCTGCAGGGAGGGAGAAAAGGGGAAGTAAAAGGTGTCTCCTAAGTACCCTGCTTCAGGCATCGGTGAGTTTTTGGTTTTTCCCTGAGGTGAGAAAAAATGGAGAAGGAATGTTGGAGATGAAATGTTTGTTTCAAGGCAGTAGTAACTGGGATTGAGGAAGTAAAGCTGGCAGGTTGGGAAGGACCAAGGTGTAGGAAACTGAACATCAGCCTCAAAGGTTCAGCATTACTCTAGGAGTGAAAGTGCTGGCTTTAGACAATGAGCCTAGTGACGTTTAAGTGACTGTAGGAGAGAACACAGTCTGGGGGCTGGAGGTGGAAGTCAGCAAGGAGATGTTGGGGTGGTCGGAGGAGGTGCTGGCTCAGACAGTGTGGTGTGGGGATGCAGGCATTGATAAGGCTGACCTCTGAACCAACAGACAGAACAGCCACACTGCTGACATCAAAAAAACACTTTAAACTATTTTTTTTTTTTAAAAGAACCACCCCTCCTCCCCCACCCAAGGGGGACATCTGGTGCAGACAAACTACATAGAACTCATCAGGGCAGTTAGAACTGAAGTATCAGTATAGGCATCCTCTTTATTTGGGGGAGGATCAACACCACAAAGTAGATCACTTTCTCATGGAGAAAGTTAATGGACAAAAGAGGTGGTCCAGGGCTAAGGAGTCGTCAGGGAGCGTCAGCACTGCTGTTGCCAGAAGGCCCTCCCTGGTTGCACAACAGATTGAAGCGCAGCACTGTTGGGTTGGCCACAGCCACTGTAGCCTGAGTTCGATCCCTGGCCAGGGAGCTGACCCATATGGCACAGCAGACCTCTCCTGACCCACCTGCTGCTCCCCTCAGCAGTGTATTTTGGTGGATTTGCCTGTTCTGCTCTCACTCTGTCTGGTAAATACTCTCACTACCACCCCCTTGCACCTCTGGCCTGTACCCCAGTTCTTGTAGGCATAAATTAGTATTAAAAAAAGGGGGGGGGCAGCAAAGGGTCAGAACTGACAGGGGCACTAGAGACCACACCTAAAGAGCTAGATTAGAGCAGTGAGCACAGCAGAAATGAAAGTGCAGGTTACTTAGGGAATGGTAGGTAGTGAGGACATGGAGGCCCTAAACAGTTTAGAAAGTCCTTTCAGAAGTTGAGCAATGAAAAAAAGGTGGCGTGGGCATTGGAGTGCTAGGGTGTCTCCATGGAAGGAAAGGGCAGGTGGTGAGAGATGGTGGAGCTAGAGGTTGTTTCTGGGGAGACTGAAGCAGGGGAGAAAGGAAGTTAGGACTAACTGAATAGGTAGCTCTTCTGAGGTGGAGGGAAGAAGCCGTGTCTAAGGAGGCCAAACTGAAGGGAACCTAGTGGTAGGCCCGAGCGCTACTGGTGAGGAAGAGCCACAGGGTGGCCGGTTGCCACCTGGGGACAAGAGAAGACTCAGTGGGGTCCAAAGGCCCTCCTCTCTGGCCGTGTCCAGCTGAGGAAGTGGGGAGAAGCTGACAAGCCAGAAGCACTGGCTTTTGTTCTGGGCTCTGAGGATCAGTCAGTACCTGGAGCAGACACATGAGTATGAAGAGAGAACAGAGTAGCGGGCTATGTTGTGTAACCGAAGACATTCAGATTGAAGAATAGATTGAGAGGTCATGTTGCAGGAAAGGTGATGGGCATTTAAGTGAGCTGAAATGGACTTTGCTGGGGTGAGGTGATGGATCACCTGAGCAGAGATAGCTGTTGGGCCCAGGTAGCCTCCAGGCCTAGCTAGTTGGGGAATGCCCACCCTTACCACATGTGACTTACTCCAGCAGCTGGGGGGTCTGGTTTGGTCTAGCTAGTCTGATTTTTTTCAGAACTTTCTGTTGAAGTCTATTAGGTTTATCTGTATGAAATTACTCATAATTACTGTTGACCTATAAATGGTAGTTTTGATAGCTCAAACTAATATATTAGTACAGAAAATTCTAAGCACAGCTGGATGTTCTCTCAGGAGTGAACATGGCCATGTCATCAGCCTCTCAGAAGTGCCCTGTGCTTCTTAAGAGTCACTGTGCCCCCACCCGTTTACTTCAGTTGGACTCATTTGTGGAAATGTGTTGACCTCCTTTCACTCTGCCACATTTATGAGACTCACCCGCATTGTCACCTGCAGTAATCATTTGTTCACTCTCACTGCTGTCTGATGCTGTGTGGCTACCTTGTCATCAGGCAGTCAGTTTCTGTTCTGGGCCTTTGTGAGGGGCACTGCTGTACACTTTCCCGTCCGCGTCCTCTGGTGGGCATGTGCGCAGATTTCTCTTAGTACAGATTCAGGAATGGAAGTGTTGAGTCACCGGAGGCAGGCATGTCGACACCCCAAGGAGAGCTTGAGTTTCCCAGCTTGTGTTTAAGGGTTGAGGTCCACTCTGTTCCAGCGGAGCTGCAGCTAGTGGTGGGAGGGCCCTGGTGAGTGCTGTGGACTGTGGGTTCCTGTCCTCTGTAGCTCTGGGCACAGGCCCTGGGGAAGAAGGAAAGCGTCTGGCAGGAGGAAGCCCTCAAATGACATGGAGACCCAGGGATTGGTTATTTTGTCTAGAGCCAAAGTAGAGATTTGAGGATTTTTTTTCTTGGCTCTCCCTTGGGCTTGGTTCACATATTGACAACTGCCCTCACCACACTGGAGTTGCCCAGGCTGGTGTTCTCTGGCCCTCAGCTGTTATCCTGAGAACTGGTGATGGCATGGCTGTCTGCAGGCATGGCCCAGACCTGTGCTTCTGTGCTAAACCGGCTAGGGCGTGCCATGCCTGAGCCCCTGAGCACACTGCAGACAGCACAGGGGCTGGGGGTGTGGCTGCTAAGTGGCAGATGGAGTCAGGTCTGGATGCCCTCAGCAGTCACAGCCATGTGAATGGCTGTATAGCCAAGAAGGGGCGGTGTAACTAAGAATCTGCTCAGGACACAACAGTGAGTGTGGGAGGATGTGGGTGAGAGAGAGTGACTGTTAGGTGATAGGGCTCCCTATACCCCCTTTTATAAAAGGAGGTGGGTGGGGTGGGGCAGGCAATGCCAGGGCAGAGAGCAGTGCCACGTCGGGTTCTCTCGGTTGCAGTTCCTGCTTTCTAAGCCTACCCTTTGCTGCTCTGAAGAAGTATTTTGTACCAGCCAGACGGCAGCCGTCTAGGGATGGCACCCTACAGCTGTTGTTACCAGGTGGTGTGGCATCCTTGCAGCAACAGGGATGCATGGTGAAGGGCCTCTGGCAGTTTGCACAACCTCAGGCATCTTTCTGACCCTCAGGTTCTTCTTCTAGGCCTCTATGGTGTGTTCAGAGGAACTGATGGCTGGGGACTGTCCCTGAGAGTCCCCATTTCAGCTAGCCTCTCCCAGTAGCAAGGTCCTCTCTGAGACGCGCGCCTGCTCTCCCGCCTCCAGTGTTGTTCCATGGAGCCAGAGCAAACCAAGAGCAGAGCTAACATCTTCAAAGAGTCAAGCTGGTCCCACTCAGTGTGGGGACTCTGGTGGGCGGACACCCCTGCTGAGCCAGGCTACAATGAAAGCTTTCTCCAGAGCCTGAGTTCTTGTTCATGTGCTTTCCTGCATCCCCAGAACACCACCCTAGTCATGAAGGAAGATGACAGAACATACCACACTTAAAGACAAATGAAGGTCGTTGGGTGAACTAAAACTAATAGACAATGGAAATAGTCAGCATTGGATCCCAGGCCTGCTAAGGCTTCTCCTATGGGACTGTTTCAATAGGCCAATACTGGGGTGGTGGGGTGGTGGTGGGGAATCAGGAATATCCCTGACCTCTCCTCAGGTTGAGGGAAGTGTGTGGAAAATGGCTCCAGGCTGACACAAAGAAGGCCCATGTTCCTGACATGCATTTCTGTCTCTCTTGCAGGTATTAAACAGAAAGGCCCAGTGCTGAGCAGCAGTCTAATGCACTCTGAGTCGGAGCTGGACAGTGATGATGCCATTTTCACATGGCCAGACCGAGAGAAGGGGAGACTCCTGCACGGTCAAAATGGCTCCATGCCCAATGGGCAGACTCCACTTAAGGCCAGGAGCTCACGCGAAGAGATCTTGTAGCCCCTGGTCTGTCTCCTCAGGGCAGCGGGTGGCAGTGCTGGAGCCAGGAGCGCACCAAGCTGGTTCATTTACTCCCATGGCCACGAGCAGCTGTTCTGCAGCATCTGCTGGCCACTCCACCCTCACACGCCCAACCAGACCTGCTGGTACTTGAATCCACAGATGTTGTCCAGGAACCCCTGAATGAAGCTGTGAATGAAGAGGTTTCCTCTGTAAACCGTCCAGTAGGCCTCCCAAACATCCTCACCTCAGGGCCTTTTTTTTCCTTTTTTGCACTCCTCTGCTGCTCCTAGAGCAGACACACCCAGCTCCTGGCCTACTGCTCAGCTCCTGTTAGCACTGTGCTGCTCCTAGGCGTCTGTGCAGTGAGGCCTGGCACTGTCCCTTGCGCCTAGATACAGAACCCAGCACCTACAGCCCTGAGCTCCAAGAGTCTGCCTGTGGGCATGCTTTCTGCCTTCTGGGATGGAGTGCGCCTTCTCGCTAGTCTGGAGAATGTGAGGCTGCCCACTGTACCACTGATGCCAGCTGTAGCACAGCAGAGGAGCTGGCCTAAGGTTAGGGGAGAAACGGCTGCTTCAGAAATGGAGGGGTGGCCCTCTGGGCTGCAAGGCTGCTGTGTCAGGACAGCCGGGCGGGACAAAGACTGCCCTCGCTCCTGGCCAGCCACAGCTTCAGGGCCCAAGCCTACTCCCTGTGCCCAAGGGAGATATCCACAGGTGGACCAGGACATTGTGGCCGAGAGTACGTGTGTGGCTGCCTACCAGGGCCGCCTCTGTGTGCGTCTGTCCAACTTGTCTTCTCTGTGCCCCTTGCATGTGTAGAGTGCACGTGCGTGCCTCAGCTCCTCATAGGGCTCTCAGCTGCTCACAAGGCATCCTTGACTCAGAAACCAACTCTCAGCTCCTCGGAACAGAGACTTCCTGAATCCTCCTTCCCTGTCACTGGGTCCTCAGCCATGGCATATGGGTATTGAGGAATGGGGGAAGGCGACTTTTTACAAAGAAACTTAATTTATACTACTGCACTACTGTCTGTTGTGAGATGATTAAACATGCTATTTAATTGTGTATGTTTCTGCTGGGTATGCTGCTCTGTGCTACCTGTCCACCAGGCCTGGCCACTGGGTGGCCTGACACCTACAGCCCCTGGTAGGCAAGGCCTAGTTCAGCTGAGGTCAATGGCCAGGTAGCTAGCTTCGGCCTCTGCCTAGCTGCTGCTGCTTTTTCTTTTTCCCCTCCCTGTCCTGTCTTCCATACCTTTTGTTACCATTTTCAGGACCCAGCTGGGCTATACCAAGTGTCCTGATGCCCAGGGTTAGCAGGATTTCTGGCCTCTTCTTTTCCTTTTTTAGGTTTCCACAGGACTAGGGCATGAACCCTGCCCCAGATGTGTTCAGTGTGCACTGTTCATGAAGCAGCCTGCTGGCTGGTGGGTACAGGAAAAGCTGGTACAGTCTTGGAACCCCAGGGTGGAGAGGAGTGAGGACAGGGAGTAACTCAGTCCTAGAAGAGCCTGTGCTTGAGCTCATCAAAATCACCTGCAGGGCTTGTTGAAGCAGATGGGTGAGCCCTGCTCCCGAGTTTCTGACTGAGTAAGTGCTGCTGGCCTGGAGGCCATGGACCAGGCCCTGGAATGTGCTCACTGGTTTAAGGGCCTCAATATATTCTCCAGTCAAGTTCAGAATTTCCTCCACCTACCTAATATCCCATGTGGCCACCTGATAGCCAAGATTCCCAGCACCGGGGTTGTAGCTGGCTCCACACATGCCTGCTCCCCCAAGGCCTAGGTGTGTTCACCTTGCAGTGTGTTAGTGTTGCCCAGACGGGTGACAACCCCTCCCCTGAGGGATCTTTATTGCTCAGGAGGCTGCTGGTCAGACTCTTGGTCACAAGGAACAACAGCACACAGGCAGATACAAAACTGGCAAGTTGCTGCTGAGCTCCCGAGTAACCTCCCATGTCAACAACTGCCTATTTAGCCACAACAGTGGGTCTCACCCTGGCTGCATGCTAGAATCACTGGGCAATTCTAAATCACACTGAAGCCTGAACCCACACCCCAGGGGTCATTTATTTTGGTTTTTAAATGGTTAACTGAACTGTTCATTCCTCAGATAATTTGTGCAGCCCACTTGACATGGGAAAAACAGTTCTTAGCAGAGCTCAGTTCCAAAAGACTTGCAAACCTGTTGGGTCTGACAGACTATGAGGGAAAGTACTTGGTACCTCTAATTGCCTCAGAATCATGCAGTTGGGTGTAGCGGAGAGCAGCTGTTCACCAAGCCAGAGTACTTTTCCAGAGCAGACAGCTGATCTATGCTCCCAGCCTCTGCCCACTCTCAGCGAAAGAGAGGTGTCCGTCTTCAGCCCTGACCCAGAAATGCTGTGTGATCCTTGCTTGCTTCCTCTATCTGCCGGCCAGATGCAGAGGGGCACTCAGGACTCGGGGGCTACTGTGGAGACACAAGACAGAGAACTGGTCCCTAAACTGCCATCTAGAGAGCTGCCCAGTGGAAGGCCTCTGGGTTACTAAGAGAAACTCCTTTATGGTGCCAGCCAAATTTTTTTTTTTAACCACCTGGGTCTGAGAAAGCTAGTGATGCCTAGTGCAGGCCTCTGCCACAGCCTTGTGGGCTGCAGGAGCATTAGAAAAGCAATGCATCCCATAATCTTGGCCACAGAGTTTCTAGATCAACATGCTTTTTGTAATTTTTCTGAAGTTCAGACAGTAAATCTGTCCATCAGGCCAAGGCAACATGCTTAGGACTCCAGAGTCGGGGGTGTTTACCTGTAGAAGTGATTGAAGTTGAGAGGGGAATCTTAATCAGCAGTAATCTGAATTGTAAACTCCTGGGTCCAGTCTCATGTGGGGAGGCATGACAGGTGGAGAAGATTTCCACTTGTTGACAGGAGACACCTCAATTGTTCCTAGATTTTGTACCCCAGAAAATTGAACACATTTTAAATACTCTTAGATAGGATCCTGCTTAAAGGAAGAGCCAGGACAAATCCAATGCAAAGTGTTTAAATCCAACTTTTTTATAAACGGCTGCATTTCAATACTCAACTGGAAATATTGCTGGGTGGAGAAAAGTCAGCGCTGTAATCTGCAGGTAGCCACCCATCCACAATCTTTGAAGGCGTTGTCCCCTGCCCTTCAGGAAAATAATGCCAGTAGTTATCTAGAATCACACCTGGATTCCATTCTGAACTGCAGAAGCCACAACAAAGACTTAAATCACAGGCATACCTACAATTATAGGCTCTAGGCATTTATTATTTGACTAAATAAAAGAAGGTATGTAGACCCCATTTTACCCCAGGTACAGCCTCCCAGACTTCCAGTGGATTAGCAGCCTAGAACGGCCCTCCTGCTGACGCCTGCACTGAGGCTACAGTGACTCAGATGTCCTTACACTGTGTAAGCAATCAGCCTTCTATATGCTTGTAAGTCCTGAAGCTGGAGCAGTGCCTTGTTTTATAACTCCTACCTGGAACAGTAAAGCTAATAAAACACATATATGCCAGAGCTTGGTGATACAGTAGTGGTCAACACCCAGGAAACCTCCCCTCCCCACCCCCCCACTCTGATTCTGTTAAATAGAGGCAAAGCACAGGAATTTCACACATCCTTGCCTCAGACGAAGGGCTTCTGCCAGACCACCCATAATCTTTGTGTGTCCATCAGGGAGAAATGCCAATTATGACAGCAGGCAGGAAGTCACTACATGGCTGTCTTCTACAGAGATGGCAGCACCGCCTATCCCTTTCTTACCTCAGAAACCCAACTATTGCTCTCAGAAGCATGATATTCTTGGAAAATATCAGACTGTTCTTATTTTAAAAAACAGTATCAACTTTAGCTTCCACCACCCCCAAGCACCAGTCACCTTATGTCACTTCCCAGCCCTACCACAGTGCTGAGTATGCACTTTGAAGTAGCCTATGAGGAGGATAATGCAGGTTGACCCAGCCTAGGGACGTGGAAGAGATGGTTTCTTGGAAAAACACCAGTTGAGTAGGGTAAGAAAATGGCACAGCTAGTCACTGCTGAACTGAGAGAACCTCAAGAGAACCTAGGGTTGTTCAGTTTCCAAGTAATAATACTAGTTTAAGGGATGGAATTAAAATATGGAGTAACATGTAAGAGGAGGGCTGACTGGTGACAATTTTTTTTTTAAAAGACTTATTTATGCATACAAGAACTGGGGTACAGGCCAGAGGTTTGGGTGGTGAGAGGATTCACCAAAGAGAGTGGGGAACAGAACAGGTAGATCTACTGAAATACACTGCTGAGGGGAGCAGCGGGTGAGGCAGGAGATGTCTGCTGTGCCACGTGGGTCACCTCCCTGGCCGGGAATCAAACAAAAGGCTTCCATAGATCAAGTACAGGGTAATTTGAGTATCAAAAGGAGGATCAGATGACAACTTTATGAATACAATAGGAACCCATGGATCTATACTGATAAAAATGAGAATCCAATGCAAAAAAGACAAAGAGTCGGCAATTATATACTAGTAAGAACCATCAGGAACATGTAAGTCTCATAACAGAATACCTGAAATACAGCCTGAAAACTAACAAAACAGCAGGCAAAGAAAGGGATTAATTACCCTGTGTTACACAAGAAGGACATGAGAATGGGCTGGTAACATTAACATGGTGTATGAATCTGGGAACACGGCTAAAGCAGATCCAAGAGGAAATACAGGTGTGAAATAACTTTCCATTTTCAAGAAACAAGAAATACTACCAATGAGTAGTAAAGCAATCAGTCAATAATTTGAAAAATGAACAGCAGGAAAAACCAGAATAAAGTAAGTGGAAACGTGAAGCCTGACAAAATGAAATGTTGGTTCTTTACAAAGACTAAGAGTGGTCAAGAAAAAGAAAATGAGTGAAGAATTTAATATACACATTGTTACTCTAAATATTTGATCCAAATATACAAAATTAATCATGTAGTATGTATGTTTGCAGAACTGGAAGTACTGAACTTAATGAAAATTCAGGCTACAGTGAGGAAGTTAATATTCATATAAAACCCCAATATATACCTGGCAAATACCTGATATCTAAAAGCAAATACCTGATAAAGCACAACTTAAGAAGGAGCTATTATTATTCCCAGTTTATGAGAAAACTGACGCACAGAGAGGTTAAGTAATTCACCTAATGTTACATACCTAATACGTGGAAAGCCAAGGCAAGTTCCAGAGTCTTGGATCGTTGCATTCAGTAATAATACCTCACAAATAATATTTTTCATGATGACGATAAAGTATGACAACAGACAAGTACTAGTAACAACTGTTACTTTTTTCCTAAAATTTCAACTCAGTTCCATTGGGCACCAGTTTGTTAACTTTATTAAGAAAATTAAGATCTGAACTTAATGGAAAATTAGGGTTCATTTACAGAAATTCATTTTACTTTTTGGAAAACTCCTGTTTTTATAAATTAGGACTGCCACAGTGCAGGTAAGAGGAAAAGGAATTGAATTTGAAAGTGTATTTATGCAACACCAAGATGAAGCTAAAGCTTAAAATGCCATTTAGTTTCATATCCCCTAATTAAATGTTTATACTTACTTTTTTATTCTAAATCTCACAATTAATTTGAGTTGATGAAGTCATTCAAGTTGAGCTGATGAAACTTGGTAAGTGTCGAAAAAGTTTGCCTGAAATGAAATATATACATGATACCTAATATTTTTAGTTTTTAATGCTTGCCTATAGTTAACAGATTAACTAAAAATGGGTACAAGTCTCTTGATAGAAAAAGATAAATGAAATATTCTGTAATAAAACAATGTTTAGGACCGAATAAAAGTCAAATAATTTATTTTCTGAAATCTGTTCTTTCCTTGTAATTTTATCATCTGTTAGTTTATACCAATAGGGACAAACAGAAAAGTATTTAAAGTTCTTTCAAGACATAAATAAAAGGAATAACTCACCCATCAAATACAAATATACTATTTTATTCTAAGGGAATATTTTTGTGGTTTCTGCAAGGGAAAAATCCAAACATGGTTAAAAAAAATAAAACAGGTTAATTTAGATGTTTTTCATGTTTGATGTTTTTTTTCCTTGGGGGAGATGAGGGGCAGAGGAAGAAATGTATTTGTACATAATTTTAATAAAATTTAAAAAAGCAAATAGTCTTAACACACATAGCAACAGCTACACTTATGAGGAATGACCAGTAATTAATATCTTCTTTTATGGATTAATTTGGGGTCTGGACAACTCTGTGGACTAACATGCAAATGGAATCCTGATACAGTTCATTTACGCAGATATTGGTTGTTTTCGGTTAGAAGATACAGATTTTTTTCTTTTTGGTGTTTTATAACAATTTATCTACTATGCCAACAATATTTGTTTTTAATACAACTACAGAAGGGGAAATTGTTAGTGTTTATACAATCCATAAAATTCGTATCGTGGGGACTGTAACGCCTGACGTTTCTGGATAGTTTATTGGCAGACTTAGCAGACAATCCGACTTCCTCTGTATCAAACAAGGTCTAGAAGAAGTTTTCCAGTTCGAAATGACAAACACAGATGGAATTAATCATACAGAATTGGGGCAAATCTACTTCTTCACACAGTTCTTGGTAGTAAAATTGAATTTGTTACAGGCAGAGGGATAGAACCAACAAGTATACAATGTCAAAAGGCCTACTTTAAAATTTTTATTGTAGTTAGATGACTTTGTTTATTAAAAAAAAAAAAATACACCTGCCAAACCCACCTTTAAAAAGGGCCATATTGAAAAGCCTTTCGAGATTAAAATTTCTAGGATGATTTGTGGGCTTCTCTCATTTATTTTACAAAGGTCAAATGAGTTTCAGCTAAAGAAGTTCTGTGTTGGTCAACATCATAAAACTTAGATTCAAAATTTTATGGGGAAGAAACTGAGATTGGAGATGAGGGAGAGATGGACTGATATGCCAAACACACCTACTTGCAATCCCCATAGAACGACTAAGACAGCTAAGTTTGGAATAATGCTAAAAGAAGACCTGCCTGTGGATACGCAAGACAGCAATGTCTTTGCACCCAAGCCCTAGAATGCCTACTTTCAAGTTTCTTAGGGCAACAAGTCATCTTCCAAATGCTTTATATAGGAACATACTAGACCTTTTCTACCATAATTCTGATAGCTAAGTAATACTGTATTTTTTGTGGAATCACCCACAGGTTTGCCAGAGTAAGGAAAGACTATTCTTTTTGAAATGACAAGGGCCTCCAAAAACTGGTGCAAAAGACAAAATAAGAGGAATTATTTAGGAAACAGGAAGATAAAATAGGAGAAAAGCTGCCATTTGGGGATAAAATGAAAACAAAGGGGAAGCCCATTTCTGTGCACCACAGCCCATGCCATGAGACAGCAGCAATAAAAGGCCCAAACCTAGAGAAATGGTGTGTTAGTGGGTTTTCTACAAATATGTCAAGACACTTGGGGTCTAATGGGCTCCACAGATTTTCTGTGAGCATAGTCAGTTTCAGCCCCTTTACCTTAATTTACCCACATCCTGACCCACAGTTGAGAAGTCTAGGCCCAGAAAGTGAAAGGGAGACCTTACTGTGTGAACAGCAGCGAAGGCTTTTCCCCTGATGTGAGGGCCCAACGGCAAAAGCACCAGGAGCTTCTATCCTTCACAGATTGGCTTGGCAGTGAAAATCAAAAGCAAGACCACTTCACTCTATACCTTTTTTTAAAAAAGTCGAGCATTTTTATTGGGTCTTCAAGTCTGGGTCCCACAGTCCTTACCTGATGTCCTTCTTAGCTCTGTGCTGACTACTCCCCTGACTTTTACATAGGACTTGCCCAAGTAGCCTATTGCAGCCAAGGTTTCACTCCAACACTACCTCTCTAAGGTCTAAGGTTACTATGGTAGAGTTTTATACAACAGTTTTCCTTAAAAATATTCCACAATTTGTTATTCCCAAACAAAATAAGATTATGCACCACTCAAGAGATATTGGTTAGTCATTCTGAAGGCGTCTAAGAACTATTATCACTGCCAAAGAACATTTCTCAGTTTATATTCTTTCCTTCAATTTTCATTTGTACATCCATACTGTGGTTCACGAGTTGTCTGTTTTCCATTATCAATCAAGACAAGAGAACTTGGACTTATACATCGTTTTCCAAAGCTGGATGCATTCAGTTTGGTGCATACCAATGTGTATGAAAATAGGAGCCCCACTTCCACTTTAATCTGATAATTCAACATCAGAGTCTTCGGATTTGGCTTTGGCAAGTTCTTCATGTACCTCCCTGACCATGAGAATACGCGTTAACATGGTGTCCAGGGTCCCAGGGTCTATCGGGAATGTGGAGTACCACATGGGGCTATTCGGAACACAGGAGCGTTCAGGCTGAAGATAAAACACATCATTCCTCTGCTTTACACTCTCAGAACTATCCAAAGGAAAAAAAAGAAAAGAGAAAGGAAATGGGGATCAGAGAGTATAGGAAATATATAGCTCCCCTTTAACATAATGGCTTTCAACATCTCCCTATTAATTATATCGTAAGAAAAACAATGATCACAGAGATAGGTAAGTATATACATTTTGCCCCCTCCTCCACTCCAAAGCAAACTGTAACTCTACATCTTTACTTCCGTACTCAAGAAATCACACAGTATTGAAAGTGAGTATAATGGTTAATAGAAGACAAAGTATAAATTCTTCACAAGTTTAGTAGTTAAGACACTATTAGGAGCGACAAAAAACTCAACTCACATGTGACACTATGGCTGAGAACCACATATCCTCAGCACCCAAAATCCTGGAACGAACCCCAAGAGCACCAATACTCATTACCAGTGGGAAACCCAATCAATAAACTTTTTTTGAGAAAAAAGTACTTTCGTGTGGGTATTACAACTCTAAAGTTATAATGTTTCTATAAGGAAAAAATTTCATTCATTAAAACCTTTTTCCATTTACATTTTTAACAGTACAACTGTGCCTTTAAATTTCTTTTCTATAAAATAATAAAATCATTGCAGCTTAAGTATCACAGATGGGCTAATTAACAGTTGTAGAGATGAAACAATGGCAGTGAGTCTGATTTTTAAAAATATTTTCAGGAAAAAAATTATCAAGGCAAAAGCAATTTACTTCTTGGTTTAAAATCCAGGTAGATACAAGAATAGTGAAAAAATACAATTAGCGGTAAATCCTTGTCTAAAGTCACAGCTACAATTCTGACTTTCAAGCATCTGAAATCCAAAACAGGGCAACTAATTCTGAAACGTGACCCATCTAGTTCAGAAGAAGATCACTTACCATTTTGACAGGTAAAACTCATAAAGTCGAACTGGACATCTTAGGGGGTTGTCAGTGTTCTCTGCCATCTCCACTCCCACTGGAACTTCGTCATCTTCATTTCGTTTCCTCTTGCCAACAGTAAGCTTATCTTAAGATGGAAAATGGTAATAATTACAAGTCTTTATTTTTCTGCTGTTTTGTGACACCCAACGAACTTTGCTTTCACACCCCCTCCCTTCCTTCATTTTCTTTCAGTTAATATCACATACCTGTAGAGTGTTAGCTACTACCCTCGGTGCTAGTATAGTAGTGTGAACTAAACCAAGTTCTTGTCCTAGAAAATTTATGTTTCCTTGCCCAACAAAGTGCCAGCAGCATAAAAGTCCAGTGCTGGAGAGTATGTCTCTACTCTGTGCCTCACCTTGTTAAGAGTTGATTTAGACACAGGGTGCGACAGCAAGAAAAAGCAGGCAAAGGGGTTCCATGCGCTCTTCTCCTTCAGTAAGGACTGAGATAGAAGTTGTTGCCTCTTTATCTAAAATTATTTCTACTGTTGGGCACCAGTGTCTATTGGGCATTTGTTCAAGTTTTTATTTATCACAGTTTATGGGAAAAAGCAGTTTTCACTTAAGTTGACCATTTGCTAAGAAAACCACAAACCCTTTTTTTCACCAGTGGAATTTTGCAGAAGGTTACCAGAAAGAAGAAAGGGTGATGACATTTTTTTCTCCAGTTTCTTCAAGAGAATAGCAGGTAAATCTGAGAACCCAAGAAAAAAAGATTTTTCCTTCTTTTCTTAGATGGTAGTTGTAGATGGCCAGTTGTAGATGGTCACACCAACTGGCACAGAACTTCCCCATTTTCTGCAATAGTTATTACTTAAACAAAATTCACCTGTTTTTTATAGAGAGGCTACCTAAATTGAGAGATTTCACAACTTAATCACTCAAAAGGTAAGCTGAACTTGTTTTAAACTAGTTGAACTTGTTGAACTTGTGTCAAGAACCGATTTAATCAGGAAACAAGGAGATGTGATCTGACTGCCTCTGCCTCCTCCAACTAATGTCAAAAGTAAATTAAGTGGGCTACTTGAAGAAAATGAAGAAAAGCAGGATACAGACAGGTGGTGAGTATGAAACCTTCATAAATTTTTAAAGTAAAGAACTGGGAAAGAGTTAATAAAAAGATAGACGTTAGAATTATTCTCTACAAACTATTCAAAATTAAAAAAAAAAAGAATTATTCTCTACAGATTTTAGTTTCAGTAATTTAAAATTCTCCAATTCAAAATGTATGTATTTCACTCTTATTTCAAGGAAATAACTACTTGTTTTGGGGAATCTTAGTACTGACAGTCTGGGTCAAAATTAATATATTTAACTTCTACTTCCATGATACAATACTAACATTTTAAAATAAAAACCAAACTAATTTAATAAGCTGTTTTTGTAATGCAAGATCATACAGTCTAATATAATTGTCTCTGCTGATAATCTATTATATACTCAAGGTTAGCATTTTATGCTTCTTCAGAATTTGACAATGTTACTAAAAAGAGGTTCTCAGATCCATAAAAGATTTAGAAGCAACAGATTTAAAAGTTAAGCAGTTCCTAGCCCTGACAACAGAGAAAAACATTTAAGTGTTAAACAAAAGCAACATTCTTTCATGAACTCCATCACACACCTGGTTCGGAGTCCTGCTTTTGTAAAGGTGGGAAGAACCTCAGATACGTCATCTTTGTACTGTACTTCAGAGTCCTTGTCCGTCTCATCACATGGGCAAAGGAAAGCTTCAAGTGTTCAGTAACATTCTTTAGTTGAAAATATTTGGTATTGAAGAAAAGGAGGGTGTTCAAAAGGACGATTGGTGAATAAGCGCCCAACTGTTTGCACTCCCACAAATGCTCTTCTTCAATTCGAGAAAACATATAACCTGGACAGAAGAGGGTGGGAGACAGTACTGAGCTCCAGCAAAATTGGTCTAATCACTCAAATTCTCAGACTGAAAGACAAAGGAAAAGAATGACTGTTCCTTTGTTTCCCCCTTTTTCTTATATAGAAAAACAGAAAAGGCTCTCCAAGGAAAAGTGCAGATGATTCCCCTGAAGCAGACATTGTGACCATCCCTTTGCAATACTTTTAATCTATCATTTTAAACCAGAGATTGGCAAACTTTTCCTGTACAGGCCAGATGGAAAATAAATGTTTTAAAGCACTGTGGACCATACTGGCTCTGAACTACTCTGCTATGGTAGAAGCTTAAGATACTAAGTAGGTGTGGCTATATACCATTAAATTTTATTTATAGACACAAATTTGAATTTTGTATTAATTTTCATGTGACACAGAATATTTTTCTTTTCATTTCCCTCTCCCAGTAATTTGAAAAGGTAAAAATCATTTCAGAAAACAGGTAACAAGCCAGATCTGGCCCATGCACTGCATCTTGTAGACGCCTGTTTCAGATCGGTCCACTCATTATTTCATTTAGCTAAGATAACCAGAAGGTAGACAGTGCCCTCTTATCCCTTCTTAACTTATTTCTTCCAAATTTATGCCCCTAACTGCTTCTTTGAATGTTAACTGCATCAAGCCACCAGATTGCTCAGTATTTCAAAGGCACTCCCCAGCCCAACAGAAAGGGGCACAATCCCTCAGCAACACACTCAACCTCTCCATTCACAGCTGAGGAGCCAGAGATCAGGAGCAAATTAGGGACATGGCCAATGACAAATGATCAAAGACAATTAAAGGATGATGGCTACACTCTCTTTTAACAGCCAAATGAAAAAGGTTTACTACTAACAAGTAAAATCTGAAGGAGAATACACTGATAAATCTTTACTGACATTATCAGATCAAAAAATTTCCAAAAAGTAAATGTAAACTCAAATTACTCTTTATTTTCAGCTGTTGGTATATAGATTTGCCCTGTGTGGAGCCATTAGTTTCACTAAAGGACCCATAGCAAACCAAAGATTTTCTCCTCCAAAGTTCAGATATGTTATAAATCAGGAGAGAAATATAAAGTAAACACATTTTTAAAAGATAATTCATAAAATTTAAATAATACAAAAAGATATCATGAAACAATCAAAATAAAAAATAGTCACCCTACCATTAGGAAGTATTGTAGGCTCCCATATTTTCAAGAGTTTGGTAAGTTCAATCATAAATCTGGAATAGGGCTCAGTAAAAATGTTATCTATTCTACCATTTTCAAACAGGTACTACAAGAGAAAAAATGAAACAGATGTTGATACAAGGAAAACATGTTTGTTTTAAAGTATTTTGATTTTTGAACCATGTTCGACATTAAATATTGTAAGGATACATGTTAAAGTGCCAGGGTTCACGTGAATTCACATTATCTTGAGCACTGAGCTTACAAAGTAAAGTTCCCTACTTCTTTTTAAAAACAAGGATTGTATAAAATAATAACAAATAACTTTTCCTCAGCTCATAAAACTGCTATATCAAAAACTAGATTTAGCACCTATGTCCCAAGTAATTTTTCTGATTCATAATGTCTACCTACAAATGTGTTCTCAGAACTTTTTGTTTTTTAGCCTAGTAATAAAATGATTTCTTCAACTAATACAATTAAGCTAGCATCAGGTAACCTGAGGTTACCTAAATTTTATAACCATTTGGAGCCTTCTTACCACACTTCCTAACTACTTGTATTACAACCCACCCTTCAAAAAGTTTACATCGAATTATAGAATGCCATACCACCAGGAATCATAGCACAGGATGGGAAATAAGCAACAGTTTGGCAGTAAAGTACTGTTAAAAAGCACTTTGGAGATTTATAAGGAAGATCAGATAAAATCACTCAGGCAAAGCCAATGAGCGATTTTTACAAGGCCACGAATAACTACATTCTAAAAATCTGGTGACTTCAAGACTTGTTTTTTTGTTTTTGTTTTTAAGATTTATTTATCTATGCATAGAAGAACTGAGGTGCAGGCCAGACATGCAGGGGTGAGAGGTTTCATCAGAGACAGAGTGGGGAGCAGAATAGGCAGACTGACAAAGTATACTGCTGAGGGGAGCAGCGGTGAAATAGGAGTTCTGCCGCACCATGTGGGTCACCCCTCCCTGGCCTG
Source organism: Condylura cristata (assembly GCF_000260355.1). NCBI lineage: Eukaryota > Metazoa > Chordata > Mammalia > Eulipotyphla > Talpidae > Condylura > Condylura cristata. Next base: position 17,960,866 of record NW_004567109.1, on the reverse strand, counting down.
GGGTGCAACACAGGCCCTAGTTGTGGTGGCAGTGATAGCACTGAGACAACACCTACAGCACCAGGGAAATCCAACAGTTGGTAATTTTTACTTATCTTTGGTTATCCTGGATTCCTGCTTTTTCAATTACCATATGAAGAAAAAATTTTATTTCCAATAAAAACTACATACCACTTCAATGTGCATTTTGATGAGGCCTTTTTAGAGGCAATTTATGATCATATTATGAGATTATAGTTTTGTTATTAAACCATATTTTTCTTTTTTTAATAGTTATTTTCCCCAACTTAAAAATATTACATCCTCATTATGGAAAGTGTTTAAAGGATGGGGGAAGAAAAACTTACATTCAAGCTAACTACTCAAAGTCAATGACTATTAACATTCAGAGACTACTTGAATCTCAAATATACCCTTACAAAGAGTTAAATGTATGCATCATCATATAAAACATGATTTTTTTCCTTCTAAGAAATCACTTTCCCTTTAGAACAGGAATGCGATACGATTGCCTGTCCTAGGGACCTCCCTATTGGTGCAGGGTGATCTCATTGCTGTGAAGCTATCACCAGCCACTGAGGCATGAGTTCTATCCATTTTAAATAGATGAGAAAACCCTGGGGCAATAAAAGGAACTATTTGTTCATTGAACTACAAAAAAAGGAAACTTCTTGAAAGGTAAAATAAAAAAAAAAAAAGAAATATATTAGAACACACAGATAAAACAGAAAATCCAACCAACAACAGAAAAAGATTCTATTTTATAAAAGCTGGAAAAATGCTAACTAGAGACACAACATACAATTTTAAAAACCCATCAGAATACTGAAAATTAAACAGAGGCGTGGGAAAGAGAAAAAAAATAAGTCCTCACACACTGCTGTTAAGACTGTAATTTACTGAGGGCATCCCTGATGGCCCAGAGGTTAAGTCTCAGCACGACCACCTCAAAGGTCCACTGCAGGGGCCTGAGTTCAATCCCTGGCCAGGGAGCTGACAAATACAGCAGACCTCTCCTGTCTTGCCCGCTGCTCCCTTCACCTGTGAATTTCAGTAGATCTGCCTGTTCTGCTCACTATGTCTAATGCTGAATTCCCTTACCCCTCTAACATTTCTGGTCTACACCCCAATTCTTCTATTATAAAAATTAAACATATACAAATAAAGACTGTGATTTACTAGTTATTCTAAAAATTAAACTGAAAATATCTTAGTATTAGAAAATCACACATATGATTTAACCTAGAAATAACAGTACCAGTTTATCATGTATGCAAAAGCTAAAGCACTTGTAAAAGCAATGGGAAATAATAACTGGCAAGGCTGAATAACATTCACATTCTGCATCAGTGTACAACTTTTTTTTTTTTTAAAGATTTATTCATACAGAACTGGGGTACAGGCCAGAGATGCGGAGGGTGAAAGAATTCACCAGGAACAGAGTGGGGAGCAGAACAGGCAGATCGACGAAGTACACTGCTGAGGGGAGCAGCGGGCGGGTCAGGAGAGGTTTGCCACGCCATGTGGATCTCCTCCGGGGCAGGCGGGATCGAACTCATGCTGAAGTGGTAAGAACTTCTTAGTGTAGTGCTTTAACCCTTGGTGCCACCAGGGAGGGCCCACAACTTTTTTTTTAAAGGGATGAGTTGAATTTCTACTAACTTAAAGGCATATACCCCATTGAAAGAATACTTTTAAAAACTGTGTGTGGTGTGAGTCCCACTTTGCTAAAAATAAAGAACAAAAATTATTACTGAAGACCTATCCACATGTGTACAGGTATAGCAGAGAAGGTACAGAAGAACATTTATACCACAACACTGGTTACCTCAGGGAGTGGGAATGGGGAAGATAAATTGGCGTTATTTGCCTTCAGCTACTATTCTAAAGTTATACTGAATATGCATTTTTATAATTAAAAACAAAGTTTTAAGAGCAAATAAATGCCTCAATAAAATAATTCTTCTACTTCCATCCAGAGTTTCACCACGCAGAGATGATAACCATATGTACATTTTTGGTACATTCATTTGATTATGAATTTATGTGACTGGTTTTTAAAATCAATACATGTCAACATATAATGGGATATACAAAATTTGTGTTAACTGTGTTCATTTAATGCTTTAATATGAGTATTTCCATGTTTCCAGAAGTCGCTTTATAAATTTTCACTGGGTACATAACATACAATATTGTAAATAGGGCCCTCCCTGATTGCACAACAGGTTAAAATGCAGCACTGTGAAGCCATCTGCAGTCGCTGCAGCATGAGTTTGATCCCTGGCCATGGTGGGTGACCCACGTGGCATGGCAGCCCTCTCATGACCTGCCCATTGCTCCCCTCAGCCATGTGTTTCAGTTGAGCTGCCTGTTCCGCTCCTCACTCCATCTCTGGTGAATCCTCTCACCCACCCACACCTCTAGCCCGTACCCCAGGTCTGTACGGATAAAGCAACAAATCTTTAAAAAAGAAAAAACGATATTGTAAATATACTGCAATTTACTTAGATATCACACCTCGGTGGACACTGAGGGTATTTCCAGTTTTGTGCAGTGATTTCTAAACTTCTAATATTAGCTTTGAACAGATTCTCAAAAGTAAGTAAATAGTGAAAAGTAGGAACATTTAAAAAATATTTCTGAAACATGTTCAAACTGCTCTCTAGGAACGAGATACCAATTACTACCAGCTATGAAAGCTAATCCACTCTTCCAGAGCCTTATCAACAAGGAATGCTACAATATTTTTTATTCATCCTATCATGGATAGACAATTAATAGCACATCATTTTAATTTTCATTTCAATATTTAAATGAGAATACATGATTCAGATACATATACACACACAATCACCTGTGTCACTTATTATATGAATTGCTATTTATACCATTCTGTCCATTTAAAAACAAAATTCACCACCCTCAATTTCTGTTTAACTACCTCAATTTAGCTTATAAAAAGGGCTATATGATCCAAGACTTTTAAATTAAGGTCAGTGTTTTGTTTACAAGAATACATAGTAACATAACAAACAACAATACAGGCTAGCAATTTTCAACTTAGTGAACCTCCCTGGTGGTACAAGGAATTAAGTCTCAGCACTATGAAGCTATCCACAGCCACTGCAGCATGAGTTCAATCCCTAGCCAGGAAGCTGACCACACGGCAAAGCAGACCTCTCCTGAACAGCTTGCTGTTCTTGCTGTTCCCTTCAGCAGTGTATTTCAGTACACCTACCGGCTCTGCTCCCCATTCTGTCTCTCATGAATCTTCTCAACCCCCCTCCACATCTTTGGCCTACGCCCAGTTCTTGTAACATGAATAAATAAAAATAAATCTTAAAAAAAAACACAAAACTTTCAGATTAGTTCACAAGTTTTACAAGTATTATTTAAGAAGCAATAGATTTTACAATAATTACTTAATATGATACCTGCTGGATTCCAAGGCACAAGTATAAGATACTGTCTGGATCATATTTTTCACCATTTGGTCTCCGCACCTCTTGGATAAACTGGCATAAGCCCAAACTCAACTCAGCAAAAGTGCAGGACAGAATATCCTCCTTCAGCTTGATAGCACGGACTGTGGAAAGGTAAGAAAACATCTCACACATTAATTTATAAGAAAGGCAGTAAAATTACTTGACTCACTGAATAAACATTGATTACCAATGTGCCTAAGCACTATGGTGAAGATCTGTAAACACACCGGGCCAGCTGTAACATCAGACCTGTTCAGCTAAGAAAATTAAGACAACACTACTCAAAGTAGAAGAAACTTTATCTAAACAGGGTTCTATGAAAGCAAATGAGAGACATAAAACAGGGAGGGGTCAAGTCACATTCTAGAGGATGGGATATTAACTCTAGAACTTGATAGGTAATGAAAAACTAAACATGTGAATAAAGAATTCCAGTCTGAGAATATAAAAAAATTCCCAGAATATATTTTCAAAATATGAGTTTTGTGAGAGTTGGAGACAAGTGGATTTCTAAGATCAGAAAAATTTGGATGACAGCAGCATATTTAAAGAAGTACATCTAAAGAATCCATAGCAATCCTTGATATATTGAAAGTACTGAGTTAATTCTGCAAAGAAAAAAAATGCTGTTTAGTTTTAATTCAGATTTAACTGAATTTGGAGTATTTTAAGTAACATGCAACATCTTCATGCCCAAGGAAATGCTTTAATATAGGATGTCCTGGACAAACAAGTGAAAAGTTCAGGTGACTCAGATGTACAGGAGAAAGCAAAATGAGCAAGGCTCATACATTCAGATTCTTAAGACAACAAAGAGTTGTATAAATTTTGAGCAGAGTTCAAAATGATTTATGGATTATGGGGTTAGAACTGAAATACTCTTTCTGATCATTCGTCAATATTTGGAAGATTGCATGTTTCCAAAGATACACTTGAGTTCCCCTGAGCTAGGTTTGTAAACTATAAGTGGTGGTTCATGAAGGCAAAGACCATGTTAGGCCTTTTTCACTGAATATTTAACACCATACCTGATACGCAATAGATATGTAGTAAGAATTTTCTGGGTGAATAAGTAGTAGAAACAGTATGCATCCCCCTTGGCTATGGCATTTACCTATTATATGGCTGATTAATACAATATATACCTTCATTCTCACTACCTCCTTTTTCTTTTCAAAACGAAGAGTGTCATGGCTCAAAGAGGGAGGTTAAGGACCTAATCAGCCCCCATTAACAGGTACATATAAAACCCTGGAGATTACACATGATTTACCAGAACTCAATGAGTTAGTCGCTGAATAAAGTAGTGACTAACTGCTCCAATAAGGAGGGATCTATGTACCCAGGTGAATTCAGGAGGACATGCAGTCATCCACATATTAGAGAGAAGGCAAAGCTAGAAAGCATCAAAAGCATCAAAAAATACAATTACAAGGATACATTCAGCCATCCTTATTTGACCTTATTCCATGAAAATTATGTAAGCATCTTATATAAAACACAGATAATTAAAAAACAACATACAAATTGAAAATAAAAATTTGTAGAAAGACATCAAACCAGTCAAAAAGAAAGAAAAAAAGAAAATTAACTTGGGCTCTAAAATTATATACCACTGCTCAACTTGAACTGTTTATTTGGTTCCAAATTTCTTGGCAATCAAAGTGAAACCCACAAACATGATTAGTTAGAGAGAGTTCATCATTAGGGAAAATTCCTACAAAGCTGCAACTACTTTTCCAAGTAGTTTTCTCAAAGAAAATAAAGAAAAAGTTTTCACTGGTTCAGTATGGGATGCTATACATACAGGTTCAAGAGACATATTTGAGATACAGGATTCCTTATGTTTATATAATAAATCAAGATCAAAAGACATTGTCTTATCTTTATAACAAGTTCTTTAAAACTGGGAGGATATTAATTTCTCTGTTTAAACTTAAACTCAAAATTTTAATTATCTTAAACATTTCACTTACACATTTAAATTGACAATGGTATTAAATGTAATAATTCAGATCATCTGGAGAGTTTTACCTCTACAGCCTGACTCTGAGGACTCTTGAGAGAGTACTTGGTCTTGAGCACTTCCTAAGGGGTCAGAACATGGACTAGATGAGGCATGTTCAGCTCCTAACAAGGAAAGAAAAATAAAGGAAAACTTTAAATAACAATGGGAAATTTTAAGTAAAGCCAAAAACCCAAGTTATAAGAGACTCTATCCCTTTTGAGGAGATTTATTATTTTATCTTTATTCCCCTCCCTGAATCAAGACACAAATTCATGTGTGTATTTACCGCCACATTTTAGATCCCCCTGCTCTTCCTTGGCGTTTTTCCACTGAACCCAGTTCTTCCATGCATTTACCCCATACATGTATTTCAGGGTCATTCCAGATACTGAGCACCCTTGAAATGCTCCTTGAATAAGACTCCTGGGCTCCACAGCCACTATAGACTTCTTGCGTCCCTGTAAGAATTACAAAATTTTACAGAATATTTACTTTTGGATATTTAAGAAGTGGACTTTTAAAAGTTGGGAAGAGGATAATTTACAGAACACAGAATTTAGTTTTAGATCCTACAGATTCAAAGTTCTTAGAATTAGAAAGTGCTTTGGAGTTTATCTAATCCAACGCATGAGAAAAGAAAAATTTTAAATCATTACCATACTATAATAATTACTAACATTTGAGTACTTGACATGTTCAAGACCAACCAATGAGGTCTGAATAACAATTATTACCACTCAATTTTATTTAATGGAACACATGAAAAGATCACACTATAGACTTAAAACATAATGTAAAACAAACCTCAATAAGTAGTCCTCTAATTACAATAAATTTATACTAGAAATCAATAATGAAACAATATTAAGAAAAACTTCAAAATCAGAAATTAAGCAACACATTTTTTAAGTAAGTACCTGCCATGGGTGAGAGAAGAAACCACAAATGTAATTAGAAAACATTTTAAACCTAAATGAAAATGAAAACAAAATACATCAAAAATTTTGTTAAGAGGTCTAAGTCAATGCTTACAAGGATAGAATATTAAAATGCTTCTATGGGGCCCGCCCAGGTGGTGCAGCGGGTTAAAGCACAGCACTAAGAAGCTAAAGCCACCTCAGCATGAGTTCGATTCCCGCCTGCCCCAGAGGTGACCACATGGCGTGG
>NW_004567109.1:17887303-17954103 GCF_000260355.1 Condylura cristata | reverse complement strand
GCCCCTGAGCCTCTGGCCTGTACCCCAGTTCTGTATGCACAAATAAATCAACCTTTAAAAAATTTAAAAAATAATAAATAAATAAATAAAAATGCGTCTATGAAAATTGGGGGGTGGGGGGAGTCTACAACAGTAATGTAAGGTTTTGTATTAAGAAACTAGAACAAGGGATCTCCCTGATGGTGCAAGGCGTTAAGTCTCAACACTATAAAGCTATCTGCTGCCACTGCAACACAAGTTTGAGCCCCAGCCAGCAAGGTGGCCCAAAAATTTAAATTTTAAAAAACAGAGAAAAATCAATTAATATATTTTAGAACTGATAAATCTCTTGCTAGAATGACCAAAGGGGAAGGGGGAAGACACAAATTTCCAGAGACTGATCTTACAAACTTTATAAGAGTAAGAATACCGTTACACCAATAAACTTGACAACACAGGTGAAAGGAACAAATTTGTTGGAAGATAAAAACAAGCTTTCTCTAAAAGACATGAAGTAGTCATAGAAATTAAATTAATCGTTTAAAACCTCTTCACAAAAAAAATCCACATTCAGATGGCAACACTGCTGAATTCCACCTAACAGTTAAAAGTAATTATATAATTTGTATTTCAGAAAATATAAGAGGAAATACTAACCCACCTTCTTCTGTCTCCATTACCCTAACACAAAGCCAAAGTTATTACAAGAGAACTAGAGATCAATATCTCTCCTGAACAAATTTAAAAATATTAGAAGTTTGCAAAATATTAGCAAACTGAACCCAGCAATATATAAATATATCATAAGAAAGTATGGTTATCCCAAGAAGGCAAGTTTAGTCTATCACTTGAAAAATCAATGTATTTCACCTCTTTAACATATAAAAGAAAAACATGAAAATCAACAGATGAAAGAATGTTCCTGACAAAGTTCAACAATCATGATAAAAGTTCTAAGCAATTTAGAAGTAGAAGAGAACATCCCCATAGAAATCACTGAGAAGAAACTTACAGATATTATCATATTTAAGGTTGCAAGAGTGAACACTTGCCCTAAGAAAGGGAGCAAGATATGAAGACAGTCTGTTCTTACCATTAATACTCAATACTGTACTGAAGATTCTTCCTAGTGTAATAAATCAAGAAAATGCAATCACACTGGAAAGAAAAGGCTGTCTTTATTCACAGATTCTATGACTATTTAGTTAAAAATTCTAAGGATTATAACTGAGCAAAATAATAATATACAGTTACATAACAAAAATATCTATTTCTATATGCTACAAGGAATACAGAAAGCATAAATACTAACTACAACAGGATCAAACAATTTTTAATATGTCTGAAGTAAATTTAATGAAACACTAGAATTGTACAATGAAACATAAAATATTGAGAGAAATTAAAGATGATCTACACAGAGTAGAAAAATAGTGTCTTCACGTGCTGGATGGCTCAAAATTGTTAACATGTTAGTTCTTTGAAAAGTGATATATGTATTCAGAAAACCCCCATTCAAAATTCCAGCAGGCTTTTTTTAAAACAGAAATTGAAAGTTTATTCTAAAATTTATATGGAAATGCATATGACACTTTTGAAAAACAAGAACAAAGCTGGAAAACTCAGATTCCTGATTTTAAGAACCATGGTAAAGTTAAAATTATCAAGAAAGTCAGTATAAAGACAGATAAATCAGTGAACAGAACAGAGTTTCAGAACTATACTGACACATCTGTGATCAGTTGACTTTAAATAAAGGTGACAATGTAATTCATTGGGAAAAAACAGTCTTTTCCAAGGAGTGGTACTGAAACATTTGGTTATCTATACACACACACACACAAAAAAAAGACCCTGGACCCTTGCTTCCAACTCACATATAAAAATGACCTCAAGGCCCTCCCTGGTGGCGCAGCGGGTTAAAGCACAGCACTGAAAAGCTTAAGCCACTTCCGCATGAGTTCGATTCCCACCTGCCCCGGAGGTGACCACATGGTGCGGCAGACCTCTCCTGACCCGCCCGCTGCTCCCCTCAGCAGTGTACTTCGTCGATTTGCCTGTTCTGCTCCCCACTCTGTCTCTGGTGAATCCTCTCACCCTCTGCATCTCTGGCCTGTACCCCAGTTCTATATGAATAAATAAATAAATCTTTAAAAAAAAAAAAAATGACCTCAAAATGGAATACAAACATAGAAGCTGACACTATAAAATTTCTGAAAGAAAACAGAATATTTTAGTTATCATAAATTAAGCAAAGATTATTAGATGACTTTTAAAAAGTATAAATCATGAAAGAATAAAAACACAAAGTAGACTTCCTGAAAATTAGTAAGTTCTATTCTTCACCATTAAGAAAACCAAAAAGGAAGTTACAGAACAGAAGCAAAAGTGAAAAAAAAAACCAAAACATAGTAACGTTACAACTCCATAAGATGACAATCAACTTAAAAAAAAAAAATAGTTTTGAAAAGACATGTTACCAAAGAAAAGAGGCGATAAATGCATATATGAAAAGATAACCACATCATCAGTTATTAGGAAAATACAAGTTAAAAAAAATCGCTGAGATACCACCAACATTCACTAGAATGTCTAAACTTAAAAATGATACAACCAAGTAAAGGCAAGTATAACACTAACACAGCACTAGTAGGAATTCAAAATGGCACTACAAGTTTAGCAGCTTTCTTACAAAGTTCAAAAAACATACCATAAAGACCTTATAATCCCACTACTAGATATTTTTTCTCAAATAAAACATGTTCACACAGAACTTTATACATTTTATTGCAGCTTTATTTGAAATAGGCCCAAGGTGGAAACAACTCAAATCAATTAAACAAACTGTGGTTTGTCATACAATAAAATGCTACTCAGAAAAAAAAGGGAATGAATTATGAATACATAAAACAATATGGATGACTCTCAAAAACATGCTAAGAGAAAGAAGCTAGACACAAGACTATATGTTAATTTATTCCATTTATATGAGGCTTTAGAAAAAGTCAAACAATACCATTTGCCTCTATTTACAAAGAAAATCAGTTATTGTTTGGAGCTGGAGATGAAGACTGTAAAAGATTATAGGGAGATTTTTGGGATGGTAGAAGTGCTATAATTTGAGGGGTAGTTACATACTGTGTACAGTCGTCACTGCCCATCAAATTATATAGGAAAAATTTGAATTTTTAAATTAGGTTTAAGTCAATAGAGCTAATTAAAATTAGACTATTATTCCTTTGGACTTGGACTTTCCAATTTTACTGTAAAGTCCTGTCAAAATGAGAAGTAATTCATCTGAACTTTATTTTTCTATACACATGAAATAGTGAACCTCATTATTATAATGCCAAAAAGTTAAATTTAGAAAATTAAAAAGAGAAAAGTCTATAACACAGATTTTTAAAGTCTCCTAAAGTAAACAAAACACTACATCCCTCTATTTTAGAAACAAAAGGAAATGTACCTGCTAAAAAATGGAAACTAAAAGATAAGGCTCTTGACTTCAAGAAACAAAAACTAAAGCACAAAAATACAAAGATATATTAAAAACAGTATGTGGAATTCCTGAATAGCTATTTCAGAGTTTTGTAAACAGCAGGAACTAATAAACTTAAAAAAGGAAAGAAAGGAAATTGTAAAAAGATTAAGCTGTTGCTTACTCTTCGCCTGGGCTGGGGAAAGCCATCTCTGTGTCGCCGTCTTGTTCGAGAACGTGCCTGGTTCCCCTGTCCTTTATTAAGTGGGTCAAAGGATTCTATAACAATCAGCAGAAACCACAATGAGAAGAAAACAACTTACAAACTTAAATTAAGACCTAGTTTGGGGGTCTCCCTGGCGGCACAGGGCTAAAGTTTCAGTGCTATCAAGCTATAGCCAGCCACTGCAGTATGAGTTCGATCCCAGGCCAGGGAGCTGAACCACATGGCACTGCAGACCTTTCCTGTCTTACTCAACTGCTCCCCTCAGCAGAGAATTTCAGTAGATCTGCCTGTTATGCTCCTACTCTGTCTCTGGTAAATCCTCTCAACTCTCCCCACTCCCACTCCCCGCCCCATACCTCTGACCTGTACCCCATTTCTTGTGTTCATAAATAAACAAAATATATCTTAAAAAATAAATAAATAAATAAAAAGACCTAGATGGGGGTATGGGGGAGCAAGTAATCATCACATTATTTGTAATAAAATAAGAATTTTACTTATATACTTTAGAATCCCTGAAGGATATAGGACTTAGGCCAAGACTACTGAAGTCTAAGATTATTTCTCTGATGCAGTATAACTGCTTCATAATGTCAATTTAGAGTTGTATCAATCTTCTAAACTAAATGACTTTTGACAAATTACACTGCACAAACCTGATGGAAAATCTGCTTCCAGATCCTGTTCAGTTTCCCCTTTTGAGAACTGCTTCAATTCTGAATCAGCCTCTTGCACAGCATTTGACTTTAAGGCATAATGATTCAACTCTTCCTCCCAGCTATGTGGGGTAGATACTGCCTCTGATTCAAGATCACCACTATATGTACTTCCTTGATCTGAAATGTAGAGAAAAAAAACAAGCCCTCAAAATAAGACAGACTCTTGACATAATCAGGAGGCTTTCTGAACTTCCTAATACCAAAAATTGAGATACGGTTGTTGGACCAAGCTCACCAAACTGGATTCATGTCCTTTTATAAACTTTAGAGGATTACCTCAATTAATCCTTAAAACCAATATCTGAGGTAGCTTCTATTAGTCTCACTGCAAAATGGTTAATGATCACAGATACCTACAGCCCCTTACAAATAGCTCAAATTACATATTAAATCCAAGAATGCATTGTATTTTTTTAATGATTAAAGATAGTATTTCTTAAGACCCAAAATACAGTTACAATTACAAACCTTTTTCAAATATCTTGGTGTCTAGAAAGAGTTCCTGTTCAGAAGTTTGGGATCCTAAAGAAAAAGCATATTATAAAACAATATAAATATACACACAAAGCAAACTATTTCAAATGAAAAGAGTCCTCCATATACATAAATCACACTAAGAAGTTCTAAGTAAACAACCTTCATATTCAAAAAGAATAATTCATGAGTAAAATTAGACACCAGTGCTAAATGCAGTAAAACAAATTACTACTGTTAACAGTTATACTTCTACGTAGCAGTATGAAAGAAGTCATGGCAAACGAGACCTTTACTTTTGATAGCACATTTTTGTGCTACCTGTAACATACATATACATATATAAAAACATGTTATCTATTCACAAATCAACAAATCTGCTTTAAATTCCTTCTCTCCCCTAACCCCATTTACTAGTGCACTAAACAACTTATAGACTTATGATATAAATGCAAGTTACATGAGCATCAGAACATAGAACTAAACAGAACAGAGTTCTATAAGCTATAAACTACTTTAAAAGCTCAAAGACTTGGCCCTCCCTGGTGGCGCAGCGGGTTAAAGCGCAGCACTGAGAATCTGAAGCCACTTCCGCATGAGTTCGATTCCCGCCTGCTGCCTGCCCCGGAGGAGACCACAAGGCGAGCCAGACCTCTCCTGGCCCGCCCGCTGCTTCCCTCAGCAGTGTACTTCGTCGATCTGCCTGTTCTGCTCCCCACTCTGTCTCTGGTGAAGCCTCTCACCACCCCTGAGCCTCTGGCCTGTACCCCAGTTCTGTATGAATAAATAAATAAATCTTTAAAAAAAAAAAAAAAAAAAGCTCACAGACTCAGGATTTTTAAAGTTTTTTTCTTTTAAACCAAGAAAACTTCTTTTCCCTGAAATGGAAGCTAAATTAGCCAGATCGTTTCAGGTGAAATTCATTTCTCTCTTCTCTTACATTTATAAACTATTTGATTTTACCTAAAGTGATCACAAATATCTGTCATGAAGTTTTGCAAGTTTTTCTGTCTGGCTCCATTGTAGACTAAGGCAAAATTACAGTATTTGTACAGAGGAAGCCCTAGATAAATGTTAACTGATAATGTGAATGGGTTAGTGAACTTAAAACTAGATTATCTTTAGGAATTGCCTGAAGTTCCAAGCTACACATTACTTCAGAAGTTAGAAGATAAAGCACAGAGGAAATAGTCTAAGACATTGAAGTCCACATGTAAATGGGTCAGAATTAAGAGATTATACTTAAAAAACAAAAGGAGATCAGAAATACTGAAATAATAACAAATTAATTTTGTCCATCTCTCAAAATATATTCAATTTAAAAATTTATTAGCAACACAACAGATAAGTCAACAAAAGCTATAGAGCTCAGACAACCATCTTGCATTTACTCTGCAAAATCAAAACCCAAAGACTAGCTTTCCAAAATCATGACTGAAAAAAAAAAAGGAAAAAAATTGTCAGGAAAGAATAACTTCTTGGCTCATCAGTGACATACCACTTTTCATCTTTTTGTGAAACTCCACCCATGTATTTCAACTATCTTAAACACCATTTTTTTCCCTCAATCCGTCTGATTATATCTCTTCTCCTCTTATATTGAAAGATCAAAGAGATACTAGTTAAATCTAGAATTCTTCTGGAAAATGTCCTACTAAGTTTACCACACATACTCTGACGTAGGGCAGTCCTGCATTCAAGTCCTGTTCTCAGCACTTCCTGGCTACATAATGATGACAAGTTTGGATATCCCATTACCGAGAGAGGGATCGAAGTAACCAGTAACCAGCCACACCCCACATGCACAGAAAAGAGCTGCTTTGATTAAATGAGGTGATACACATATGCATCCTAGATATGGTAAACAAATATATTAATTAATGTTATTATCATTATTCTGCACTAACAGCATGGGATTTATATATAAGCTATTTTGAATGAAATGGTTTTTTTTCTCCTAAGGTTCTATGTACTTCCAACCAACATGCAGTTTATTATACAACAGGAATTCTTATCTGGGGATCATGGCTTTGAACACAGGGATAAAAACAGAAAATAATTATGAAATTTAGACTGAAAATATGTTTCTGGAATCTTTAACAATGAAAAGCTATATTTTTCTTCATAAAAAAATAAAATTTAACAAATCTACAGGCTTGGTATTAAAATAAAATAAGATTTTAGAAACACCTTAACTGGCTGATACTTAAAATTACTTGAGTTACCTGAAAATTTGTAGGTGTGTTTTTTTCTTTCTTTACTTTAAAATAATACCAACCTCCCTGGGATAGAGTCTTCTCCTTCTCTTCATCTTCTGCAATCATTTCTGCCATTTCTAGGAGATCAGCTTCAAATGGATGTGAGGGAAGCTTTTCCTTAATGTCTTCAATACTCTCAGTGACTTTATCTTCATTATCCATTGAGGACGGAATGAACATAGGGACAGGCATCTAAAAGACCGAACATGGACTGACAATATATTTGTGATCAAAACTGTTATTTATGAGATGATTGAAGTACTAAAATAATAGAAAAAATTTAAGGTAACCCATTGCTGAAATTAAGATGGTCTTGCTAATTAAGTTTGTTTCTATAAGCCTACAACAATCTAAATAAAAAAGTCAGTAAGGACTTTTGTAGACATTTAACAAAACGTTTCTACCAAACCTTTAGAAGAGAATTACCTAACCTACTTTTATTTTGGTTTATATTTCTTGCTTAAAATTAACATTTTCACACAACTGTTCACCTTAAGAACTTAGTACCAAAGAAAAGTATATTTCAAGTTAAAAAAAATGAATATATTTTCCTTAAATAAAAAGTAAGAATCATGTAAACCACAGTATTGGTAGTTTCACCACAGCTAGATTCACGGATTCTAACATACACAAAAGCTGATCTTTTTCTATATAAGAGGTCTTACTGTGTATGAAATGCTTGTGAATGCTAAGTATCATTACCTTCTCTGAGAAGACAGAGCACAAAGAATTGGTCTTTTATGTACTTCATATTAAGTCACATAATAGTATGACACTAGCCAACAGAATCAGGTATATTTTACCAACAAGTGAAAAGCTTCTTTATGGAGCTGTAAATTTTTAACTGAAGAAAATGTATACTAACGTAACCTTAATTTATAAATGATTACTCACTGGAACTGGAATTCCAAATGGGACTGGTGTATACTGAGTATAAAGATGAAGAGGTATGGGCACAAACACTGGTACAGGAACTGGCACCACAATGATCTGGGGCTGACTTGGAGTGTCTTCTAATGAAGAAGGAAAAAGAAATGACAAAAAAAAAAGAGGGTTAATAAACATTTTTTTAATTAACATTTTAATAAAAAAGACCAAGAGGTTCAGGCCCTCCCTGATGGTGCAATGGGTTAAAGCACAGCACTATGAAGCTATCACAGCCACTGCAGCAGTCTGATATCGGCCATAAGGTGACCCTCATGGTGCAGCAGACCTCTACTGACCCGCACACTGCTCCCCTTGGCAGTGTTACTACAGTACATCTCCCTGTTCTGCTCCCCACTCTGTCTCTAATAAATCCTCTCACCCCTACAGCTCTGGTCTGTTCCCCAGCTCTTATGCATAAATAATTTTTGTTTTTTTTAAAAAGGGGGGGGGAGTGGAGAAAACTAAGTTGGCAGGGTGAGAGTAGGGGTGGGGCAGGATACAATGAAGTGTGCTGGAGGTCTGTCAGTGCTTTGGTAGTGGAAATGCTACAGTGATTACACTGGAGGAAGGAAAAAATCCGACACTTAAAATACTAACAAGGGTGAAGAACAGAGGGATGCCAGTAAAAAAGAAAGAAAACTCTAGCAACAATTCACCCCCTCACAAAAAATTCTATGTTAACATGAATAAGTAATGTATATCACAAGGGAAACTGAATAGAAGAGTCATTTTTATGAGGCTATAATACACCTTTTAAAATAATTTCCAATAAATAGAGAGAAGCTACTACAGATCTGTTAAGAGGAACTAATGTGAAGAAAATGGCATTAAAATGAGATCAGTTTGCAAGTAAGTTACAGGATTGTAATGTAGAGTATGCAAAGTATAGTTAGTAATATTATAATGCATATTTGAAAACTGTTAAGACTATAGATCTTAAAAGTTCTTATTACAAGAAAAAAAACTGTAGCTATGTATGATGATGGATGCTAACTAGATTTATACTGATCAATATATACAAATATTTA
Organism: Condylura cristata; assembly: GCF_000260355.1. NCBI lineage: Eukaryota > Metazoa > Chordata > Mammalia > Eulipotyphla > Talpidae > Condylura > Condylura cristata. Next base: position 17,945,014 of record NW_004567109.1, on the reverse strand, counting down.
ATCATTATGTTGTATACCTTGCTTATAATCAGTATCACATATGTCAGATTTATCTCAATTAAAAAAGATTAATTTGACTGGCTTTCTAGCATGGGAAATAATAATTATACTGTAAAGTACAGGGCAATAGGCCCTCCCTGGTGGCGCAGCGGGTTAAAGCACAGCACTGAGAATCTGAAGCCACTTCCGCATGAGTTCGATTCCCGCCTGCCGCCTGCCGCCTGCCGCCTGCCGCCTGCCGGGAGGAGACCACATGGCGAGCCAGACCTCTCCTGACCCGCCCGCTGCTTCCCTCAGCAGTGTACTTCGTAGATCTGCCTGTTCTGCTCCCCACTCTGTCTCTGGTGAAGCTTCTCACCGTCCCTGAGCCTCTGGCCTGTACCCCAGTTCTGTATGCACAAATAAATAAATCTTTAAAAAAAAAAAAAAAAAAGTACAGGGCAATAATAACATGTGGAGTTAAGTGTCTGAATTAGGATAGTTATAAAAAAATAAACATATGTAATACATTCTAAGGTATTAAACAATGAAACAGAACTTGGAACTAAGACATAAGGGGGAAAAAGTGAAGGATAGAGGGGTCATTCAATTATTTAAAAAATCTACAGAGTTCTTTCTGAATGCCAGAAAAAATATACTGTATGCCAGATAACTCTAAAATCATTCATGCAGGAGAAAGATAATGTGAGGAGTAAGAAGTTGAAAGGCTGACAATCTGATTACAGTTAGCTATGGGAAGTAACATGGAATCAATTTTACCATGGTGTGGCGTCATTAAAGAAAAAACACACTGATTAGAGATGTCTGATAACTAAGCTTACATAATACTCAGCAGCTCACTATTGATAAAATAAAAATACAGGGATATGTCTTCTATCGCCTTCTGTTCAATGTGATCCATGGACTAAGCATTGATATTACTCAAGAGCTTGTAAGAAAGGCAAAATCCCAGGCCCCACTAAATCAGAATCTATTTACCAAGATTCTCAAGTAACTCATATATTAATGTTTGCAAGGCACTAGCCAACAGGCTAACTTTCCAGGTCTAGGGATCTAGCATTAAATTCTAGAATAAAAACTCTAAAGATTTTTACTGGCAGCATAAGGAGCTCCATAAAATCATTCCCTAGTGAGACAAACAAAGCTGGCAAAAGCTGTTAAAAAAAAATAATAATCAGTAGGCCCCTCCCTTGTGGTGCAATGGGTTAAAAGTGCAGCACTTTGGGCCCTCCCTGGTGGCGCAGCGGGTTAAACACAATACTAAGAAGCTAAAGCCACTTCCTCATGAGTTCGATTCCCGCCTGCCCCGGAGGTGACCACATGGCGCGGCAGACCTCTCCTGACCCGCCCGCTGCTCCCCTCGGCAGTGTACTTCGTCCATCTGCCTGTTCTGCTCCCCACTCTGTCTCTGGTGAATCCTCTCACCCTCTGCATCTCTGGCTTGTACCCCAGTTCTGTATGAATAAATAAATCTTTAAAAAAAAAAAAGTGCAGCACTTTGAAGCGATCCGCAGCCACTGTAGCATGAGTTCTATCCCTGGTCAGGGAACTGACCCACATGGCGCAGCACACCTCTCCTGCCTTGCCCACTGCTCCCCTCAGCAGTGTGTTTCAGCAGGTGCACCTGCTCTGTTTCCCACTTTGTCTCTGGTGAATCCTCTCACCCCCTTACAACCCTGTCCAGCTGGCCTCTACCCCAATTCTTGTATCATAAATAAATTTATTTTTTAACAAATAATCACTAAATTAGAAAATTAAAAGTGGTCCTAAGGGCATCTGGCAAATAAACATTTATTCAAGAACATCTACTAAATTCAGTAACCACAGTGGGTGTCTGTGGTATCTCAGCTGCCACCTGGTCCATATCCTCAGCGAGCTCAACTTTATATAAGTACCACACTCAATGCAAGTGACCAAGGAAGAATGCACTCCTTTTCTCTTCAGCTCTAAAACAAGGGCTACTGTCTGTTACCAGGAGAGGCAGGCAACCCCTCATTTCTCATCCCCTCCAACTCCCAAGCTTGAGATGGCAATTTCTTGTGTGTGTGGCTAAGAGGTCAGGAGCTTCCTCAGCCCAGTTCCCGCCCAGTTCCAGAGTAGACGCTCTACCACAGGAATGGCATTATTCTTATAGTGGGGTTCTAATCACTTTTAGGCCAGAGATTCCATCCTAAGAGAGTTAGGTACAGAACATAGGCTACTAATGGGTTCAGCATCTGGAGAACTGGCTCTGGGATTTTGCTTGGGGAAAAGACAGTTAATAGTAAAGCCTGAAGTTCTCCCCTTAGAATTTAACTTTATTTGAAACAGAGTGTGGAAAAGTTCAAACCTAAAGAAACTGTGGAAAACAATAGCTCCTCTTAATTAACACCTAACAACCAAGTCTCAGGTTACTCCAAATTACAGTCATTCTGAAGGAAATTAAAAGAAGTCTTCATTCTCTTTGTTAAACTTTTAAGTTTTAGATATTGAAAATAACTCACAAGGTATTGTAGGAACTATTAATAAACTGAAATTATAAGCAACCCAGAACTTCACCTTGAAAAAGTGGGTAACCAATTGATTATAAGCAGATTGTATACTCCTTTCCCATAAAAAAGAAAAAAAAATGAATAAAGTATAAGGAACAGACCTGTCTGACATTCTTTGTTTTGGGTATGTGGTTTGCAAGAGGTGGCTTTAGTTTGTGTGATGGGTTTACACAATAAAGCTTTATTCTTCAGAAGTCTTGGAGGCTGGGAAGGTGGTAGTTTCAGTCCATCTGTTTGTGTACTTGCCTGGCAAAAATAAAATCAGAAACCAAACAGGTTTCAATGTATAATTAATTGTAAGTTATAGTTTTGAAAGAAATATCATATTGGAATTACAGAGACAACAGAAAAAACAAAAACATTTACCCAAATTTATAAGGACTACAACATTCCTGAAATATAAATAGCAATACAGGAATATTTTGATAACTATATATTGATTCTGAATCTAATTACCAATTCTACTTATTAAGAAAAAAACCTTTCCATTGTAAACACTGATGATCAATAACATTGTTGGATGAGTTTAAAAAGAGAACTACAGGCCCTCCCTGGTGGCGCAGCGGGTTAAAGCACAGCACTGAGAATCTAAAACCGCTTCCGCATGAGTTCGATTCCCGCCTGCCCTGGAGGTGACCACATGGCGTGGCAGACCTCTCCTGACCCGCCCGCTGCTCCCCTCAGCAGTGTACTTCGTCGATCTGCCTGTTCTGTTCCCCACTCTGTCTCTGGTGAAGCCTCTCGCCGCCCCTGAGCTTCTGGCCTGTACCCCAGTTCTGTATGTACAAATAAATAAATCTTTTAAAAAAAAAAAAAAGAGAGAACTACAGTTTAACCCACTAAAGCCTTAAGCTACTTAGTTTCAAAATAAATACAAATAACAAAATCATTTATGATCATTTAAACTTGAAAAAAGATGATGTAAAGGTTATCCCAAAGACCAGGAAACACTTTCAATGTGCCAGTGCTGTGGTCCTAAGTTTTTCTCATTTATTTTTTTCTTCTTTTAAGAGATAAAGCAGAAAATATGGAGTTTAAAAATGATTACTTAGATGTAAACTGCGAAGGGTGTGAAACAAACTATAATCTATAATCTATAAATATTTTATTTACAATATCACTACATTAGAAAATATTCAATCTTTAACTCCTGAATTCTATGCAATTTACATTAATTTTATACCAAAAAACCCTTCAGTAACTTATAACGTTAAACAAGCACTCAAAACAATATATCAACAACTAGAAAATCCTACTTCAAAGATTAAATGGGCTCATGAAATTTATTTTATATATTATATACTCAAATAATATATAATAATCACATAACTATTTTATATAATAAAATTAGATATATTCATACTGTATAAAGTAGAAAATACAGTGGCAATACCAATAAAAATAATAAAACTTACATCCCCAATGATTTTTGCTGTAACTGTTGGAACTGCACCTGATATAAAACAAAACAAAATATTCAGAACGTTATTTAATTATTAAATATTAGCATTAAAAACTCATTGGTTGTTAAGGACCAAACATCTAAATGAAAACATATTTCCTTATTAAATTCAGGGGAAAACTAGTTGTTCTAAGTATACAAATACATATATCTGAAGTTGTAAAAACACTGCTGAATGCCTCAGCAGCCACAATGAACCACCATTCCCAATATGAATATGAATGTGTAAATGTAAAGTTGAGCACCAACAGAAAACATCATATGGAACCACTGTATTCACCTCAAAAGTCTAGAGAAACACCCCCAAGCAGCCATACCTTGTAAGACGCTGTTAGAGTTCACTGTGGGTTGAGCAGCAGGAGCACTTGCTAATGATACTACATTAGCTATGACTGGAGTTGAATCTTTTCTTAGAGATGGGGGCCCTGCTGAAGCAGCTGGCACCATAGAAATACTTGCTGATTAAACAAAAATAAGGAAGTTTCATGTAATTTATATTCATATAAATAGGAATCAATATCTTAAAGAGGTTAACAATGCATTTCTAGGCTAGAGTAATTTCTGTTGGAGCAAAGAGTCAATTTAAGCACTGAAGGGATTTTTCTGTCTTAATGAGTGAAACTAAGTTATGTTCTTTATAACTATGGATATGGTGCATTTAAAAGGCCATGTGATTTAGATTCTGTCCTTTTTTATAGGTTCAAATCCTTTTTTTTCAGGAAATAAAAGTTGTAAGTAGCTAATCACAAAATATTAACTGCCATTCTTTCCCATAAAGTTCTTACTTACCTTCTGGTGTTAAACAAAAGGAACCTAAGTGTTAATGTCAATTCTATAGAATGAAATTTTTGTTTCATGAAATTGACAATTTTTAAGTTCCCAATCTGCAGACGAATACAGTTAGTTGCTGACACTGATTAGTCTTAAATTTAATTTTACCTGCATTATTTTGTAAAGGTGGGTCACACACACTCTGCTGATTACAAAACATTAATATACAAAGTAGATTACAGAAATGCTTCATTTCTCCTCGCCATTTCAAGGACTCACTGAGTTTACCTTGTCGTTTACAACCATCACATTTTGCCATCTGAAAAACAGAAGAAGGTAAAGGAGTAAGAGACACATTATCTGTTATAACAGAATAGAGTGGGACATGTGACAAATGAAGAAATTAAGTTAGAATGTAGAACACAAAAATGAAGACTGACCACATTAAAAGGTATAAATAGTTATTAATAACTTTATAGAAAATATTACAGTCACATTACAGAGACACCAATAACTAGAAATTTAAAAATACAGGTAAGTGAAAATATGACCTATCTTTCTAAAAGACTTTAAGAAGACAATGTCATTTCCATTAAATAAAAGATGAATAAACTTTACATATTTTAATGTTTTATGGCTGACATATCTCCTATAGAGAAATATATCTTCAGTGATAGTAAATTCTTCCTCTTATACTAATGCCAGTGAACATAAATTGGGCCCTTCCTGGTGGCGCAGCGGGTTGGAGCGCAGCACTGTGAAGCTGGCTGTGGCCAGTCCAGTGTGAGTTTGATCCCTAGCCACAGAGGTGATCCACATGGCATGGCAGACCTCTCCTGACCAGCCTGCTGCTCCCCTCAGCAGTGTACTTAAACAATCTGCCTGTTCTGCTCCCTACTCTGTCTCTGGTGAATTCTCTCACTGTCCCTGCACCTGTGGCCTGCACCCCAGTTCTGTATGCATAAATAAAATCTTTAAAAAATATATAGTACCTTTAAATTAAAAGTTTTAAGTCACTTAATTGCCTTCATACCACATGAGAGAGTAAATGGGAATACTATGCCCTAACATGAGATATTCAAGAATGTTAATTATATTTACCTGATAGAACAAAACTGTGTATTTAGACATGCATTCTTCACAACAGAACTCTTCCACTTTGCCCCCAAAATTATTCTGTACCAGTTTGGGAGATGTCTGTAAACAATAACTGCACATTTTACAGTGGTTTCCCCAGCGTTTTACCAAGTCATGTTTATAAAGCAATTTGCAACCTAAAAATTCAGGAAAGATAAAGTCAACATAAGGAAGAAATCCAAGTGTCTACATCTTTAATTTAAATGCTATCTGACAAAGTTTTCACATTTAAGCTCTCACCATTTAGTAATCAAGGTCAATTTAAAGGATCAATACATCATAGCCTTTTTTTAATTAAATAGATCAGGACAGAAAATATTACAGTGTCTGCATCATATATAGTAAGTTTGGTTTTATGAAACTTGTTTGATTTGGGTATGTGATAAATACTGGATCACAATTTAAATGTTATTTCTTCTTTTGTATTGTGGTCAAAACATTAGAAAGCCACTTGTAAAGAGGTTACTCTTAGTTTGAAAATAAAACAACTTTCTAACATAGAAACTAGTCATCCAAATGAAATCAATCTATTTAAATGGTTTGTATACTCAGATAATCTGTATTCAGAAATGCAAAAACTGTTCAAAACAATCAAAGTCTAATTTTAGGATTCTTACCAGAATTAATAAGTGTAATAATGAAAAGAACCTATCAACTTAGTAACCTTAAAGATTTTCCGGGCCCGCCTTGGTGGCGTAATGGGTTAAAGAGCAGCCACTGCAGCACGAGTTCCATTCGTACCCAAGAAAGTTGCCCACATAGCATGGTGGGCATCTCCTGACCCGCCTACTACTCCCCCCTCAGCAGTGTATTTCAGTCAATCCGCCTGTTCTGTTCTTCACTGTGCCTCTGGGGAATCCTCTCACTCCCTGCACCTCTGGCCTGTACCCCAGTTCTTGTATGCATAAATAAATAAATCTTTTCAAATAAAAAGGTTTTCCACATTGCTATCATCTTCTGCATTATACTTGAGGATCTTTTACTTCATTTTAATATCCATGTAATGTGAAGGATTTCACTAGAAACCAAGTATAAATAAAACAAAAAGGCTTTGGTGTTAATACACAAAGATAAAATAGATACATGTATATTAACAGCTTAAATCTTTCAACTACTGTTAAAAAACCAACATGTTCAGTAGGTAAGAGAATCTTCCATCTTTACCTTCACTACAGAATGATTTGTCAGCACCTGAGAATCGCACAGTCTCCTTTACAATTTTTTCAATTTTACAATATTCACACATTGCCATTACATTATTTATTTTTTTATATTCATCAGAACAGTTCTTGCCACAGAACTGAAACATTTTACCCTGCAAAGAGATAATCATTAAGTTCCAATTAAACACTTGTTTTCTTATGGAAATCCTAATCCTTTTATTTTCAAAACAATACAATTTGAGAGATGAAAAGTCACAAAAAAATCTAATTTAAACTAGTTTAAACAAAAACCCTTTATCGTGATCCTATACCTTATAGTCAAGAAGTTCTGGTTTTGTGGCAAAAAGACGGTTACAGTGCTGGCACTTAAGTTTCACAACATTTCGTGCAAACCCAACATGTTGTGATTGGGCAGCAAGACGCTGGAGACCAGCTGCAGCAGAGCTACTGATGGAGGTGGGAGAAACAGCAGAGGTGTTACCTCCTCCTGCTGACACTGTTGAACCTGTGGGGATGCTTACAATTACTTGGCCCTGAGACAAGGGCACTACAGAAGAATTCATTCCTGTTGGCTTATTGAACAAATTCTGAAAAAACAAAGAAAATTATCAATCTAATTATTCTAATAAATAAGAATTGATTATTCAAGTATGCCAAACACACTTCTAAGCACTTAAGATACAATTATGAACAGGCAAAAACCCATGATTTTGAGCATCTTATAATGGAATGAGGGAGTGGTCACTTAGGTTCAGAAAACAGAATAATTGAACTAAAAATGTTCTTGAAAAATAACATCCTTTCAATAAAGAACCTGGATGACAGTACCACTTAAACAGAGGGCAATTAAAACTGATATATCTCCATGGCCTTCCCTGGTGGCCCAGAGGGTTAGGATGCAGCACTACGACTAAGCTGGAGCTGCTTCAGTGCAAGTTCGATCCCCACCTCCCCTCTCCCAGATGATCCACATGGTGCAGCAGACTGCTTCTGACAGGCCCACCCGCTGCTCCCCTCAGCAGTGTACTTCATTGATCTGCCTATTCTGCTCCCCACTCTGTCTCTGGTGAAGTCTCTCACCACCACCTGCACCTCTGGCTTACACCCCAGTTCTGTATGAATAAATAAATAAATCTTAAAAAAAAAAAAAAAACACCTGATATATAGGGATATATTAAATATAGGAAGAAGTTTACATTTTAAAGTAGGTGACTCACTGAATGGAGAAGAGGAAGATTCCAGAAGTCTTACCTGGAAAGCTACCACACAACTGTAGCTGCAAAAGTTGCGTATACTTCCATCTGACATGGCGAGGTGATACTGAGGAATTGCTGAGGTTTTACAGCTGTTACACTGAACTTGTACACCTTAGCAAATCAAAATAAAAAACCTAATGAGTAATGTATAGAAATATGCACAAATGCATGAGAAAATAAGAATTATACAATATATGGACATTCAAGGGCCAAGCGCCAGGAACTGAAACTTAAAACTCACTCGTGTTCCATTAAAAAAAAAACTCACATAACATTAAAAATATTTCTTTCAAAGTTGTCACAGCCTACAAATAAATAAATAAATGAATAAATAAATGAAATGAAATGAATGAATGAATGAATAAAATGAAGAATTTTGAAAAAAGCCAAGTGTGGATAAAGAAAATACCTTAAAAGTATTTCTTTCAATGTTGTCACAGTCTAACCTGAAACTACCTATCAATCAATCAATAAAATGAAGAATTTTGAAAAAAACCAAATGTGGATAAAGAAAATACCTTAAAGAAGCTATGAAATTTTTTTGGAAAAGAGGAATGCAAAGACAAGCAAATAAATAAACAAACATAAAATAAGCAGTCAGAGTAATAGCTGATATTTTATAATATGGACCTGAAATAATTTCTATTTGCCATAAAAGTCAACTAGATTTAGGCAAAAGAGAAATGTATACTTAAAAAACATAATTTTTTGAAACTAGTATTACCTGCAGAAGTAACCATTTTAACTCTGTAAGCAGATAAGCAATTAACAGAACAGAAAAGTTCTGTCTTTCCCAAGCTATTGGTATTTTCAATCATTTCTGCTGAGGACCTCAATGATTTGCAAAGTGCACATGGTGTAATTTTGGCTGATTTCTATTAAAAGAATAAAAACATTCATTTTTACTAAATAGCAAGTAAAGCATAACATTTTTTTTAAAAAAAATTTACACTTAACACAGCTGAAATATTTGAAATTAGTAACTTTCAAACTTTGATGGTTACAATCCTGAATAATAAATAAACTTTACAAAGTGACCTCCTATAAACACATTTTGGGGTTTTATGTTTGTATTATAACAATGTGTATATATAAAACTTAAAATTTTTCCTTAAAACTGTATCATAACATACAAAGATACTTAAATGTAATTTTCCACTCCATTCTATTTCATTAAAAAATAATACTCTATTTCATTTAAAAAACTATATTTCATTAAAAAAAAGTAATATGGTCACAGTATAGCAACAAATTTTAATTATCTATTAATTGGTTTTAACTATAATTTCTAAATTTCTATTTGAAGAAATAACAAAACAGGGAAATTCAAGCTCTTATACAAAACTAAAAATTGAGGGCCCTCCCTGGTGGCACAATGGGTAAAAGCACAGCACTATGAAGCTATCTGCAAGAGTTTGATCCCAGGCTGGGTTGGTGACCCACATGACGCGGGAGACCTCTCTTGATCTGCCGCCCACTGCTCCTCTCAGCAGTGTATTTCACTCCACCTGCCTGTTCTGCTCCCCACTCTGTCTCTGGTGAATCCTCTCACCCACCCCCACCTCTGGCCTACACCCCAGTTCTTATATGCATAAACTTTCAAAATAAAAAAAAAAAAAAACTAAAAATGGAAAGAACCCCACTCTCCCGAAGGATGCTATTTTAGCAATAAAATGTGAATTCACAGAATTTAATAAACTTATTAGAAAACTCACTGTGAAATATCCTGCCACTAACTAAAATTAAAACTCAATAAAAGTAATAAAGTGGGAGCAAATATAAACCAAATATAAATAAGAATCTGTTTAAGTAGCCACTCACAAATTCAACAATAATGATGAATACTACTGAAATGTTAAACAGAAATCTTACAAATAAGTTATATCCATCAACCATTAAATCTTAAGCTCTCTATGTACTCTTCAAGGATAAATTTGTTAGACATGTTTTAAAATACACTTGCTTTTTTTTTTTTTACTTTGAATTCTTTCTCTTCTTTTTCCTTCAACTGGGGTGACACTGATTTACTGTACATTATACATGATTTAGAAGTAGAGGGTTACATCACTTCAGATGTATGTCATCATACCACACTCACTGTACACCAAGACACCCACAGTCCTCCAACATAGTCTATTGGGCTTCCTCCAATTTTGGTCTCCAACTTCTCCCACCCCTACTGGAAGTCACAACTAGAGTCTTATTTCTAGATATGTTTTTGGTTTAATTTTATCTGATTGTCTGTTTTCTCTAATATTCCACATGTAACTGAAACTACGCAATATTTTGTCTTTCACCTTCTTATTTCATTTAGCATAATCCCCTCCAATTCCATTCATGTTGTAGCAAAAGAGTTCATTGTTTTTTATAGCTGCATAGTACTCCATTGTGTACATGTACCACATCTTCTTAATACATTCATCTGTCTTATAGTACTTAGGCTGTTTCTCTAACTTGGTTATTGTAAATAGTGCTGCAATGAACATGAGACTACATATATCCCTTTGAATTCGTATATTTGGCCTCTGGTAGATACCTATGAATGGATTATCAAACCATATAGCAGTTCTATTTTTAATATTTTGCGAAACCTCCATACTGTTTTCCATAGGGGTTGGACCAGCCTACATTCCCACCAACACTGTACAAGGGTTCCTTTTTCTCCATATCCTCACAAACACTTGTCACTGGTCTTTTTGAATCAGACATTCTCACAGATGTGGTTTTGATTTGCATTTCCCTGATGATAGTGATGATGAACGTTTTTTCATGTGCTGTTGGCCATCTGTATGTCTTCTTTGAAGAAGTGTCTATTTAGCTCTTCTGCCAATTAGTTAATTTTTTTTTTTGTGAGCTGAGTTAGTTCTTTGTAGATCTTGGATATTAGCCCCTTGTCAGATGTATGATGTGCAAATATATTCTCCCATTCAGTAGGGGGGTATCTTTCTTTTAATGATAGTTTCTTTCGCTGTGCAGAAGCCTTTTTATTCAATAGTTCGATGTAGTCACATTTGTTTATTTTTGCTTTTGTTTCCCTTGTTATTGGAGTCAAGTCCCCAAAGACATACCTGATACCAATGTTGTGGAGTGTGTTGCCTATGTTTTCTTCTATGTATTTTAAGGTTTCAGGTCTTACATCCAAGTCTTTAATCCATTTGAGTTAATTTTTGTATATGGTGTGAGATAGCAGTCTAAATTTCATTCTTTTGCATGTGGCTGTCCAGTTTTCCCAACACCATTTGTTGAAGAAACTTTCCTTTCTCCAATGTGTACTCTTGGCTGCTTTATCGTAGATTAACTGTCCATATAAGAGTGGGTTTTAAAATAGATTTTAAAGTGAGCATATTGCTGCATTCTGGAAAGTCTTCTATAACTGCAACCCTATTTCTTCTTTCCTTCCCCATCAAGACAGTGAACACAACTTAATTTGAAAGATTTAGGTCATGAGTTTTATCTGTGTAGTAGAAATTACCACGCTTCCTCCGTACCCTATTGTATTCCACAATACTCCAACACAGCATCTCACTTCTCTAGCTAAGCCTTCAGGAGACATGTAGTTTCCTCAAAACAGTAGTCACATCTAAAGTTTGTTGAATGAGGTAAAAAAGTAAGTAGCAAAATGATTATCTACAATGTGTAAGGGTCTATATGAGGTCCTTTCTCATTACATATAATTCTGAAAACTATATAGTAGTATATAATACTCTTTTACAATTAAGAAAACAACTCAGGGAGTTTAACTGCTTTCCCTAAGGTAAAATTGTACTTGAACAGTAAATCTGGGAATCAAAGATCTGGGATTTGAGATCTGTTTTCACTTCTAAGTCCATGTTCTTTCCCTACCACAGTACATACTAAAAAGTGAAAATTTTAACAGATACAAGCTAAATCAAAAGTACTAAATTTTAAAAACTATGATACTTGAAACTATTCTCCTTCTCTTGTAGAATATGAACCATCGTTCAAAAGATTGAATCCAAGTAACTTTTAGTACTTAATACAAAAGGAAAACAATTCTTTTGGATAGGATGAGGCGCATGAACACACTGTTTTTCCCCATTTATGAGAGCAAAAAAAAGATGTTTCTAAAGGAAATAGAAAACTTAATGTTTGTATATTAACAAGAAAAAATGGAAACACTATAATGTTTAAAATTCCAAGGTCAATGCAAAGTCTTAACAATTTAAAGGAAATGTGCCAATTGATATTATTAAATTTACCAATTTTGGTACAAAAATTAACTATTTAAGAAAAACTATGACCAGCAAATGTCCTGAGAGGCATTATAAAATAAAAAATATGAAAAGTACTTATTTTTGAGTTTATTTTTAAATCTATTATTTGACCAAAATTTACTAACAAAATATTAATCTAGTAAAACAAATCTGCATTTAAGACACCAATAATACAGAATTCATTCTTCAAACCTCATCAATTCACAAAATAATTACCAGATATAACCCACATTTCTTTATATTTCATGAAGAAAAGAAAAATCTATTAAACAATGGCAACATTATAAACACAAATCAAATGTGTATTTTTGTAAAATTCAAAGATTAGGAGATTATACTTCAAAAGGATGGGTTTGGGTATCGGTGGGAAATATAATGTTTTTCTTTTTTGTGTTTTTCTCATTTTAAAAATGTATTCTTCAAAAATATTAATCATTTGAAATAAAAATGTCACAACTTTAAAAACCTGTATCTCATGCGTACATACAAAAAGCTACTTATAAAACTTAAGTTTTTTTAACATGCAGTTATTTAAGACTATTTATATGTTAAAATATTACACTAATATGATCATAATATTTTCATGACATTTTCATAAATGAGTCCATCAATAAATTCAAATCTCCCCTGAAACAAACAGAAAGCACTAGAGATTAAGCATGATGATGTACCTGCTTATATGCGGTGACACATGCTGAGCTACAAAACTTCTTAGACTGTCCCTCTATCTGGAGCACATGGCACTGTCCAGAGCCACTGTAACAATAACCCCCACAGTTCTCACAACAGTTCATAGTGAGGTTGTTAGCAGAGCGAAACTTAGAAAAGCATGCATCACTGCAAAGTTTGTGTACCACATTCTGGTAATTGACTTCATGTCGAATCTAGGAATTAAAAATTAACATAGTCAAAATTGTGCTTAAAGAACAAAATAATACGATTCCCTCACCCTCCCTCCTCCCGGAAAAAGATAAAAAGGTAACTTACAACAGCGTTCTTCTGACACATACTACATTTGGTTGAAATGCTATTGGTATTTATGGTGACAACAGGTTTTCTTTTCATTTCGTATGTTGACAAACATGATTGACTGCAAAAGTCTTTACTAGTGGTGGTATTTTCAAACTGAGCACTGATCACATCCTTTGGATTTAAAATGTCTCTAAAAATGACAAAGATAAAATAAGCCACAATATAACTCAGTTTTTTTTCTTTTTGTGAGCTAAAATCATCAAAACTATATTATATGTAAGAAAAGGACATTAAAATTTAAATCAGAAAGTTTACAATTTTCTTGTATAAACTGATAAATTGCATTGATCCTTAACTTCTTTTATAAAATGGAACTAATACATTATGTACTCCTTCACAGGGCTACTGTAAGAATGTACTATATTCCAAAATTAAAGGGCTATACATTCACTTGTTCCGATTCATTATCTCTAATAGGTGAGGCTATAAGAAAGTTTAATTTTGTTCTTTAGGTGCTCCTGTATTTTCAAAATATTCTTTACAAATAATATTACACTTGAAAAAATTTAACACCACTATCTTTTAAAAGTAAAAATACACTTCAAATTACATAGTGTATATTCTAGCCTGGTTATATAAAATCTAACACTTCCTTATCTAAATAATTTGTAGACATTAGTGACAAAGCTAACAGAAATTACATCCCTAATAATTATGGTTCCCTAGTACTGCACCCATTATTCCACTGTTAAATCAGTCTTTCTACTTAATAGTTTACCAGGTATTTTCTAACTACACCATTAAAAATATAATTTCTTAAAAAGACCTTGTTTAAATATTAAACTTTCTTCCATTGGTGCATTCACATATAACAGAAAATAGATGTGCTATATTCATTTCTACATCTTAAACAGATAGTATACTAACATAGTACGCTTTATGTAAAGACTACAAATAATCTGCTTCAATAAAAAGTACTAGTACACAAAGCTATAACTTCATACCTCACCTTCTACAGAAGATCCAGAGTGCACTGCTTTGTGCATTTTTCCTGTACATTTATTTTTTCATCAGGTTTTTATGTATTTCATTTATAGGGGTATTAATTGAGCAGTGTTTTGAATAGACATGTACTAGCTAACCCCTGAGGCAAGACATGGTACAAGCATGCACTCAAGGAGCTCACAGTATGTTGGGAAAAATAGACAAATGATATATAATGTATTAATGAATAATGTATTATAGAAAGAGAAATGAAGAAACATTTTAGCTTTAAGAAGTCTTCCAGGTTAGTGAGATAAGACAGAGAGCACTGGATCAAGACAATGGAAATGTAAATATCAGGTAATTCTCACTGCTCTTGGTATGCGCAGTGTCCATCACATTACATGTTAGTGCAGTAGAAATTCTACCCTCTGACAGAATGAGGAGTAATCTCACTCCAGAGAGTTAAAATTCACAAATGGTACAGAAATCCTGAAACAGCAGTAATTTCTCTGAGTGCCATTATACATAGAAATACTTAACAATAACCATGAAATTATCCCACAAATTATCTCTTCTGTGTAGGATTGGAAATAGATGTTTTTACAAATAAATCATTACAATAAATCATTAGGTCCCTAATACTCAAGAAAGCTAAAAAATATTAAGCCAAAATATATTGAGAG
The DNA here is from genome assembly GCF_000260355.1 of Condylura cristata. Classification (NCBI taxonomy): domain Eukaryota; kingdom Metazoa; phylum Chordata; class Mammalia; order Eulipotyphla; family Talpidae; genus Condylura; species Condylura cristata. The sequence goes on along the minus strand of NW_004567109.1, from coordinate 17,929,817 downwards.
TTTAGGTATAAATTCAAGATACTAAGAACATGGTTAATGAAAGAAAACTAGAATATGTCAAACAGCTAATGAGTTTTTTCAACCTAACTGCTGCTGTATCTCTACTGGTCTATAAAATCAGCAGCTGCTATCAGGAAGGAAATCATTTTTATCCTTGCCTACTCAACTTATAGGAACTGATTTATAAATTAAACCTGTCTGACTATATAAAACTATGCAAGTGAAGACAAGTGGGGGTAGAGGGCTAAGACACATGTGCCAAAATTAGTTAGCTATGTGAGTGACATCCAACAAATCTTTTAAAGTCTTCAACATAATTTCACTATATTTAAGGTACAGCCCAATTATATAGTCAGATAAACCAGACTATTTTAAACTATAGTGACAGTAAAAATAAGAGGAAAGAAGAGGAAGGAAAGGTTAAGTGGTAAATAGGAGATGGAATAGTAGTTCAGGAAGTGAAATGGAGAACAAGGAAAAACAAGACAGATCCATAGTTAAGAAAAAAAGACGCCCAAATGGTGGAGAAAGGGGAAAGCAAGAAAGACAGAAAGCAAGAAAGGGAAGGTTGAGGTAACAAGTAGGTAAGTAAGGAATGGAAAGGAATAAGAGACAAAAGAAAACTGTAAGAGAATAAAGAGGGGAAAGAGTTAAGAGTCAAGGGTTTACAGGTTGAAAAAGTTAATATATAGATGAGACCAAACAACAAATGAAAAGAAATGCAATCTCAAAGAACAACTGAATTACTTAAGATCAATACAGGAATAAGACATGACATAGAGGCAAACAACACAAACCAAAAGGATGTAATAAATTTAGATGAAAATAACAAGGACAAAAATTAAGAAATTCAGAAAAAGGGCACACATTTTTAAACTTTTACAAGCCTTCTATGATTGTTTTAAAATTCACTGGTCATCTTGAAAATATATCTATGATTATTACTATGAAAGAAATAGTACTGCAACTTTAGAAGGTGCTGTTCCCTAAAGTCAGAATTAAGGGCCTCCCTAGTGGCAGAAGGGATTAAGTCTCAGCACTGAAGCTATCAGTGGCCACTGCAGCACGGCCACTGAGGCACGAGTTTGATCCCCAGCCAGGGAGCTAACACACATGGGGCAGTACCCCTCTTCTATCTCGCCTGCTGCTCCCCTCAGCAATATATTTTGGTAGATCCACTTGTTCTATTCCCCAATGTGTCTGAAGTGTCCTTCACCACCACCACCACCCCTGTACCTCTGGCCTATACCCCAGCTCTTGTATGCATAAATAAATTAATCTTTTTTAAAAAAAAATTAAAGAAGCATAAAGGAAAGTAATTCTGTGAAATTACATATGATACAGTAGAAAACAGAAAAACATACAAATTGTAATTTACCAGTCAATTTATTCTTAGAATCTTATGATAAATATACCAGAGTATAGATATTAGCCATATCATATTTAAGTACCTATTTTTTTTAGATTTATTTTATCTTACTTATGCATACAAGAACTGGGATATAGGCCAGAAGTGTGTGTGTGGGAGGTGGGATGTGATAGGATTCATCAGAGATAGACTGGGGAGCAAAACAGGCAGATCTACAGAAATACACTGCTGAGGGATGTAGAAGGCAAGATAGGAGAGGTCTGCTGCACCATGTGGGTACAGCTTCTGGCCATGGATTTAACTCATGATGCAGTGGCTGGCAACAGCTTGAGAGCACTGAGATTTTAGCCCCGCCCCACCAGAATGACCATTAGGTACCTATTTTTAAGAGCACCTCTCATAATTCAAATAGTATACATAAAAAGTCCATTTCTGATAACTTAACCTTGAGACATAAAGATTGTGTAGAATATCCCAAAGAACTTAACTATATTCTAATTTCTTTTAAAAATCTCTTAACTAAAGTATGTTTTTTCCCCTTAAACTAGAAGAGGGAGCATCTTTTCCCCTTTCAGACACAGAAAGGGTGGTATTGACTTAAGGGACTGTCAAAACAAATACCTAAACTAATAAATAAAAGTTTGAAAGGCTTAATAGAAGAAACCAATGTGCTTCAAACAAGAGCATTACTCGTCTTCTGTTTTTTTCTGATTTACTAAGTTTTCTAGCAATAACCTTCAAAATTAGCCAACATAATTCATGTTACTCAAATATATCAAAATGGCCTGAAGGCCAACAGTCAAACTTCTGCTGTTGTTAAGTACTTTCATAGTTTTAAATACTGAAACAGAACTTCTGAGGTAGTTCAGAGATAACAGGTACACTGGAACCTACTTAACATTGAGAAGAAAAGTATTAAATAAATTCCAATTACATGATAAATACTGGTTAGATTTAAATATCTATTGCCTACAGTTACAAGAGAAAATATAATCATATAATACCCTTAAATGGTATAGTTCATAGATTTATGAAACATCTTCCCTAACAGATATAGTTAGTTTTAAAAGCATCTGTTAATAAAAGGCACTTTACTTAATGCTAAGAATAAAGTAAGTAACAAGCATCCAGAAAAAATGAGTTAAGCAACAACACATTGGTAATAAATAACATTAAAAAAAAAAAAAAAAGAACATGGAAATGTAAAAATACAATAGGTAGATAAGAATAAACTATCTTAAAAGAAAAGAAACAAAGGAGATAATTTAGAGTTCTGTTATACTTTGAACAACTTGAACAAGTTTTCTTAGTGGGAGGAGGCGGTGGGCGGGCAGGAGGGACTGTGTATCCAGTGAGGCACAGTGTGGAGCAGAAGAGCTGAGTAGACCCTTTCCTCTGATAAGCAGTTTGCCCCTTCTGGAGGATTTTTTTACAACCAGAACAGGAAACTCGAACAGCTGTGGCTGGAACTGAAGGAAGCATTTTATTCATGCCAGATGACGCCAGTGAAGGCTGAAAGCCAGTAGTCAACTGTGGAGCTTTAAAAAATTGAAAAAAGAAATGTTTTACTTTTTACCGTAAATTTTAAGGTTTTTTTCCCTCTCCTAAAACTAGTCTTGAAAACCAACACTAATTATATACAATATGTAATTAAGGCTATTCTAAATGGGCAGAGAAAATGCTTCATTTACTTTACAAATACTTCCTCTCATTCATACTGGTCAGAATAAACAAACATGATTCATTTATTCAGTTCTGTTTCTTACCAAGAGGACTGCCACTGACTGAAAATACAGCACTAATTTTCAGTTCCCCTTCTTGAGTTTTTTGCTGCTGGCCATGACTATACTCCTTTAAAAGAGAAAATAAGTAAATAAATATGTAGAGAAAATAAAAAATACAGTGTATGTAAATAAATTTGGCACTGAAGACATTTTACCACTGCTATATAGGAGTGGAAAATGTTTACTACATTAACATTAATCAGAAAGAACAGCAAGCAAACAGCAATTACAACAGAGCATAATACGTGTACCAAGTCATTTTGTATAATTAGCCTGTAGTGATATCACATATTTATAAATTATATTTGAAAATTCTTAGACAGTATTTTAAAACTGTTTATTATAAAAGTAATACACACTCACTATCTGGTGCAGATAACCAGAAACAAAGGGAAAAAATCTAATCATATTCCATCACCCCAAAACAACCACTATCATTTTTTTAGTATATTTCTTTCCAGTCTTTTCCCCTCTTATATTTAGATTTTATTTCTTTACATGGTTGCAATTATACTTAACATACCACTCATGATATTTTGATTACTTGATTTAACTGAACATTTGCATATTGCATATTATTACATAATACTCCAAAATCACCTCCAGTGGCTAAATAACTTTTTTCAATTGGCATTAAGGAATTCTTGATCTTGGTTACCCTAAGGATTGTAAGAATTCTAAAGGAACGTATTTTAGATTTGTTTATATTATTACATTGTAAGATCCCCAAGTGATATATTTTAACTTCCATTTTAGTTCATCACAAAAATCCCACAAGATTTCTTATCCTTAGAATTCTTGAGCATTCCCAATATACCCTTTGTAATGTCGAGAGGTGATTGTACATTACAAGGGTTTGAGAAATACTGATATGTACTTAGTCAATATATCAAATTACACAGTAATGAAACTGGGGAGACAAGACACCTGCCTCAGATACAAAATTAAGCCATCAAGTCTCAGTAAATCAAAATAAATAGTATTTTAATGCCATATTTTAAAAATAAAAAATGCAAAAACCGTGATCAACAAAATATCAAAACTTCAAGTAGATAAATACAGGAGCAGTATTACTGAGTTTTTCATTGGCCTCAAGTTCCAATTTAATGGCCCTGCATGGCACTGATATTAAATAACCACATCCAGTGTCGGACCACCTGCTTCCACATGTTTGACATGACCATGACACAATGTCCTTATGAATACTCAGGCTCATATTTGGGATAATCTCGTAAGGAAAGGATACTTAAAGTAGAATTACTGGGTAAAAAGGTACATAGTAAAGGTTCTTTATACATAATGACATACTTGTTTTTAAAGCTTAACTATATTCATACTACAGTTTGAGAAAGACATTCAAAAGTCTTCCCCACTGTTTCCACTCATAATTCTGCTTTTCATATCCATTTACAAAGAAAATACATTATAATTAAACAGTATTAACCCTCTGCAGTATGTCATCCACATATCCACATTTGCTAATTAAATTTTTTTCTGTACCACAGTCTGTTTTTAATTTCAAAAATCTGCAATTGTTACACCTTTGTGATTCCTTCTATCTTTAAAAAAGTTCTATTTAGATAATAGAACACTAAAAAAATAGTTTCATTGTTTAAAATACTGTTCCTTTACTGAAAAAGATCAACAAACCTTATCTGCAAAGGAGCAGACAGTAAGTATTTTTACTTTACTGGTTATATTACTACAAATGTCTTAACTCTGCCCTGGCAGAGCAAAAGTACCCACCAACAATATGAACACTTATATTTGTACATTAACTTACAAAAACAGAGCGCAGAAAAAAAAAACCATAAAAATTACTGGATGCAGCTGGATTTGGCCCATTGCTAATCTGCCAATCTTGCTTTTATTTATGTACAGTTTATTTACTTAAATGTACAATGGTCATTTTCCTTCTTTCATTGAACAACTAGTAAACACATCAAATTGTTTTTGAATTTGTCTCTTTTTGGCAATCCATCACTTCAAAACTTGTTATTTTCATCAAAACTGTCTTAACTTAAAAATAATTAATAACTTACATTAAAGTCTTTTCAATGATACAGTACTTTTTAGTTATTATAGGCAGAAGTATCTTTTCACCATTAAATAATTTACAGAAATAGCTTTTAAATAACTACATTTCAACTAACTACTCCACTGAACTTTGATGATATCTATTAATTCTTTAAGATCCTCACCAACGAATGATTATTTTAACTCTCCCTCTAAATGATTTTGTCTTTTAGTTTCATTAATATGCATTAGATCCAAATCCAACAAAAGGTAAAAAATAACGCTGACATGAGTAACTTGTATTCTATTAGTAATTCTTAACAAAAGATTTCCATCATTTTATTTTAAACTTCAATGAAATGATTGTTATTGGTCTGAAGTAGGTATTTCCTTACCATGCTTAGATACAATTGTTAAGAAAAGCACAGTGAACAATAGAAGATGGCTATGGCACCATGCCTATCTATTTACATAGTCTTATTTGACCTACTGGGAAATATATGTATCAAAAGACCATAATAATGTCTTCATCTTGACATTCCTATGTGATGTAGTATATTTCAGCAAGTTCTGAATAAAAAAAATACTTGTTGAATCTCAGAAAACTCCAGGAAAAACAATATTCATTGGCATAATGAATGGTCCCAGTCAGCTCTTTCTCACTGTGACAGCTAATTCTTAAGCCTCAATTATGTATTACTTATAAAATGTAGTAAAATAAGTAAATATCTTGAATATGCTGCTTATACACCCAATACCTTCAAGGCAAAATCATGTTTAGTTAGGATCTCCCTCACAATGACTAATTTTAAAAATATTTAATAACAAATTAAAAACAAGTACATTGAAAATGAAAAATCTAATGACCCACAGCTTTCAGAAACAGAAAAATAGTCAAAACAAAATGCTTTACCAGTATCTCTACTTTCCCTTTGTTTGCCATAACAGAAGATCTGACCCATAATCTCTACTTTCCCTTTGTTTGCCATAACAGAAGATCTGACCCATAATTCAAGAAAGTTTCCTTTTTTTTTTTAAAGAATTTACTTACTTATGCATACAAGAACTGCTGTGTAGGCCAGAGGCAAGGGGGAGGAGATGGGAGTGAAAGGATTCACCAGAGACAGAGTAGGGAGGAGAACAGGTAGACTGGCTCAAATACACTGCTGAGGGGAGCAACAGGCAAAAAGACAGGAGAGGTCTGCCATGCCATGTGGGTCAGCTCCTCAGCTCCCTGGGTTCCCGAATCCAACTCATGCAGCATAGCTTCATAACTGTGATAGCTTTATAGTGCTGAGACTTCAACCCCCGCACCACCAAGGAGACCCAAGAGTATTGTAGAAATTAAAACCTCAGATAAGCAAGTTAACTTGACATGGCAAAAATATAAATAAAGCCTCAACATTCTACTTTCCAAAACTATGTTGTGATAATTACTTAATTTGCTTTTCCAATTATAAGGCAAATGAGTGAATCAGGCTATTTTCACCTTCCACACAGCAGAAAATAGAATCTTGAGATGCTGTTTTCTACCAGACTACTGGTAATCAACAGATGGCCTTTGCATTTGCAACACTGTATAACTGTATGACTATGCCCTTAACAAGTAGGGGGCTAGGCAGTTAGTTGTTCTGCCTCTACTGCTCTGTCTGCCTGCCTGTGTATTTGGTCCCTTAACCTGAGCATTAAAGAACTGAGAAATTTACCAAAGGCTCCAAATTCTCCTCTCATCTGTGACAACTGACAATGAACCTACTCCATCTGGGGTGGATACACCATATCACCCTATTCCATTTGCTTAAACGAGAATATAAATTAACACTTCTTCTGTTATTATAAGACACACACACACACACACACATACACGTTTTTAATGTTAAGAGTTATTGAATGTAACTCTTTCAGAACCTGAAGAAAAGGAAAAAAATGAAATCTCTGGCTTTTTACAGTTTCTATATTAAAACATTCTGTGGGCACTTTTTAAACAACTTTTACTTACAGAATATTGGTAGATTAAAATTATTATTGCTCCAGATTGGCTTTCTCCTAGTCAAGTGGACTTGACTAACTTAACTTTTTGTGAACCTCAGTTTCGCATCTACAGATAGAGTTCATTTCATCTACAATTCTTTTTGGAGGATAAAACAACATAACACACATAAAGGCATCTATAGCTGTAAAAATACTATAGAAAATATTATAGTAACACGCAATGGGATTTAAATGAAGACATGAAACTGGGAGGCCAAATGATGTTAGGCCAGTGACAGAAGCAGGAAGATAACAAATAACCAAACCAGAAAATCCTAACAGAAGAAATAATTAAGAGGAAATGGACAGAAGTAGTTAAGTATATATACTTATATACAAATACATATCCATTAATATATTTCCCATGTGGGGAAGTAAAGAAATTAGGACCAAAATGAACTATATAAAAGGGAGAACTGGGAAGTGTAAGCTAAAAGCAAAACTACAAGCAAAGAGAAAAAAGAAGTTTTGACAAGGTTCCATGATCTAAAACTAACTTATTAAACTTTGAGAAAACCTTAGTAATTAACTATCAAAAGTTAACAGCTGACCACACTGTCAAATATATCAGTATGTAATTAGCTGGATTAAGTGTACTGATTTAGAAACGGAACCATTTTTTAGTCTATGGAAAATGGATGTTGATAAAGCATTATGCAGTACTGGAACACAACTGATACAACTTTCTAACAGTTATGGGGGAAGATACTTTAAAGAACATGGTAATGAAGAAGAGGAGGGGGATGAAGAGAGAGGTGAAGGGGTAAGGAAAATCAAAACAACACATTTATAGTTCAACTGAAGGAATTCTGAAAGAATTATCAAAGATCTGACAGTATAGGACTTGTGTAGTTTATTAGGGAGGGAAAAACCTAGCTTTACCCACTCAAAAACTAGTTAGCACTGCTTACTTGTTGAGGTCCAGATAAAGGATGCTCCTGGACCTAATCCTAAAACCCACTCACATTTCTGCTTGGTTCTCAAAAGCCCAATCAATCTGGTGATGAACCTTAGGAGAAGCTCTTCCCCATAATCATGATGAAACTTCATGTTTACCATTTTATAATACATTATTTCAATAGTATAGAAAAACATGTTTTTGTCTCCTGTCAGCTCAATCCTATTTGTATTCTCCTATTTGTGCTTGTATCTGTGAACTACAAAGGTTCAGAAACCATTGGAACCTCTGATTACTTTCAAAACAGTAATACTAATAATCCCTATGATGCCGTCTCCCTCCAATGTATTTGATCTTAGCTATCCCTAGGAAAGTGTCACCGAATCATGTACAGGGATGAAGAGACATCTTTGGAACCCTGGCTGCATTGCAGCCTTATGATTTCTTACGGATTCCCCCACATCCACACTGTGTCGTAGAAATAGGCATGATCTGCCCTATCTCTAGTTCAGATATCTAAGGTCTCCATTTCATTTGGTTTCTATTTACATTCTTTCAATCTACTTCCTATTCAAATATTTTCATATTACTTCTTATCTCTGTCATCTTTGCCATTTCTATACCTATATGCATCGGATTCCTGTAGCTTTTATCATCACTACCCTTTACCTTCCACTGAACACTATGGAATTCTTAAGTGAGCATCAATGTGAGTCATACAAATCACCTACATCTGTAAATTACCTGTTCTTACACCTCTTAAATCTCAAACAGTGGTTTTTAATTACCAACAATTTCTCTCCCCAGGTTTGGTAATGTCTGGAAAGTGTGTGTATTGGTGTGTGTGTGGGGAGGGGTTACCAAGTGAGTTATAAAGAGGGTTCTCACTGTTATCTAGTAGAGGACAAGGATGCTGCTAAAAATCCTGTATTACATAGGACAGCACCCCACAATAAAACATTATCTGACCTAAAATGTTCATAATACAGAGCCTGAGAAACACTGCTCAAGAAACAACCAAATGAAAAAAACTCTTCCACTGAAGCCTCACATTCCCAATTTCCTTATAATAGAAAAATAAGAAAAGGCAAAGGTTTTCTCCAGGTCAAATGTCTTTTTTGAGAAATAGCTAACTTAACGCTTTCTTCACTCCTCTACCTCTGAATTCACGCCACCTGCATAAAACACAGACCACCATCAAATAATTAGTATTGCGTATTCATTCCTTGGTCTCTTTCCTGTATCACAGAGTGATTATACAGCTGATAAAACATCTTCCTTCTGTTACAACCACTACAATGTCATTAACTATGTGGACAATCTCACTTACTTCAAAATTCACAGTCATAAAATCTCTATGACCTTTACCTCCAGAACAACCTTGAAAGAGCAGTACTCTATCCATATCTTTATATTCATAGATCTCAAACTTGGAACCACCATTAAAGCTTCCTTTACATTTTACTCTCTGAGCTGGTACTTCAAAGAAGTAACCCTTCCAAAGATAACAACTATTAAGCTCTCCTGAAAAAGTTAAATCCATAAGTAGTCTGTTCATCATTTGCAGTAACTGTGCCAAAGGCTTATTATTTTACTATAACATAATCACACCATAAATGCATAAAGTGCCATTAAACCTTCAGTCATGTCTGTTATGTAAGTCTTAAATCCTTGGCAATTCATACTTTCCCTAAGTCCTGCATGGAAATGCATAGTGAAATCAAATGGTGACATTAAGAAACAAAATGGATGAAAAGCAGGAAGATTCATTAATTCCTGTTGATTCCTTAGCATTATCCTCACAAGATAATTCAAATAATCTCAATCTTCATTAAGAGCCTCTCCTCACCCTGTCAACAAAACTACACTTCTTAATCAAGAACTTCCTCTCAATGACTAACTCAGGGGTGAAACAAAAAGAAGGGGGGGAAAAAAGGTGAAATGTTTACTTGAGCATTGTCAGGTTCATCTTTAATTTTGTCTAGTAGTCCCTGCTGTGGTGCCATTGCTTTGTCATACTCATCATCCAAAGGTTCTTCTTTAATTCTAATATTTGATGCAAAGGAATTTCCCAGTTCCGAACCAATGGATTCTTTACTGGCAAATGGATAGCTGGAATCCTAAAACACAATATAAAGGATTAATAAAAATTCAAATTTAAAAATTATTCCTCTTCAGGTTTAATACCCAAAGAAAAGCTCACTGGAAATGAAGAACTGTACGGACAGTCATTAGAGTACCTATACCTAAAAGCAAATGTGATATATGTCTAAATATCAACACAAAGACTCTAAGAGCTGACGCTTCTTAAAATATCTCCAAAGATGTCCTTACCCAAATAACAAAGTAAATTAAAAAAAGAAAACAATCAGCACTCTACCTAACACATATAGGTACATTTTAGAAAGTGACATAAAGAAAACTTTGACACTTGCCACATTTACAGTAATCTACATACACACTGAAAACTTACCCTAAAGTTTGTTTCTGGGGTTTGTGGTAAATGGGTATGTAATGTTTCTTCAACTTGATTAGCTATTGAAAGAAAAAAAAACAAAACAAACACATGTATATGAATAACAAATCTTATAAAGAGTGACCTAAAATGCTATCATTTGGTAATCACCTCTCTTTTCCAACAACGATGCTTATAAAGTGAACTGGTTTCCCCCACCCCCCAAAAAAAGCACCCAAAAGTTAGCTTCACTCAAAGTAAACGATCTGGACCCAGCTAACATTTAGCCTCACCTCACATTTTTTCCTTGTTCAAACCTAAATAAAGTGGTAACTTTATTTACTATGCTCTGAAAACAACTTGTATTTGTTCTTTCCCATTTTTGCTTGTAACATTCCAGTTCCCTCCCATCTAGAAGTTTAACTTCTAAACTCAGCTCAATTAAAAATATACCCCTCCTCTATAAAACCTTCCTTTGTCCCCTGAAAATCTACCCTCTTCTAGAGTCCCTAAAACATACTGTTTCAGTTATTTGAAAGAATTCTTGTACTGTCTTAGGACAAACTCTTAAGACTATTTTAATTAAAAATTAAATCTTATGCTGTTCAACTGGTGACTGACACTTCTATTACTTAACCTGACTCTTCTGCTACTAGACATTATGTTCCCTGAGGATAAGACCCTCAAAATATTCAATATTCCCTATGGGAAAATTGAAAATATATATTAAAAATTTTAGTATACCAAGTACAGCCTGGTCATGATACTTAAACTGTTATTTTTAACAATGCTGATTGGTTCTTTGTACCTTATTTTTCCTAACATTGCCAGAAGAACATAAGGATCTCTATATACCTTGCCTTCCTTCACACCTCCTGAACATTTATAAAACATTATTTTTCACTGTGCCCATGTAGGGCCCAAGAAAACAAAGAAGAACAAGATACAACTGGCTCTCCTACACTGGTAGTTAAGGCAAAACAAATACAAAACTATAATACTGTGTTGGTAAGTACTATAAATAATGAAGCATGAACAGTGTTATGGAAATATAAAGAAACAATTCATTCTTGATCTAGAAAGGTTAGGGATGGCTACAGAATAGAAGTTTGTGAGTTAGGCACTACTGTGTTAAGTACTTTTACAGGCACATATACAAAGAAAATGACATGCAGGCAATGAAAACAGCAAGAAGGAAGGACGATACAGAAGAAAATAGGAGATATATTCAAGAATGGAACTGAAGCTACAGTAGAGAATACCCTGCACAAAGAAGCTGAAGAGGAGCCTCAAGAATTTCTATAACAAAAGACAAATATTACCAAAAAGAAAAACTCCCTAATTTGGACTAATTGCTGGGGCAGCAGTTTGAATTAGTGCTTACAGCACAAAGAAGTTAAATCCAAATTCAGGTTCTAATGTTCAACCAAAGAAAATGAATAGGTGATTTGAGAATGTAACCTCCTCATCAAAATATAGCAACCAGGGGAGAGAGAAATGAAGTTTAGAACTTTTTTCAACCATTTATATCATTACCAAAAGTTATGGGAGAAATTCAGTCACTCTACAAAGAAAAGGATAAAAGAAAAATGACAAACTTAAATGTAACTGTTCATATTTTGCTTAGCATAAGAATAAAAGGTATTCTGTTGGTACTTTGTTATTTATTGTGTTTATAGCTCTATTCCAATAATTATTACCTGCTTTATCAAAAAAACTGCTTTTCAACCTTGAATCCAACTCTTTATGTGGTTTATCCAACCGTTTTTCACATTCATAAGTTATGTCTCTATTTTTCTCCTTTCCAGAAAATGTCTCTTTGCTGTTTTCTCTTACTAGACTAAAATCTTTCCGTATTGATTTAAAGACAGACACCTGATCAAACTGTTTGGGAAAGTCTTTTTTTAACTTATTTTGAATCTGTATTTCATTTTCATGGTCTGATTCATGGTGTGTGACTCTTCTCTCTACTTCCAAGCTATCATCAGTATGAATTGAAGAAACAAGATTGTCCTTTGAACTAAAATCCTGTTCATCCTCATTGTCACTACCAACGACTGGAATTCCTGCAAGATCCCCAGAGTTCAAAAAATAATCATCTTCATCCAGCAATGAATTTTCAGATCCTGTTTGATTCGGCATTCCATAAGACATGCTGTCAAGGGTAGGAGTTAAGTTGTGGTCTATATCTTCAGACATTTCTGTATCCATGATACCACCACCTTAAAAAGTAAAATACTGTTTAGATAAATGATAGTGCTAAAAATAAGCACACTTATAAGGTCTTTCTGGTATTTAACCAAATATATATATTTTTTTCTTTTCAAACAAAATAATGTTACAGCAGTACTCAATTAACACTCATTAAAGGTGTGACAGATATGACTATCCCTATCAGACAAATAAGAAAACAGGGACCTAAAACTTAAGAAAAAATATTTGAGGTTAGAAGAGAAGGAAATGTGATCTAGAAAAAAAGGCTAGCACTTTCAGAATCAGACAAATCTGTGCTGGAACAATAGCAAGATCACTGCAAATCTGTGTGTTCCTGAGAAGTAAACTCTCAGGTGGGGCATTTTTTTCTTATGTATAAAACAACTAAATACTCACCTTGGATATTAACTTGTGGTGAGGATTAGTGGTACTTATAAGGGTATGCTAACACTGTGAGTGATATATAGAAGGGAATGCAAAAGTGGCAGTTGTAATTATTTTAGAGATTATTATGTATAGCTGAAATTAAACCCAGGTCTCTGGTCTAAAAAGCCCCAATTTCTCTACACTAACTCTATTAAATACTTACAGCAGTCTAAACATGGAGCTTCCCTACGACCCAGCAATCCCACTCCTAGGTATCTACCCAAAAGACACAAAAACACTGATTGAAAAAGATACTTGTACCCCCATGTTTATTGCTGCTTTATTTACAATTGGAAAAACATGGAAGCAGCCCAAATGCCCAAAAGTAGATGACTGGATTAGAAAGATGTGGTACATATATACAATGGAATATTACTCAGCAACCAAAAAAAGAGAAACACATGTCTTTTGCAGCAACTTGGATGGAACTGGAAAAGATCATGCTTAGTGAGATAAGCCAGAAAGAGAAAGAAAAATACCGGATGGTTTCACTCATAGCAGGAGTATAATGGACCAGGCGAGAAAATAACAAAAATAATGAACAACCATATACCAGAGACATTCTGGGGGGGTGGAGTGGGGAATGGGATCAAAAAGGGGGGGAGGGAGGGAAATGCACGGGACTAGGGTGGTGGCACAGGGGTGATTTGGTGATGGGAAACCCGTGGGGATTACAATCGAGATGGAAAAAAAAAAATGTGCAAAATGATGTAAAAATAAACTTTGTAATAAATTTTTAAAAAATGAAAAAAAAATACTTACAGCAGTCACTATTTCTATTTATTTACAATGTTAACTTAATATAAACAAAAGTTATCCAAGTTAGAATAAATTTTAAAGCTATTTAAATGTTCAGAACTGTATATTCAAGTTTTTCCCATTCCAAAAGTATAAAATAACCCAAATCCCCAACCCTGTATTTCTCTCTAATGCCCACATTTACTTTCCCCACACACACTCCTAGGGAGAAAAAGTCTACACTCGTTTGTTTCTATTTCACCTCCCAATTGTTAATCCTTTGAACTAATGCAATCTGGTTCCCAGCTTCCCACTGGAACTGCTCTCATTAAGATCATCAATTACCTCCTAATGGTCACATCCACTTGGTATTTCCAATCCTTAAGTGGTATGCCCCTTCTGGATAAAAAAAAAATGTTTTTGATCTTTTGATACTGTATTCTTCCTGCCTTCCTAACTGGTCTATATATTTCATACTCCCTTTTCTCTGTCCATGTGCTAAATACCAGTTCTTTTCGTTTTACACACCCAAACTATTTTATTCACCACCACAGCTTAGATTTTGCTGATAACTTCCTAAGCACTTGAGTTTACACCTTTCTTCCAAGATTTAGATGTCTACATCAAAGGTCCCCTAAGTATCTTGAACTCAGTACCTCTAAAACCTCATCACGTTCTCATCCCAAACATATTTTTCTTATATTTTCTTCACTTGGTTAACAGCATGATAAAACCAGCAGTTAGCACAAGACAGAAAAGAGAATCACTCCAATTCTCTTCCCCCTGAACAAATTCTGTTGACTGTACTACTTAATAGTTCTCAAATCATCTGGTGGCACAACAAAGACACAGCACTGCAAGCTAGCCACAGCCGCTTCAGTGCAAGTTCGATCCCCAGCCCTGGAGGTGACCCACATGGCACAGCAGACCTCTCCTGACCCTCCCGCTGCTCCCCGCAACAGTGTACTCGTTGATCTGTTTTGCTCCCCACTCTGTCTCTGGTGCCCCTGCACCTCTGGCTTGTACCCCAGTTCTGTATGAATGTTTTTTTAAAAAATCATCATCTCCAATGGGAAAAAAAATCAACACTCCACATCTCTTCTTGTTGACAATGTAGTAACTCAATCTACATGGATAACTAGTAAGAAATCATACTCTTATAAACCCTATCTCCAAACCACATTTAATAGGTCCACGAGCAAACTAACTTAAAAACATAAAGTGAAGCAAAGACTAAAACTACTAGTGGCACCAGCAGCCTTGTTTTTATGTATTCCAAAGTCTTAGATGAGGATGAGCCCTTTATGTAGTTGGTTCTTTAAATAATTTACTAGATTTCAGAGTCCAGGTTAAATTCCCCTTTTTAGTGTAAATTGACTTAACTGGATTACAAGTCTTAAATAATACAGGAGCCAAACAAATATTTTTCTAAAGTCTTTTTAAGTCATAAATCATTCCAAATTATTCACATCTCCTGTGAACTCCTTTAGTAGCTCCCCCAATAATTAAAGTACACACTCATCCACCTAGCACATCATAAATAAAAGAGTTTGCCTTTCATACGGTCAGTAGTCTGTTCTAAATTCTATAGTACAAGAGAAGTTGATACTAAGAAGTAATATTGCAAAGCAACTTTCAATTCTCTGCATTTAAATTCAGACTATGGTACTGGAGCCACCTGGAAAACTGCATCCCTAACTCTTACCAAAATAAAATCCAGATGTATTTAAGGTTTAGATGTAAAAAAAAGTATTAACATTAGAAAACAAGTAAAAATTTCTTTGAAAACAATGAATTTTTAACCTTAAAGTTAGTATCTAAAGGTACTAAATTCAGAAAAAGTCAATGTATTGAATAAGAAAATAAATGTGATAAAAATTTTCCTAAAGAAAACACAAACCAAACTAATAATTAAGAAATAAACTGTTTAAAAATATTTCACTGCATTTTATATCGCAAGGTGTCACATTTCCACAGTGGATAAAGATTTTAATAATTTAATGAAGATACAAAAAACCAAGTACATATATAAAAGCAAAGAATTGGAATAAACTTTTTACAGGAAAGTAAACAGAACATTGTCAGATGCACAATTAATAATGCAATAAGATTAACATATTCACACAGCAGGCTGGTGAAACAGAAGTTTAGATAACACTAAGAAGCTATACTATACATTGAAATAGCCAAAGAAGAACTACATAGACCATATGTGGACTACAAAGCTTAAAATATATACTATCTGACTCTTAACATAAACTTGTTTGCCAATCTCTGTAGTCAAATACTACTGGTAGAAGTATAAACTAGTAGAATCCTAATACACAGCAACAAGGGACTATTTATGATATTTTAAATACATAAACCTCTTGAACAAGCAAATCAACTTCTAAGAATTTATTTTATAAACTCCCACGAGTGCTATGAAAAGCACAAGATTGTAAAATGCCTACCTTTTCATCAGTGTTGCTAAATTACAGTACATGCCAACAATGAAATATCAGATAATTATTAAAAAGAATGAGGCAGTCCTCTGAGTTCCCACAGTCTTTTGAATATTACAAAAAATATACAAGGAAGGCAGGCTGTATGTATGTATGTGTAGTAGACATGTGGATAAAATGTTAACACTGCTGTATTTTTAAAATTTTTATGTGTATGCAATTGTCTATGTTTAAAAAATATTTCCCACCGATTTTCTATAAGAACCAGAATTGGAATTGAGAGGCTGGAAGACAGAAACACTAACTTTTCAAACATACACTTTTGTATCTTTCAGTTTTGAAGCACATCGCTTGTTTTCATGGTACCTGGGCAGGTTGCCCCCCAAAATGTCAAAGTGACAAATTTACTGTTTTGAATAAAAATTGTTTGAAAAAAAACCAAAGCAGGACTTTTTTTTTTCCTGAAATAAATCTTTGTCACAACAGATACTTCCCCTATATCAGAAGGAAAGGAGACATCTTTTATTATCACGGGGATGCAGGAATTATTTAGCTTGTGTAAATCATCTCTATTTAGCTCACTAACCCAAAAACTTCTTTGCCCTATCATTTCTCCCAGATTTACTGCTTTCTGTCAGAAAGTTATAAAAACAGCCGATGGTGGTCATTTGTTTGAACCTCCTTATGAGAGTACCACAGTAGGAATTTTTTTTTCTCCTATTAATCTGTCCTTTAGTTACAGAATTGCCTCAGCTAAGAACTTAGAAGGATTAAGAAAACAGCTTTTTTAAAAAATACACACCACATCTGAGAAGGTACTCAAAACTTAAAGCTTTTCCAGAGATGGCAACTTCTAACAAAGCACCAAATTTGAATTTGCAGTTTTGCTAGTTAACACACATTCAATCTGTAGGCTGCATAAAATCTTGAGATTAAAATCTAAGTACAAGTATAATGGCCAAGTTAGGGAACTAACCTAAATGCACTATGACAAATGAGCAGGTTGAAGATGTGGTACCTATACACAATGGATTACTTAACTATTAAGAAAAACAAAGATAAAATCCTGTCATTTGCAGACAACATTGATGGAGTGGGAGGAGATTACTTTAAACAAAATAAGTCACAGGAGAAAGACAAGTGCCAAATGAGTTCATTCTTGGAAAATATGAAAAAAACAAAGGAGCAAAGGAACAATCCTAAACAAATCCTTGAAATCTAACAGCAGAACTGAGATTAAGGGCTGGTGGGGGAGACTGTGAATAAAGGGTATAAGAACAGCTCAATGGAGTATGATAGAAGATTGGTTCTTTGATGGTGGGTGCAGTAAGAGAACATACATTTGTAGAGGCATGAACCTATGTTCCTGCAACATATACAATGTTGGAAATTGACACAACGTCAATAAATGCAATTTAAAAACAGAAAAAATAGGAAATCTGCGAGGTACTAGCTACACATGCATACATACAAATATATACACATATATAGACATAAATGTAAATTAACTGGATCCAAATTATACACATCCTAATGTTAGGGGTAAGGATGTCCTAAAAGAACTCTGGAGAGTCTTGTGAACTCCACCCCTAGTCCAGCTTTCTGGATTCCACTCCTTACTTCAGTGACTGGAAAACTACAACTCCCAGCAGTACCAAGGAGAGAACTGCAAGAACCTAAGGGTGGAGCTAAGCAGGCATGCTGGAACTTTGGGGTATAAATAGCAAGTGATTTTCCAACTGTCACTTGGGAGAGGTAATGGTTCTCTCTCTCTGGAGCAACTGCTCTCAGACTATGTGACTGGGGTTAGCAGCATTTGTTTGGGACTAGAGCTCCAAGTCAGCCATGCTGGTAAAATATTCCAGCTACTTTGTATCCCTCTCTCTTCTGGTAAAATATTACAGCTACTTTGTATCCCTCTCTCTATCCCTGGGTTGTCTCCTTTCCCTTTTTTAATAATAAACCTATTACCCTTTCTGTGTGTGCCTGCAGAAAATTACATTTTGAGCACACGGGTGAGGCCCCACAGACAGGCAGCCCAAGTCCTCTCTGGGCTATCCTGTAATAGTAAGGCCCACATAAACAAAAGAAACAGTTCCTATTTCTCAGAACCTAGATCTACAGAACAAACGCACTACATTAGATTTGGGGATGGTAGTAGCTAATGAAACACTTAAAAGCAAAAATTTCTCAAAAGATTCCTGGTTTTTAAATACTAAGAGTGTGCCTGATATTTGAGGGAAAACAAGATCTACATGAATTGAGTGAGTGGAAACATCTTAAAAAGTGTAATACATAATCCAAGTTATCTGTTCTTCACCCCAACTCAGAGGTCCTAAAGTCCTCTGAATTTCCTAAGTGCTAAAGATGAGAAAAGCACCTTCTTTTGTGTAACAGGTGGCTTTTGGAAAGCACCTAACGATGGGTGCTGGTTGCCAGGTGAACCAACCATGTAATGAGTTGGAAATTTCAGACTCAGTTGAACCAACTGTCACTGACCCATGATTTCATCAGCCATGCCTATGTAAAGGAGCCTCTTCAAAAACTAAAGACAGAATCCAGAGAGATGTGGTCTTGTGAACAGGTAGTGTGCAGGACCAGTGATGCATCTGCAAGGAGCATGGCCATTCCATGCCTTCCCCATACCTTCCCCTATGGCTTTCTTCCATTTGGCTGTTCCCGGGTTGTATTTTTTATAGAAAACCAATGATCTAATTAAGCAAAATTTTTTCCAGTTTTATGAGTCACTCTAGTAAATTAATCAAATCCAAGGAGGAGTTGGTAGAACCTCTTATCTCTATTAATAACTATTAATAATCACTTCTCAATCTTAAGATGTTATCTCAGCAGCATTCATCATGTTTTGTTACTTCTTCCTCACTAAAGTATTTCCTTCTCTTACCTTCTGTGCTATTCCCTTAGTTTTCCTCCATTTTGGTCTCTTTTCCTGATTGTCTTATTCACTAGGTGACCTTATCTAGACCCATCAAGTTTTAATACCATCTTTTCACTGTTGAGTTCCAAATTTCTATCTCATTTCTTGCCAAGAGTGTCTTTAACTTCTCTTTAATATATCCAGTGTTCTTCTTGATATATCTACTTAAAGATTTAGTAAGTTTCTCAAAATAAAGAGGACCAAATGCAAACTATTCAGCCTACTCCTTTCTGTTACTTCATTAGTGTTCCCACCTCAAAAACTGACAATGTTTTGTTATCCTTAACTTCTTTCATATCCAACTTTACATATAAATATATACCAAATTTGAACACTTTTCTTCATGTTCATTATTACCACTGTTTTGCTGGCTTGTAGTAAACCTGTGAGAACAACAAAAAAGTTAAGTCCTACAAGACTCTCCTCCACTTCAGAAGCCAACTGAGGGCTAAAATGAGCTTGACAGGAGCTACTATCAATAGAAAATGATAAAACAAGCTAGAATGGGAAGGTTCAGAGGAGAGAACTTAGGAACCTTAAAAGTAAAGATAATTTTTTGAGGAATTTTACTCTAAATTAAAGAAAATTAGCAGAATCTAGACTAAAATCTGGAATCAAAGTTTTTTCTGACATTTTTGTTTCCGGTGGTATATTTTTTCTTGGTAGAATGCTCATGGGAATGAGCCAATAAAGAGAATAAGGACCTCTGAAGGAAAATGTTTGTGCAACAGGGAATGCATGCACAAAGTTTGAAAGAATGAAAGGGACACAAAGGTGAAGTGCAAGCAGTTTGTTATATTCTAGAAAAGGAAAAGGAAAATACTATTTTAAGAAGGGTAAGTACAAAATTTACATCTTTGATAATAAAAGCAAATTTCATGGTCTCACACAAAAGTCAACTTTTACTTTATGAACTCCTTAGTCCTTGTTTGATGCCATACTGGTATTACTAGAGATATCAAAAAACCATTTCATCTTAGAGTATAACCACCAAGGAACACTATTACCACATAAATATTGTAAAAGGGCTGATTGTTACTTTCATTGCTAATATATTACTTAAATCTCCCATATATTTTTGGATTTAATTAAAGCACAAGTTTCAGAAAGAAGCATCAATTATAATTTTAACTTTACAAGTCATGGTTCTTTAATGTTGCTTTTCTCCACATATAAAGGAACAACAAGGCAAAGGAAAAATCCCTAATGCAAAACAACAAAAAACATTTAAAATGAGGTAATCTTGGTTCATGTTAAATAAAAGCTTAACTTGCCATTATTCAATGAAATAGTTTCCTAAATAATAGCTGCCTTCGGCCCTCCCTGGTGGCACAGCAGGTTAAAGCACAGCACTAAGCTAAAGCCACTTCAGCATGAGTTTGATCCCTGCCCCGGAGGTGATCCACACAGCAGGGCAGACCTCTCCTGACCCACCTGCTGCTCCCCTCAGCAGTGTACTTCATTGATCTGCCTGTTCTGCTACCCACTCAGTCTCTGGTGAATCCTCTCGCTGCCCCTGCATACCCAGTTCTGTATGCATAAATAAATAAATCTTTAAAAAAAATAGTAAAATAATAATAGCCTCTTTAAACTACCACAGCAGGAACGCTGCCCAATAATTAATCAAAAAGTGAAATAAACATATCTTAAACATTTACTTTTACCTAAAATATGTCAGGGCACAGGAGCCAGTCATGTGATGATCAGTCAAGACAGTAAGAAGGAAAATGCTAATTACAATCCTTTCATGGATAAATCATACCCACAATGGAATCTTCCTGATTGCAATTTTTATTTTTCTACAGTGGAAGAAGAAAGTAAAGATACCTGCACTTCAGTGTTATCACTTGTCTACTATGTCTTTCTAAAGTATTCAATTTATTCACAGAAAACAGTAACCTGCTTTTCAATATAAATTTCATTATTGTAAAAAGTGACAATTAAAATCATATACTAGGCCCTCCCTGGTGGCGCAGCGGGTTGGAGCACAGCACTGAGAATATGAAGCCACTTCCGCATGAGTTCAATTCCCGCCTGCCCCGGAGGTGACCACATGGCGTGGTAGACCTCTCCTGGCCCGCCCGCTGCTCCCCTCAGCAGTGTACTTCATAGATCTGCCTGTTCTGCTCCCCACTCTGTCTCTGGTGAAGCCTCTCACCGCCCCTGAGCCTCTGGCCTGTACCCCAGTTCTGTATGTGCAAATAAATAAATCTTTAAAAAAAAAAATCATATACTAAGTATTACTAGAATAGACAGGTTTGGGGAAAACTGGCTCTTCTTGAGCATGACAAATACACCCAAATCTTGTGTATTTGTCAGAAACAAGAGATGCTCCTCAGTAACCAGTCTAGCTGTATCTCTCTCTTAATAACAGGCTCTGATTCACTGCAGACACCAAGAATAACAGAAAGAAAGATAATTCTTACTAATGATCCAAAGTGGAAGAAGATTCTCAGCTAATACAGGGACAGTAACCAACAAAAAACTTTTCCTGAAAATGGAAAACTAGATTACAACAGTCTTTCAAAACGCAGGTTATCATCAGGCCATTAGGAGAAGGATCAGTTTTTATTGGTTGCTTTTTGTTAAATAGGTTAAAATAAAAAAATGCATCACTCTTAATTAGAGTTTCAGAACAAATCTCCCCAAAATTTGCCACTTTGACATTTGACATTATTTTGAATTGAAGACAACTAAGACCCAGCAGACTCAAAAACAAAATTAAACCTCTTTTTTAATTATGTTAGAAGAATTTAGATTTAGACATAAGAGAATTATTACCAGAAGTAACTTTTTATGACCCATCTGTGTGATAGGATGAATATCTAGTTACCAAACATGTGATCTAAACATCTTGAAATTACCTCCCCCTCCTTGAAGCCCTATATTGCCATCCCATTCCTTGGCTCAAGATATCATAAAACTTGCTTTGCTTATACCTAGATTTTTCATGTATATATGGGTTATTCACAAAATTAATTTGCTTTTCTATTAATCTGCCCCATTATTAATCTGATTTAATTATTAGACTAGCTGAAAGAAACCTGCAGATAAAGAAGATTTTCCCTCCTTTATGTAATACAAGAAACTTTAGGTTACACCACACACATGCACTTGTGTGCAAACAGGTTGTCATGTTCAATTTATATTTGACAGTAGTATTTCATAGTTTAAAAAACTAGTGTTGGACATTAAATATTCTGCAGCATATATACATAATGATTATTATATATATAAAATAATGGTATTATATAATAATGTTATATATATTTTATATGTACATAGCAAATCATTATATAATGGTATTATATATAATGCATACAATGATTATATAATATTTTATATAATGATTGATATATTTTTTCTGTACACAAAAAAAACTATTTCATTATATTTTATCTCAGTTAAAATAAAAAATACAAAGCATCTCTAGATACTCTTGTTTCTGATATACAATAATGCTTGAGGGTCACAAGTTAAAGCAATGCTTCTCAAAGATAACCTGCCATTAGAATCTCCAAATGAACTTGCTGGTTCCTAAAGTCAAGGGTAATACACATGGATCTGAATTCTAATATTTTCCCAGGTGATGCTGATTTAGCTGACCCACAAACCAGACCTGGAGTAACATACCATAATTTTTCATGAGAAAGTCATAAACAAACAGCAGATAATAAACCACTGCACCCAAAGAGAGAAAAAATGATTCCTTAACCTCGTAGCAGACAGTTGCATTTCTTCCACAAAACCTCCACCAAGTGGTCAACCCTGTCTCTTGAATTTATCAAAATGAATGTTTTCTCAAGTAGTCACGACTAAAAAGTACTAGTTTATTTTCCTGTTCTCATTTAAATATGTGTTATCACTGTGGAACTACTAAAGTATGCCATTGCTCACTCTACAGTCAATGAACTTCTAGTCACTTTCACTAAGTTATGTTTGTTTTATTCGTCCCCACAGAGGGAAAAATAATTTGAAAACAATGTAATATTCAGAACAATTTGATTTTATTACTTATTAAAGATGATTAGCAAGGCCTCGTTGGTGGTACAATGAGTTAAAGGGCAACACTAACAAGCTGTCTGCAGCTACTGCAACATGAGTTTGATTCCCAGCCAGGGAGGTGACCCGCTTGACACAGCAGACCTCTCCTGACCTGCCCACTGCTCCCTCAGCAGTGTATTTCAGTACATTTGCCTGTTCTGCTCCCCATTCTGTCTCTGGTGAATCCTCTCACCCATTGTACCTTTGGTCTATATCCCAGTTCTTATATGCATAAATAAATAAATATTTTTTAAAAATCTTCCCTTATGTTAAGTGAGGTAACTTTGAGGGAAGCACCTAAAAATGGGAACTGATAATCAGCATTTCCGTCCTACCCCCAGACTACAGAGACACGAGAGAGTTCAATTATTAGTGCTCAATGGTTAAATCAACAGTGCCCTTATAATGAGGTTGCCATCAAAACTTAAAAGGCGGAACTTCTCAATCAATCTCTCTCACTCTCTCTCTCTCATATACACACACACAGAAATTAACAGCTATGTAGCAGACTTTTTTCTCCTGGATAAAGTATCTATGTTCTTGAATTCCCCTTCATGAATAAAAGCCATTCTCCTCTCAAAAACTAGTTGCTCCTCTACCTCCAGAGCCTTCAGTACAACTCTTTAATGATAAACTACCTGAAAGCAGGACATAAAGTATAATCTTTATCATACCATTTACACTAAACATTTAGTGTAAAATCCCCTGTTTGTAAATCTCTAACCAAAAATTGTTTGAAATTGTGGAACAAAAAATCACCAAATACCAAAAACATAAACCCTAAATGTTGGGTATCGGTACACATGTACAGAAGCTTAATTACTGTTTTAAGATTCCTGCTACCCTATTTAAAGCGTTACTGCAACATCTGTAACAGATAAATCATCAGATTAAAATCCTATTAAAAAGCAACTTGATTAATTTCTATTACAAGACTTGTACAAAGGTGTAACCAGAAGCAGGTAATCAAAAATTACTTGCTGAAAATGAGAAGCAGTGATTGAATGATACCTACTAACAGTCATGTTTTAATACCTGATCCTGTTTTCCCTGGCATAGATGATTAGCTCAAAAGATTAACATCAGGCACAAGACTGACTAATCATAATCTTTTTCCTAGGAAATTGAATTGTAAAATGGATATACCAAAACACTAAAAGTCATCAGAGTGCAACTGTCTTCTGAGAACACAATAGAAAACTGACCCATAATCGATTCACCAAATTCCCTGGAGGAAGTTTGTTCTTAATTCTCTTCCCTAAATTCTATAAAATATCCCAATATATGTTCACAATGGCTTCTTCTGAATAAGCTAGAGTCTATTCCTGTTGCTTGTAATTTCTCAATATGTAGTCCAAAACACTGTAAATGCTCACAAATAATGCCAAAGAGAAAAACATTACTCATATAACCTTTTGGTGGAAGTAAACTTAAAAAGACAAGAACATTCCCCCTTGACGCAGGAATTCTAAGCAAAACTTATCCTTCATAGAAAAACATACAAATATACTTGGAAATTTTTACTTTTAGAATTTATCCTAAAGAAGTACTTCAATAAGTAGACAAAGAGAAGTACATTACTCAATATTGTTTGTAAGTCAAAACTTAAAAATATTTATACATATATAAAACAGGAAGGTGGTTAAATTATAGTTCAGTTACATAATAAAATGCTGAATAGCTAAGACAAAGGATGTAAGAGGTCTATATTCAGAGAAAGCTATTTAGACAGAATTGTATTAATTATGATACCTACACATACATAATCCCCAACTAACATATATAAATGTATGTACATTCATATAAAAAGTCTGGAAAGATATATATTAAACTCTTAAAAATGGTTTATTTGGAGAATGGTAAAGAAGTAGTCTTATTTTCTATTAATTTTTATATTATAAAATTGAATGTATTACTTTTATAATTATAAAGAACAAAAATTTTTTAATAAAACCATTTAATATGGAAAGAATCTAAAGAGAAAATTAAAAGACCTTATACACAAAGTAAAAACCGTCACTGAGTGCTGAAGTATAAATCTTTGTATGTTTCACACATATACAAGCTTGGCTATATTTCAACATTAAATATTTTAAAATATTTACTTTAAAAAAGAATATTACGACTCATTAATTTGCAGAAAGTATTATTAACAATCTTAAATTTGGACCATCATGTTAATCAGCCTTAACTAGTTATATAAAGTGCTCCATTTAGACTTACATTTTTCTCTACCTAAAGACATGGTTTTTTTTCTACAATGGTACTTACAGTTTTCTACAATTTCATCAAAAACTGCACCAGTTTTCTGCTCAAACTGAAAAAGCAAAAAAAAAAAAAAAGAAAAAAAAGAAACATTACTTTCATATTCTATCATACTTTTGGTTATAATTTCCTAAGAGCTCTATAATTTCTCACCCAAATTTTGTAAATATACTACATAAAATGACTGCAGAAAGGCAAAATTTAGAATGATCAAAAATTCTCTAAAGTCCCCAAACTAATAATGAAGAAAATATAGAGCCTTGCAATTAAAAAAAAGGGGAAAAAAGCTAAATTATACATTATTAGAGGAATTCATAGACACGTACATTTATGTAATAATAATGATATAGCTGACAATTCTGATACCTGCCAACACTTACTAAAGACTATATAAGACAGCTAGTCAAAACTAAACAGAATAATCAACTGCAGTAGGTTTGCTCTTAGGCTCAAGTCAGAGATTTGCTGCTCTTAAAAGAGAAGTAAACCATATTACAGGAATGGTGCCAATGAGTACAGTTAAGTCTTCACTTAACATTGACTATAGGTTATTTAAAAACTTCAAGTGGAACTACACATTAAAAAATTTTACCAGAGACTAATTTACAAGAGTTAAGAACATATTTCTGGTCACAAAATTATCATCAAACTTCCAAATAAAGACTCAAAACACTAACAATATGTAATAATAATCTGTACTCATTTATTTTCCCACCCTCATACTTCAGCTTAGGGTCTCTGGGGGTCAGAGCTTATACAAGCAGCTAAGGATACAAGACAGGAAACAACTTACATAGGCTACCCCTCCATTGCAGTGCACACTCACATGTGCCCACACTCGCTTAGACTGGAACAATTTAGACACAATAATTAACCCAATGTGTACATCATTGGGATGTGGGAGGAAACCACATTACCCAGAGAAAACCCATGCAGACATAGGAAGAACTGCAAGCTATACAGATAGTAAGTATCCCTGGTGGGGAATAACTCTTTTCTCAAGTAGTTATTTTCATTTACGTCATAAGATTGAGTGAATGACATTGTTTAAGGACTTGCTGTATGACAGAGCAGAGCCAAAGAGAGTAATTACAGACTTTAAAATAGACGCAAAGCAGGGAAAAAGTAAAGCACAGGCAACTTTTCCCAAGAGCTAGAAACACTAGCAGGGTCTAACCCTAATCTTTAAATGCCTCCTCACTTTGGCAAGTGCAAGCATTCCAAATTCCTCTGCTTACTCTCATTAGTGAGGCAATATCACAAGGAAGGATAGTTCTTGATAAAGATTATTGACTATAAACCAGAGTGTGTCTCATTCAAGGAAGAAAGTCAATGGAAATGAAACCACTTAGCTACCAATATAACTGCATAGGAAACAAAGCAGTAATCAATTTCTGATAAATGTAAACAGACAACCAATGATGTCAGATTTCTGAAAGAATTTTATTATGTGGGCCCTCCCTGGTGGCAGGTTAAAGCACAGAACTGCGAAGCTAGCCACCACTTCAGCATGAGTTCAATCCCCAGCCAGCAAGCTGACCCACATTGCTCAGCAGACCTCTCCTAACCTGCCCAATGCTCCCCCCTCAGCAGTGCCTGTTCTGCTCCCCACTCTGTCTCTGGTGAAGCCTCTCACCGCCCCTGCCCCTCTGGCCTGTACCCAGTTCTGTATGCACAAATAAATCTTTAAAAAAAAAATAAATAAATAAAATTTATTTTTGTGAAATCTCATATGGATACAAAACAATCTATGTGCTTGTTTACAAAAAAGACACAATATCATCCTACAAGTTCTTTTGCTGACAATGTTTCAAAACCATAAGTACTAAATTGATTAGTGGCAGCCTAAGGCTGAGAGGAGATAAGGGTGAGGGGAGCAGAATAGGGATTGATTGCTAATACGTACAGGGTTTCTCTTTTGGATGATAAAAATGCTGTAGAGTTGACTGTGGCTGTCAAACTATGAATGTACTGAAGTATGAAAATACATGATTGAATGGGTGAAATGCATAGCATGAGTTCTATCACAAAAAAGCTACTTTAAAAACACAATGAGAAGTTCTTCCATAAAGATAGGGCATTTTAAAAACTTCGGAGATTACAGAAATAAGGTTGATTAACTAGGGAGACACTACTTGGTCATTCAAATTTGTTAAAACAAATAGAAAGTTGAATATAATGAAGCTTCTCATAAATAATTTCCTGTGCTAAGTTTACCTAACTTTAATGAAAATCTTTTCATTTACTGAAACTTCTTGATAAAGTAGATCTTTTCATTTATTAAAACTTCTACCCAGGGCCCTCCCTGGTGGCGCAGCGGGTTGAAGCACAGCACTGAGAATCTAAAGCCGCTTCCGCATGAGTTCGATTCCCGCCTGCCCTGGAGGTGACCACATGGCGTGGCAGACCTCTCCTGACCCGCCCGCTGCTCCCCTCAGCAGTGTACTTCGTCGATCTGACTGTTCTGTTCCCCGCTCTGTCTCTGGTGAAGCCTCTCACCGCCCCTGGCCTGTACCCCGGTTCTGTATGCACAAATAAATAAATCTTTAAAAAAAAAAAAAACTTCTACCCATTTGGCAGAGGTAATTATTATCCACAGAGCGTGAGGATATCATGGTTTTCCTGACTGTGCAATGGAAGCATAGAGAAACATACACCTTTATATGTATACACATATAGCATTGACATGCTTTCCCCCCCAATAAAAGAAGTCATCTTAAAAAAAAAAAAAAAAACTTCTTGATAAGGAGAGTCAACTACTGACTGACTTTTTTTTTTTTTTGGAAATTTAAATAAAGAAATAACAAGAGTGCCTTTCTGGCAGTGTAAGGGTTAAGTCTCAGTACTATCATGTTAACACTGCTATGGCCTGAGTTCAACCCCCAGCCAGGAAGCTGACCCACATATGGGACAGCAGACTTCGGTGTCCCACACTGCTCCCCCTAGCAGTGTATTTCAGTAAATCTACCTATTCTGCTCCCTAGTCTGTCTCTGGTGAGAAGACTCACTCAGAACAAAGGGGATTGCACAAATTAAAAAAAAAAAAGACAAGATATTCAGGATTTATAAAGTTCAACTGATGTGATTTTAAAAATTCTAGAGAATGCTACAGAAGTAGAAAAGATCAAACAGAGGATCAAATAATGACATTTGTTGTTAGATGGCAGAGGACCTAGGTAACAGAGAGCTGACTGAATAAGAAAACAAAATGCAACTTTCTGTTGTCTCTAGGACACATATTTGAACTCAAAAACAAATATGGTGTTAAATGATTGAAAAACAATCCAAGTTGCAAACAGGATCCCCAAAAAGGCAGGGACCACTATACCTGTATCAGGTAAAACAGACCTACTGCTAAAATAGCTAACAATATACAGAGATGGGAATTATACATCACTAATAAATACATCAGTAAGCCATAATAATCACCAAAATACATTCATTAAAGGAAGAAAAGGCAAAATATAAAAGGCAAATATTAACAGATCTAAAAATACAAACTTGGCAACAACACAAGGAGACCCTCAAACACTGCTAGTAAAAATGTAGACTGGGGCCCTCCCTGGTGGCGCAGCGGGTTAAAGCACTGCACAAAGAAGCTTAAGCCACTTCCGCATGAGTTCGATTCCCGCCTGCCCCCGGAGGAGACCACATGGCGTGGCAGACCTCTCCTGGCCCGCCCGCTGCTCCCCTCAGCGGTGTACTTCGTCGATCTGCCTGTTCTGCACCCCACTCTGTCTCTGGTGAATCCTCTCACCCTCCACATCTCTGGCCTGTACCCCAGTTCTGTATGAATAAATAAATAAATCTTTTAAAAAAAAATGTAGACTGGATCAGTTCCACTGGATAACAGTATGGAGGTTTCTGGAAATACTAAAACAGATGATCTTATGCTCCAGCAACTCCATTTACCCGAAGAATTCAAAAATACTAACTTGAAGGAATAAATACAGAACTATTTTCACTATAGCACCATTTAAAATAATCATATTATGGTAATAACCCAAGTGACCAACAGTTGATTCAACCAAAGTTGAAATCATGTCATTTACACTAACATGGATAAAACTGGAGGGAATTGTGCTAAGTGAAATGAGAAAAAAAAAAGACAAATACCAGGTGATTTCACTAATAGAGAAACAGAGCAAAGGGGGGGAATTAAACCAAAACAAACCTATTAATGTTGACTGCACAGCTGAGATTACGAGAGGGCAAGGATTAAGGGGGCATAAGGAGGAGTACATGGAAAGGGAGGGGGAGGTTTATGGGTATTTTGGTGGTGGACGTGGTATGGTAACAGATCTGAAGAGGTGTGACGCTGTTATCTCTAAATCATATACAGCATTGTAAACAATGTTTCCTCAATAAAAAAAAATAATTTAAAAAAGTACAACTTAAAGAGATAGAATAAAAAAGAAACCTCAAACTAATAAAACCTGAGCTGCTTTATATCACCCAGCATTTTCCAAACATATCTGACCCTACTGAGAGATCACACTTGCTTAAAAAAAAAAAAGAAGAAGAAGAAATAAAACCCACACTGGATAAATGACAATTGATGCTAGATTTTAAGACAAGATCATTTTTAAATTCAGTAATATACTCATAGCAATACTTTTTTAAAATCATGCCATTTGACCATGTGTGATAACACAAGTATTTTATAAGCACTTTCTAACTTTTAAGTTTAACAAATACAAAGATAGAATATAACTAATAACTAAAGAAAAATTTATCTCAAACTATCAGTCCAAGGAAATTAAGGAAGTAATAAATAAAGGCGTAAATACTTGATACCTAAAATTCCCTTACTCTCTTCCTTCTGCCACTAGTCAACCACTGCCATTTTTGGCCACAAAGTATAGATATGCTAATCAGAATTGTTCTCAATTCAAAATTACCAAGTATCTATTAATAGTCAATTGCAGGGGTCTCCCTCAATGGGTTAAGTCTAAGCACTATCAAGCCATGGCCAACCACTGCAGCATAATTTTGATCCCCCGGCAGGGAGTTAAGCCACATGGTAGAGGAGAACTCTCTCCTCTCTCATCTGCTGCTCCTCTCAGCAGTGTATTTCAGTAGCTTGGCCTGTTCTGCTCCCCACTCTGTTACTGGTCAATCCTCTCACCAGTGGTGGTGATGCATGAACCTCTGCCTACACTAAAACCCACTTCTTGTATGCAAAATGAGCAAGTAAGTCTTTTTTTTTTTTAATAGTCAACCACAGTTGGCACACAAGATCAAATATTTACTATTTAATTACCATTAAAATATTATTACCACTATTTTTCCTTTTCCTGAAAATGCTAGCTGATGCAGTAAGAATGTAAAGTATAAAAAGTTAAAAGAAGGGCTTTCCCTGGTGGCACAATAGGTTAAAGCACTGCATTATGAAGCTCTCGGAAGCCACTACAGCACAAGTTCAATCCCCCACCAGGGAGCTGACCCACATGGTGTGGCAGACCTCTTCTGACCTGCCCACTGCTCCCCCAGCAGTGCATTTCAGTAGATCTGCCTGTTCTGCTCCCCACCCTGTCTCTGGTAAAATTTCTTACCCACCACACCTCTGGCCTGTACCCAAATTCTGTAAGCATAATAAATAAATCTTTAAAAAAAGAAGTTAAAAGGAACGGTTATCAGTATTGTATGCTTGTCTATTACTTCAAAAATCCAAGAAAACAGACCAAAAACGTATTAGTTATTTTGTAGAGTGACTGTACAAAATGTAATGTTTAAGAAATCAATAGCATTCCAATTAACCAGCAATGATT
Source organism: Condylura cristata (assembly GCF_000260355.1). NCBI lineage: Eukaryota > Metazoa > Chordata > Mammalia > Eulipotyphla > Talpidae > Condylura > Condylura cristata. The sequence continues at coordinate 17,898,427 of NW_004567109.1, read as the reverse complement.
AATTAAAATATAACGAAACAAAATTCAATTCACAATTAACTACATATACAAACTCTGGCCCTGTCTTCCTTTTCTACTTCATCTTTTCCTGCCTTCATGTTATCAATACATTCCCATTCCCAATACCTATTATAAATGATCTGTAGTTCACCCAACCTTTCAGAAAGTTTAATGCTGTTGGATCATTTTGCACACCATTTAAGGTTTTCCTGTCATAATTCAATAATAAACTCCAACCTAATTTCAAACAAAATTTCATCATTTCAAACAATCAACAGATTCCCCACTTCCTGAACAATTAATTCTCTTTCTGAGCTGTACTACAGCAAATATTATCTATGATTAAAACCATAAAAATTTCACTCCAAAGTTGGGTATTGCTATTAAGGAATCAAGTACCCATACATATTTCTAATGATGTATCACAAAATATCGCATTTCTTTTTGTAGATAATCTATTGACAAATAAAAGAGGTAATACAAACCTGGAGTTTTAACACCATTTTGTAAAAATTAGTGAAAATAAACCTTTTGATAAAAGCCATTAGTTACAAAAAAAAAAAACTATCTAGTTTCTTTCATCAGAACCTGCAAAAAATACCCCAAGACTTCAAGAAAACTGTAGTTCATATTTGTTAAAGTAGGGTGAAGTTTAAAAATCTCTAGAGACTTTTATCTATTCCGTACTGCTGAAATTTACCTACAACATTGCCTAACATATAAAAAAGCTCAACAGGGGGATTAAGCCTGAACACTATGAAAATATCAGCAGCCACTGCAACACAAGTTCAATTCTCGGCCAACAGACCTCTCCTGCCTTGCCCACTGCTCCCCTCAGCAATTCTGCTCCCCACTCTGTCTCTGGTGAATCCTCTTAACTACACACCTCTAGGCTACAACTTAGTTCTTGTATGCATAAATAAATCAATCTTTAAAAAAATAATAATACAAATAAAAGAGCAACAAAATACCTTTAATTCACTAATAAATTCAATTTTGCTTACATGAAAAACCTGAAACACTCTATAGAGTACAAATTTTTCAGTAATCAAAGATTAGAGGCTTAAAAATAAGTTTTATGCTTACAAAAGACAACTTCCTCATTAAATTTCCAAATCTCTTCCTTCACATGCTCCCACCCACAGTAATGGCTAATCTTTCACTATACTATTCCAATTCAAAAATTCCTTACCTGTACTACAAACTTATTCATATTGATATTATAATACCTTTTATCAAGTTGAAAGATGTAACAAATTAGCTATGCAAGAGCATTTTTATCTGCCAATACTCACTTTGCAATATCATGTATGAATACAAAAAATGACCCTGAAGCTGAAGCCACCTAAACACTCAAATGGAACAAAGAGTGAATGGGAAAAATGAAAAATATACCAAAATGGAGAGTAAGCCCTTCCAGATAAGTAATTACATTAATTCTAAAGGAAAAAACACAAAAATTTAAAACATCTTATTTGAGAACAAGGTAAGACCCAATTATATAAACATTATAATCTTGATGTATCTACACTAATGTCAAATAAAGTTGATTTTAAAATACATGAAGCACAAGACTGAACTTAAGTGATAAACATAAAATCTTTAATTATGATTTATAGTTCCATTAGTAGTTGAGGAACTACTAGAGAAAAAAAATAAATGAAAACACAGAAAAAAATTTTTTTTTCTGTAAGGAAACTGACTAATCCCATTGGATAGCAATGTGTGGGTCAGCCCCATCTCCATAGTAACATACATATATTTTACAGAGGTTCTTTTTTTTAAAATTGTAATAGTTTATTTTTAGATCATTTTGTGGCTTTTTCCATCTCAGTTGTAATCCCCATGGAAGACACAGAAAATTTTGACAAACCTATTAATAAACTTGACCTATTTTTTTTAAGTATTTTTTTATGCATACAGAATTATGCCGGCAAGAGGTGCAGAGATGGTGAGAGGATTCACCAGAGTGGGAAGCAGAACAGGCAGACTGACAAAATACACTGCTGAGGGGAGCAGTGGGCGGGTCAGGAGATCTGCTGTGTCATGTGGATTACCTCCATGGCCAGGGATCGAACTCTCACTGAAGTGGCTGCAGTTAGCTTGCAGTTGCTGCACTTTAACCCACTGTGCCACCAAGGAGGGCCTAAACTAAACTATAAACTATTTTATATTTATAGAAATATTAAATAATAGTAGTATATACATTTTTAAGTGTACACAAAAAAAAATCAAGACATACTATATACAAAGACATAAAAAAGAGCCTAAAAAAAATAAAGGACAGGACCCTCCCTAGTGGCGCAGCGGGTTAAACCACAGCACTAAGAAGCTAAAGCACTTCAGCATGAGTTTGATCCCTGCCCCGGAGGTGACCACATGGCATGGCAGACCTCTCCTATCCCACTCGCTGATCCCCACAGCAGTGTACTTCAGTCAGCCTGTTCTGCAACCCACTCTGTCACTGGTGAATACTCTCACCACCCCTGCACCTCTGGCATGTACCCCAGTTCTTTATGCATAAATAATTCTTTTAAAATAAATAAATAAATAATAAAGGACATATTCACTGGCCTCAGAAGTGTTAACTGGGGTATCACTTTAAAAAATTACCAGTATCTGTACACTAAATATGCTCCTAAATAAGACATATTAAAAGTGAAAGTACAAAAATCCCAAAAAATTAGACAATATTTTGAACTGAATAATAAAAACAAAACTTACCAAGCATTCTGGGGAGCACTTAAACCAGTGCTTAGTGATGTTCATAGCTTTATAAATACTTACCTTTTTTTAAAAGGGCATCAAATCAAGAGGTTAGGAAGAAAGAGCAAAGTAAGCCCGAAAAAAAAAAGAAATAAGAAAGATACGAGCAAAAATCAACTGAAAACTCAAAAATAAATCAAAAGCTAGTTGTTTCAGAATATCAATATAACTTAAAAACCTTTAGACTAGTTAAATATACACAAACTGGCAATACCAGGAATGAAAGAAGGAACACAACTATACTTCCATAGGCATTAAAGGGGTAAGTTAGGGGCCCTCCCTGGTGGCACAGTGGATTAAAGCACAGCACTAAGAAGCTAAAGTCACTTCAGCATGAGTTCAATCCCCAGCCCCACAGGTGATCCACATGGTTCAACAGACCTCTCCTGACCTACCAGCTGCTCCCCTCAGCAGTGTACGTCGTCAGTCAGCCTATTCTGCTCCCCTCTCTGTCTCTGGTGAATCCTCTCACTGCCCCCGTACCTCTAATCTGTACCCCAGTTCTGTATGCATAAATAAACCTTTAAAAAAATTAATCATACCCAAACATATTCAAAATTTAGAAGGCATATTTCCATACTCAACTTATAACTCCAATAACATCTGACAGTTCAAGAAAATAAAACTACTAATTAATGTTGAACATGAATAAAGACACAAAACTTCTAACTAAAGTTTTACAAAAGACAATCCAACAACATATAAAAAGTATTATTAACACACACATCATGAGCACATGGAATTTTCTGCAGGAATGCAAGGCTGGTTTAACATTCAAAAGCCAAGTGAACAGATTAAAAAATAAGCCAAATGATTTTCAAGTACATGGAGCAAAAGCATGTGACAAAATGTAACTCTAATACATAAACTAAACTCTCAGCAAATGAGTTATATAATTTTCTAAGTCTGAGAAAATCTATTAAAAGTATACAAATAAATTACTTGATGGTGAAAGACTAAATGCTTTCACCCTAAAACTGAGAATAAAGCAAGGAATTCCATTCATTACTTAATTCAACACTGCATGTAAAGACCTAGTCAATCCAATAATAAAAGAAAAATAATTTAAAAGATATAGTAAATAATTAAGAAGGCAGAGAAAATGTCATCATTATTCAATGTGATCATATGAATAAATATAAGAAATCTCCAAAATGCCTCCACAATTAATGAATTTATACTTTTAAGATAATACAAAACCCAAATTTATTTCTATATACAAGCAACAAACTACTAAAAAATAAAATGTTAAAGCTACTTATGTATTGAAATTATGAGATAATGAAACAGCAAGAAGCATCAGAATTCTGTCTTCCCACCTAGAAAATAATTTGCACATGGACAATTTGTCTGTTGCAACTAATTTTGTAAATCTAGAATATATTAAAAGCTTGCTACTTCCAGGGGTAAGTTTTGGAAAGGAAGTGTTTGTCACTTTCATCTCTCAGCACAGCAGCATCTACCCTGCTGTTTCTATAAATAAATAGAAAACTTATAAAAACCCAAAGATATATTAGGGAAAGTACAGTACACTTGAATTAAAGTGTAATTCAAAGGCAGGTGTGAATAGACAGAAGAATCCGCAAAACAAAACATAAGACAATGGAAAATTTGGATCTGAGGAACAGAAAGACAAAATATGTAAGAAAAAGGAACAGACACTACCTGTGGGTCAAGATACGCATTATGGTAATCACAAAAGGAAAAGACAGAGAAAGGAACAAGCAGAATATCTGAAAAAAGAATGACTAACATTTTCCTAAAGTTGACAAAAGTAGTAAGTATGACATCCAAGAAGTTCAACAAATCCCCAAGTAAGCTAAAATCAAACCGAGCCACACAAGCCATTGCACAATCCAAGAAAAAAAAGAGAATCTTGAAAGCAGCAAGAGAAATAACTCACCATATTCAAGACTCATCAAATACAGGAATCCTAGGTAAATATGTAAGCAGATTTCAGATCAGAAATCTTGAAAGCCAAGTCAGTGAACGGACACATCAAAGTGCTAAAAGTAAAAACAGTAAGCCAAGAATCCTATACCTGAAAAACCTGTATCTTAAAAATTATGGAGAAAATAAGGTTTTGTAGATAACAAAAGCAGAGGAAGTTCATTGCCATTAGAGTTGCTAAAGGAGGACCCTCCCTGGTGGTGCAACGAGTTAGGACACAGTATTGCAAGCTAGCGGCAGCACTTCAGTGTTGAGTTCAATCCCCAGTCCCCGAGGTGACCCACATGGTGTGGCAGACCAATTCTCCTGTCTCCAATTCTGCCCGCTGCTCTTCTGAGCAGTCAATCTGCCTGTTCTGCTCCCCACTGTCTCTGGTGAATCCTCTCACTGCCCCTGCACCTCTGGCGTGTACCCCAGTTCTGCATGTATAAATGAAAAATTTTAAATCTTAAGAAAAAAGGGGTGGGGGGTGCTAAAGGAAATGTTCAAGAGTCCTGCAACTTTTAGTAAAAGGAAAACAGGCGGCCCTCCCTGGTGGCGCAGCGGGTTAAAGCACTGCACTGAGAATCTAAAGCCACTTTCGCAGCCCCGGAGGTGACCACATGGCGCGGCAGACCTCTCCTGACCCGCCCGCTGCTCTCCTCAGCAGTGTACTTTGTCGATCTGCCTGTTCTGTTCCCCACTCTGTCTCTGGTGAAGCCTCTCGCCGCCTCTGAGCCTCTGGCCTGTACCCCAGTTCTGTATGCACAAATAAATAAATCTTTAAAAAAAAAAAAAAAAAAAAAAAGGAAAACAGGCATTAACTTAAAACCACATGAAGAAACAAAGATATCAAACACAGTAAATGTCTGGGCAATCATAAAAACTATTGTTGTTATAACTTACTCATCACCAAATTTAGCTTTCTATTTAACTTAAGAGATTACTGCATTCAACAACACTTGTAATAAGGCAGATGCAAATTAAAACCACAATGACATACCATCTCATCCCAGTAAGAATGGCACATCTTCAAACAACTAGCAACAACAAATGTTGGCAAGGATGTGGAGAAAAAGGAACTCTCCTGTACTGCTGGTGGGAATACAAATTAGTACAACCACTATGGAAAACTGTTTGGAGGCTCCTGAAATTGCTAAACATGGAGCTTCCCTATAACCCAGCAATCCCACTCCTAGGTATCTACCCAAAAGACACAAAAAGATTCAAAAAGATACCTGCACCCCCATGTTTATTGCTGCTTTATTCACAATGGGAAAGACATGGAAATAGCCCAAATTCCAAAAAAAATGGATGACTGGATCAAAAAGATGTGGTACATATACACAATGGAATATTACTCAGCAACCAAAAAAAAAAAAACACATGTCTTTTGCAGCAACATAGATGGAACTGGAAAAGATCATGCTTAGTGAAACAAGTCAGAAAGAAAAGGAAAAATACCAGATGGTTTCTTTCATAGCAGGAATGTAATGGAACAGGAGAGAAAATAATGATAACGATGAACAGCTATATACCAGAGACATTTTGTGGGGGTGCAGCGGGGAATGGGATCAGAAACAGCAGTGGGAGGAAAATGCACTGGACTATGGTGATGGCACATGGGTGATTTGGTGATGGGAAGCCCAAGGGGATGGCAAATGAGATGGAAAAATGCACAAAATAATGGAAAAATAAACTATTATATAAAAAATAAAGGTGAAATTTTATGACATCAGTAACCAAGCAGTGGAGATGGAGCTATAAAAGAGCATAGTTGTTGTGTTACTGAAACTAACTTGGTATAAAATTTTTTTAAGGAATTCACACTGTTACACTCTAAAAATTTATTTATGTATGTGTACACGAATTGGGATGTAGGCCAGAGGGGCAGGGTAAGAGATGTGAGAGAATTCACCAGAGACAGTGGAGAGCAGAACAGGCAGATCTACTGAAATACACTGCTGAGGAAAGCAGGAGGCGAGATGGGAGATATGCTGTGCCATATGGGTCAGCTCTCTGGCTGGCCCAGGATGAAACTCATGCTGCCACAGCTTGATAGCGTTGTGTATTTAACCCCTGTGCCACCAAGGATGCCCCCATAAGCTTGTAAAAATTTAAATTAAGGTTATACCTTTAGTACATTAAGTATAACTCTAGCGGTAACCATAAAGAATAACTCTATAATTAACAAAAAATAATTCTACACATTTCACTAAAAAAATCACTAAGCACAAAAGAAAATACTAATGCCAAGAAATGAATAAAAAACAGAAGGAACACAGAAAACAACAAAATGACAAAAGCCCCTCCTATCATTAATTAATTCAAATGTAAATGTGGCCCTCCCTAATGGCACAAAAGATTGTCTCAGCACTATCAAGCTGTTAACAGCCACTGCAGCCAGTGTGCTAGACCACACATAGCACTGCAGACCTCTCCTGCCTTGTTCTCTGCTTCCCAAGCAGTGTATTTCAGTCAATCCACCTGTTCTGTTCCCACTCTGTGTATCTGGCGAATTCTCTCACGCATGACATCCCATTTCCTGAACTCCTATGTCATAGACCTTAGCTCTTGTATGTATCAATAAATCTTTTTAAAATAAATAAATAAATGTAAATGTCTTAAGCTCGCTAATCAAAATAGAGTTGCAGAATTGATAAAAACAAAAGATCTAATTATATGCTGTCTAGAAGAGAATCAATTTAGATACAAAAATACAAATAAGTAGGTGGTTAAAGAACAGAAAAAGGTATTTGATGCGTACAGTAACCAAAAGATAGTTATACCACTACCAGACAAAAGAAAGTTACCAAAGCTAAAATATTACATATTAATAAAAAGGTTCAATACAGTAAGAAGATATAACAATGAAAAACAGTTACATATCTAATAAGAGACCATCAAAATACATAAAGTAAAAACTGAAAGAACTGAAGAGGGACATGGTTCTACAAAAAAAAGATGGAGATTTTAATCCCCTACTCTCAGTAACAGATGGAACACTAGAAACAGAAGGCACAACATTTACCAGGTTAAAGACACTGAGAACATACAGGTACATAGTCATCCCTGCAAGAAAGCAACAGCAATTGGAGAGGACATTTAATAGGGTAAAAGGTATCATCCAAGATTTTACAGCAATTCACACCATTTGAAAATAAGAGACATGAACAGTAATAGTAGCAAAAACAGTAAAGGTCAGTAAGGGCACAAAAAGAAAGGACAATGGCTATCACATGGATTGAGGAGCAGATGAAACAGCAAGCAGAGTTAGTGGGAATGTAGATACAAAACAAATGAGCCCAGAAGACCATGAAAAACAAATAAAGGACAAGACAGAGAGAGGGAGAAGTGGACAGAAGTAAGAGTCACCATAATAAAGGCTACACTGACAGAAGAAAAAGCAAAAAATAAAAATTGCAGGTTGCTCCAAGATTATACTTAAATAAGTATTAAATGGCATATGCTAAATTAAATGTTACATACTGGAATTGTATCATCTTTTCGATTTTTAATAGCAATCTGCGGAACAAAAAAATTCTGTGTATTGGTGGAGTCCTTCATACTAGTGTTCATCATCCCTTCTTCATGCTATCTGTCCCTAGTTACAGGGCTATAATATTTTTTAAGCTTAACATTGCTATATAGCCAAAGATTTATTTTATTAATATGCAATAAAGGCTTGAGGGAGGGGGCATCTAATAATAGAACCACCACGTAGACAAAAGAAATGAAGAGATTTCACACAATAAATCTACTAGAACACACATAAACAGGACACTCTATGCAACAACTATATATATTCTTTACAAATGCCCATGAATTTTTCCAAGATATTAAATTAAATATTAGACCACAATAAAGCCTCAACATTTAAAAAAAAAATTAGACCACAATAAAGCCTCAACAGATTTAGAAAAATATATACTGTATCTTCTCCAACCACGAAAGGAAAAAGTTAAGAAATCTGTAGCACAATTTAATCTACAAAATTCAAAATCTTTTGCAGATTAACACTTTCTTAAAAGCCTCATTTACTTATGCATACAAGAACTAGGGTGTAGGCCAGAAGTGGGTGTGGTTGAGGGGATTCACCAGAAACAGAATGGAGAGCAAAATAGACAGATCTACTGAAAACTGAAAATACACTGCTGAGGGAAGCAGTGGGTAACACAGGAGAGGGCTGCTGTCCAATGTGGGTCAGCTCCCCGGCCAGGGATCAAACTCCAGCTACAGTGGCTGCTGACAGCTTCATCATGCTGAGACTTAACCCCTTGTGCACCAGAGATGTCCCCAAATTAACACACTTTTAGCAATAAACAGACCAAAGAAAATAGAGACAAATGAAAACAAAAAGCTATACACCAAAATGTAGAAGATGTTGTTAAAGCTGTACTAAGGAAGATGTTTATAATTATAAAAGCTTACCTCATAAAATAGATATCAGATCAATAATATAATTTTACAATTTAAGGAGCCAGAAAGAACAAACTAAACCCAGAGTGAACAGAAGGAGAAAATAACAAAGATTTGAGATTAACCAAGAGAAAAAAAAAAGATAAAGAAAAATAGCAAAATAAAATAAATAAAACCAAAAAGTGATACACTGAATAAATTACTAGTGACAAATATTTAGTTACATGAACTAAAAATACAGCAGACTCAAATGACTGAAATCAAAAATGAGATGAGATTTGGGCTCTCCCTGGTGGCTCAATGGGTTAGCACAGCACTGCAAAGCTAGCCATAGCCACCTGATTCCCAGCCAGGGAGATGACCCACAGCAGACCACTCCTGTCTTGCCTGTTGTTCCCCTCAGCAATGTACTTCACCAATCTGCCTGTTCTGCTCCCCACTTGTTTCTGGTAAATCCTTTTACTGCCCCGCACCTCTGGCCTGTACCCCAGTTCTGTATGCATAAATAAATAAATCTTTCAAAAAAAAAAAAAGACTACACAAGAATATTCCTTATGAACAATGAAGCAAATACTGTGAACAAAACATCTGCAAACTGATTTAAAAACAAATTAAAAGGATTATATACCATGATCAAATAGGATTTATCTCTGGAATGCAAGGATGGCTCAACATATGAAAACAGATCAATGTAACAAACCACATTAACAGAAAGGGGTTGGGGGAGGAATACATACTTACCCCAACTGATACAGATAAAATACTGGACAAATATAATGCCCTTTCATAACAAAAACAATGAACTAGGAACAGGACACTATCTCAATATAATAAAGACCATATAGATGAAAAGACACAGAAAATACAAAGGTAGAAGACTGAACGTTCTTCCCCTAAGATCAAGCCAAGGAAGTCTATGTTAGATGTCTTGGAGTAACTTGACAAGAAAAAGATAGTAAGGGTAACAAAACTGCAAAAGAAGAAAAATTTCCTCTGTTCACAGTATGACCTTTTACATGGAAAACTCTAGAAGATTCCACAAAAAGCACTGTTAAAATAAAGGAATTCAGTAAAGTCAAGTCACAAAACCTACTGCATTTCTAAATATTAACAATGAAGAATCTGTAAAGAAAATTACAAAGACAATTCCATTTATGATAACATCAAAAAAGAATAAAATACCTAGAAATTAACTTCACCAAAGAAGGGAATAATCTGAAATGAATGAAATTCATTTGAATAAAAACTACAAAATACTTCTAAAGGAAATTTTTTAATTAATTTAAAGACATAAATTAAAGGAGACACATCCCTCATCCATGGATTATTGTTAACACTTAATATTGTTAAAATATAAATACCCCAAAACAATCTACAGATTCAGTGCAATCACTACTAAAATCACAATGACATTTTTCACAGAACTAGAATCACTCATCCTGAAATTCATGTATTCATAGAATCTTAAGGGACACAAAACATTCAAAGCAGTTCTGAAAAGGGAGAACAATCCTTAAAGACTCACTTTCTGATTTTAAAACCAGTTACCATGCTACAGTAGTTAAAAAGATGTGGTGCTAGAGTACAGACAGACATATTGACCAATGGAATAAATCAGAGCACTCAGAAGGAAACCCTCACATAAATGGTGAAAATAATTTTTGACAAGGGTACCAAGACTATTCAGTGTGGAAAAGATGGCCTTCTCAACAAAAGGTGCTTAAAAAAACTGATACAACATAAAAAAAGAATGGAGTTCTCTTACACCACATGTAAAAATTAACTCAAAATGGATCAACAGCATAAAATATAAGCCTAAAACTATAAAATACTTAGAAGGAAACAAGGTTTAAAAGTTTTATAAAATTCGGCCCTCCCTGGTGGCGCAGCAGGTTAAAGCACTGCACTGAGAATCTAAAGCTGCTTCCGCTGGATTCCCGCCTGCACCGGAGGTGACCACATGGCGTGGCAGACCTCTCCTGACCCGCCCGCTGCTCCCCTCAGCAGTGT
>NW_004567109.1:17839266-17887203 GCF_000260355.1 Condylura cristata | reverse complement strand
GTGGCGCAGCAGGTTAAAGCACAGCACTAAGAAGCTTAAGCCACTTCCGCATGAGTTCGATTCCCACCTGCCCCGGAGGAGATACACATGGCGTGCAGACCTCTCCTGACCCACCCACTGCTCCCTTCAGCAGTGTGCTTCGTCGATCTGCCTGTTCTGCTCCCTGCTCTGTCTCTGGTGAATCCTCTTAGCCTCCGCATCTCTGACCTGTACCCCAGTTCTGTATGAATGAATAAATAAATCTTTTTAAAAATTGTATTTGGTAATGCACTCTTAGATGTGACATCAAAATATACAAACAAAAAACAACTTCATGAAAATCTAAAAAGCGTATCAAAAGACATTATTATCAGGTTAAAAAGGTAATTTACAGAAATGCACGGACTATGGTGATGGCACACGGGTGACTTGGTGATGGGAAACCCGCGGGGATTACAATTGAGATGGAAAAAAAAATGTACAAAATGATGTAAAAATAAACTTTTGTAATAAAAAAAGGTAATTTACAGAATAGACTAAAATATTTTTAAATCTTCTATCTTTAATAAATTAATATCCATAATATGCAGAAAAATCTTAAACTCACCCACCCGAAAACAGAACAAAACATCCCATTTTAAAAGTGGACAGAAGGATTTGAACTGACATTTCTCCACAGAAGATAACAAATGAAGAATAAACATAAAATGATGCTGAATATCACTAATCTTTAGAGACACACAAATTAAATAACAATGACATTCTACCTTACACCCATTAAGATGGGTACTATAAAAAAATGTAAAAGGGTGGTGGGATAGGAACCAATTGGAACTACTGTGCACTGCTGATGGGAAAACAAAAAGGTATTTTCACTTTGGAAAACACTATGTTACTCACTCAAAAAATTAAAAATAGAAAATTACCATCTGATCCAGCAATTTCACTTCTGGGAATACACTCAAAACAAAGAAACAGGATCCTGAAGACATGCTTGTACACTCATGTTCAGAACAACATTATCAACACTTTTAGTAGGGGCTAAAACCTGGAAGCAACTCAACTGTGCCCATCAACTGCCAGATAAGCAAAACTAATAGACACATATCATGAAGTAGTTCTCAGCATCCAAAGGAAAAGGACTTTTGACACAAAATAATATAATCATGAACCCTGAGAACATTTTACTAAGTAAAACAGAGACAAAAAGTGTAACAGTGGTTGCCAAAGTGTGGGGCAAGGAAAGAAGGAGAAATTACTATTTAATGAGTCTGGAATCTTACGGGGTGAAAAGAGCTATGGAAATGGATAATGGTAATAGCTCAACATCATTATAGATCTACTAATTACCACTAAAACTATGCATTTAAAATATGTTAAGATGGTGAATTTTATGTTACATATATTTTCCCACTGTTTTTTAAAAAGGAAAAATAGAAGTGTCTTTTAGATGTACAAAAGCTGGGAGAATTCATCACCAGTAGACCACCATGACAAGAACTATTAAAAGTGAGTCCTTCAGGGCCCTCCCTGGTGGCGCAGCGGGTTAAAGCACTGCACTAAGAAGCTAAAACCACTGCTGCATGAGTTCGATTCCCGCCTGCCCCGGAGGTGACCACATGGCGTGGCAGACCTCTCCTGACCCGCCCGCTGCTCCCCTCAGCAGTGTACTTCGTTGATCTGCCTGTTCTGCTCCCCACTCTGTCTCTGGTGAAGCCTCTCGCCGCCCCTGAGCCTCTGGCCTGTACCCCAGTTCTGTATGAATAAATAAATAAATCTTTAAAAAAAAAAAAGTGAGTCCTTCAGTTAGAAAAAAAAATACATCTTTTCTAAATCACAGTGTACCCAAAGGAATGAACAGTACCAGAAATGTAAATATGTAAGTGTACCAGTTAGAAATGCATTGCTTCTCAACTCCAAATCTACTCTGATAATGGAGCTGGCAACTGAACATTTCTCCTTTGCCAGCTGGCACAGTATTATTCTTTGTCAGCAGATGGCACTGGAGGAATTCTCCAAAAGGATAGGAATCTCTCCATTACACTGTGCTCAAGCCACCTTCTTCCAGTAAAGGATATATTAGTATACAAGATACCCAATGGCCCTCTCCCCCGTCACCAATTTCCCACCAAGTCTCAATGACTCATACACACAACCCTATGGGTAGTTTCCTGGTAAGTTCTGTCAGCACCCCAGAAAGTAGTTATCCAGAAAGTTTCAGGAGCATTCCTATGGGCAAAAGAGATTCCACAGAATTATGCCACTGCCCCTAGATTCTTAGGAGCTTCTTGGTGACTTCTGTCAGACCCCCAAGAGTAAAATTTTTTTTGCAAGCAGGAATCTGCAACATCTTAAATGTCCCCTGTATCCAGTAAACATACTCTGCCCAACAAAATCTGAATCTCAGCTTTGAGAATGGGAGATGGAGGGCTACATCTTACTACTCTACAACAGACTTAAGAGTGACTAACAGATGTTCTCTATACTTTAAAGTTGTCTGTCCTGCTTAGGGCTAATTCTGTTATTGGCTCTTCATCTCTATATTAAACTTTCCCTACCTGAAGGGCAGTGTGGTTTCTAGTCTCTGACAATAAATACAGCAGACCCCCACTTTATAATACTAATTCAGACCCTCCCTGGTGGCACAACGGGTTAGGACACAGCACTGCAAGTTAGCCACAGCTGCTTCAGTGCAAGTTCAATTCCTGGCCCCGGAGGTGATCCACATGGCGAGGCAGACCTCTCCTGTCTCGCCTGCTGCTCTCCTCAGCAGTGTACTTCATCGATCTGCCCGTTCTGCTCCCTACTCTATCTCTGGTGAATCCTCTCACCGCCCCTGCACCTCTGGTTTGTACCCCAGTTCTATATGCATAAATAAATGAAAATCTTTAAAAAAAAAAAAAGTATTAACCCATTCTACAGAAGCAATTATACAGTGAAAATATCATGTGAACCCAATGATACAGTGAAGCTGCTTAATTTATTCTCAGAAAAATTAAAAACTTTGACGTATAACTAAATTTACATAAAACTGATTTTACAACAAAACAACAAAAATCTGAATTTTGTTTCTATTGGCATTTCTATTCACAAATGAAATAGGATGTTAGTAATCCCTAGCAAGCACTGGTATCCCTCAACCAAATTATCAACTGTGGTGGATGGTTAAACACCACCTTACAAAAGTGCCTTGGCATCTCATGTGGTGGTTGCATTTGATGATTAGTACAGTAAAAACTACTACATGGTCTCTTATATGAGATGGATTCTCTAAATCCTCTTGAGCAAGAAAATAACAAGGTCAACCCATTAATTCTCAGATCAAATCACAGTTGAAAAACAAGTGCTTCCATGACAGCATTTAAAAACTCTTAAATCCTGCTAATCACAGGTTAACATTGTTGAAAATCAAATGCAAAAAAATTTAATTGTGCAAATATATGAATTACAACATAAGATGAATTCAGTCTCACCAAGTTTCTCATGTGAAGTTAAGAGCAATGACTGGGGAAAAAAGTGGAACTCTGAAATCTGGAATGAGAATATGTGGGTGAACTGAAAGAAGAAAACAACTTCCGCTGGAAGTAACTTACCAGCTTGTATGTTAAGTAGAGTGCCTTCCTTTGCTTGCAAATCCTTGACATCCTCATGTGCTGCCAATACCATACAGGAGTATGTTCATCAATCACAAGCAACCCTACTGCACTAGATTCATAACTAGCATCAAATCTTAATATCAGAGGGGGACAGGTACATACTGAAAACTAAGAAAAAGCTTACAAACCAAAAAATGCCAAGATATTACTTATATATAAAGACAACAACCTGGGGCATATGTATGAAAACAGAAGCAAGGTTTAGACTCGAGGAGGTTAGAATTCACTGACTTGGATCAACTTACTAAGACTCTAAGTTTAACGTATTAGCTTGTGCAGCTGCAGGTTGCACCTGCTGACTAAAATTTATAGCTAATAATCTTTAGGAAAACACAAATCAAAATTACACTAACAATGCATGTCTAATAAGGGTGAGATACTAGAGTTTTGATGGCATTATGTAGATGAAATAGGAAGGCTTAAGGGGACAAAACTACAAATGTACCCTACTACATAACCACATTCCCTGCAAAGGCCCAATAGACAATGTATTAGGAAAAGGGGCATCCACATCCTTGGTATGTTTGCTCTTTTGCAGGTCAGGCATGGTTGTGGGAATGTTACCACTGAGACGGGCATCCTGATTTCACTGAAGATGATAAGATACCAAAGTAACAGAGAACAAATGGCAGCACTTAACCCCAAAGATAGGGGCAGTAGGGGTGTACCAGTAATCAGAATGCTTTGGCCTTCAAGGATCTTTGGCAGTGTCTAACTGATCATGATGTTCCTCACAATGAAATAGTTGGGCAATTTAATCTACTTAACAGAAAGATTTCTAAACCTGGTAGCCAAAACTAACTTGAGGACATCACAAATGGAAATCTAGTATCCATGTCTAGTCAATTCTCAGACCCATAGCCTCTTGACTGAGACTGAATCCCTTGAAGAAAGATTGCATCATAACTGCAAATAACACACCAAAATCTTCCTCTAAGCCTTGTCCAAAGAGATCTACAGCCACTTAGCTAATGAATGTTTCTCAATCAGGGCGATTTTGTTCTTCAAATCTAGAAAATGTGGCAATGTCTGGAGGTACTTTTAGTTGCCACAACTGTGGAGTTCTACTGACATGTAGTGAATTGAGGAGGATTCTGTGAAGCATGTGACAATGTACACGACAGGCACAACGAAGAATTATCTGATTTTAAAAGACCCTACAGATCTAGACTGTTCTCCTTTCCTACTACCCATCCCCTTGAGCTACTGCTCTTTATACAACATGCACTGCACTCTCCTGCCTCACAGGCTTTGCCTATTATTGTTTCCTCTGCATGGAATGTTATTCCTCTCAGATACCACATGGCTCACTTTCTCATTTCCTATTTTTGCTTACATGTCACTATTTAAATCACAAAGCCCTTCTCAACAGGCTATTTTGTATCCCTTTTGTCTGCTTTGTTTGTTAGAAAGTCTCCATTTTAAATATTCTATACTAATCATTTGATTAGTTATCTTTCCCATCACTAAACTCCATAGAACAGAGATCTCCATTTTACTCATTACTACAAATATATCCTTAATGTCTACAATGGTTCTTTGCACATACTAGGCAAACATTTGTTGAATGAAAACATGGTGACTGAACAGAAATTAGGAAAGTGGAGCACTGATGACTCCTAAGTGGTTATCTGCCTAGTACCCATACTTTCGAGTAGTCATTTGTTTCCCAAGTATTCACTTTTTCCTTTTTAAAAATTTGATCATGGGCCCTCCCTGGTGGCGCAGCGGGTTAAAGCACTGCACTGAGAAGCTTAAGCCACTTCCGCATGAGTTCGATTCCCACCTGCCCCTGGAGGTGACCACATGGCGCGGCAGACCTCTCCTGACCCGCCCGCTGCTCCCCTCAGCAGTGTGCTTCGTCGATCTGCCTGTTCTGCTCCCCGCTCTGTCTCTGGTGAATCCTCTCGCCACCCCTGAGCCTCTGGCCTGTACCCCAGTTCTGTATGTACAAATAAAATAAATCTTTAAAAAACAAAAATTTGATCATGTTTTCAATGTTTCTTTTGATATATTATCTTTTGGCTTATGCTTAGAAAGGCATTCCCCATAACCATGTTATATTTACCTATATATTTTCTCTGGGTACTTTAATAATTTTATTTTCTTAAATGTTTTGGTATATGGTGTGAAAAAGTTTTTACTTTGTTTTTGCCCAAATGACCAGCAAACAGTTCAAAGACTATTTAATGAACAATATTTCACGATATTCTTACATAGAAATATGAGTCTGTTTATTTCCAATAATGTATCTGTATTCTTATGCTGGTCTTATACATGGATCCTGTAAGACAAAACACCCACCCATTCTCCTACTCCTTCATATTCCCACTTACTCTTCTAATTCAAAATCATTTAGCTAGGGTCTCCCTAGTGGCACAGGGGTTAAGTCTCAGCGCTATCAACTATGGCAGCCAAAGCAACCAAAGTTCAATCCTCCCCACCAGGGAGCTGATCCACATGACACAGAAGACCTCTCTGCTCCCCTCAGTAGTGTATTTCAGTAGATCCACTTGTTCTGCTCTCCAATCTGTCTCTGTTGAGTCTTCTCGCCTCCCCCCAACACATCCCTCTGACTTAAACCCCAGTTCTTGTACACATAATCTAAGTAAAATAAATATGTCTTTAAAAAAATTATTTTGACTAGCTCATATATTTATATTTTTTAAGTTTTATTTATTTATGCGTACAGAATTGGGAGACAAGCCAGAGGTGCAGGGGTGGTGAGAGGATTCACCAGAGACAGAGTGGGGAGCAGAACAGGCAGATCAACAAAGTACATTGCTGAGGGGAGCAGCAGGCAGGCCAGGAGAGGTCTGCAGTGCCATGTGGATCACCTCTGGGACCAAGGATCAAACTGGCACTAAAGTGGCTGCACTAGCTTGCAGTGCTACACTTTTAACCCTTAATCCTGCTGCACCACCAGGGAGGAACCCCAATTATTTTAAAGACATTTATGCATACAATAACTGGAATGTAGACCAGAAGTACATGGAGTAGAGTATTCACCAGAGACAGTGGGGAACAGAACAGGCAGATCTACTGAAAGACACTGCTAATAGACATGGTAAAGGCATCAAACCTGGGGGAAAAAAAAACAAAACTGAAGACCAAGAAGCACCATATAGCCTATAATAAATTCTATTGAAACATCATTTAAGATTATATAAGGAAGGAAGTAACCAGGATACAGTGGAATTCAAGAACTTCTGAAAATGTCATATTCAATTCTAGAACCAAAGAGTTAAATGAAATACCTGAGCAAACATTTGCTTCTTAAATAATTCAAGTGTTGCACAGAATGGAAGAAAACAGTGATGTTCACTGCCACTTCCTGACATTGACCTGCAAGACTTCCATGACTACTCTTGGCTCCTTTCCTTTTATTCCTAGATATTACCACATGCATTGTTAGCCATTTAAACCCTACTAAAAGTCTTGTTACCAATGCCATGTTACTGGTAAGTAACAGGGTCAAATTGTTATAAAAGTGGTTTCTACTCTGCAATCTTCTTACCCATATTCTATTTGAGAATGTCTGAAATGGATAGGGACTGGACATTTGTGAACTCTAAGGAAGGAGGAATGGAATTCCCCTAGGCAGCCCTGAAAATATTCCTAATTAAAACAGTTTTCTCTTGGGTCCTCTGATGTTATCTGCCATGCCTACAAAATTAAATTTGTGTTTGTGTATTTATATATTCATCAACTTCAATCTCAATTTCTGCTCTTTGAAAACACCTTTAGGAAAGTGAAGATGAGCCACAGACTTTGAAGAAAAAGATTTGTATCCAAAATGAGATACATATTATATCTGTGTTGCTCAAAATGCAATGTAATTCCCCCCTAATTTTTACCCAAAAAAAGAAGCATATTTTAAAAAGCTGTAGCCAAGAAATTCAGACCATTTTGCTGTTACAAAGGTTACATAGACAGTGTTCACTACATACTCAGTGTTACCTACTCAATACTCATCTCTGAAATTATTTTTAGAATCAGTTCGAAAAACAGCTGCTTTTTAACAAATGCAATCATGTTTTCTTCATCTTAATATGGGACATAACTAATATTTTCTGATCACAACATTAGAATTAACATATCTATTTCTCTGTACCACGGTATTTCTTTTAATTTTTTAATATCTTTTTTATAAACTACCTCAAATCCAATGTGAAGTTAAATCTGAATAAATAAGTTATACCCAATGAAATAAGCTTTTTCCTTTTAATTCCAATAGAAATGAAAGTTTTTCTCTATTTTATTCTAAATTTTTTTGAAATATCAAAGTGTTAATGAGTGTTTTTGCTAAAAAATAAAGAAAAATCTCTACATTAATGTTTTGAATGAATTCATTTACAATCACCAAATGCTATAAATACAATTATCTTTCAACTAGCAAATAGGTAACAATTTGTGGCACTCTAAAAAAACAGAAAACTGATCAGGGTTAGAGATGGCAAAAAGCCTGGATATAAAGAGGTATGAAGGAATTTGAGAGGTGATAAAACTGTCTAAAACTATATCCTGGCTGTGATGGCAGCTATAGAACTTACAAGTTTTATCAAAACTCACAGAATTGCACAACAAAAAGTGAATTTTTACTTTCTTAGATTATACTTCAATCAACCTATTTTAAATATATTTTTCACATACCTTGATTTTTTCTTTCCTTTTTTACTTACTATTTTACTTCCAGGAAACCAGAGCTACAGACAAAAATTACACACACTGCTGTCTGGTGTAGCAACTTTTTTCTGTAGTAACTGTCATTAACATGTTATAAAATTCACTTATTTGAAGTATATGATTCAATGACAGTTAACATATTCATCAGCTATAAACAATCACAATGAATTTTATAATAATTTCATCAGCCAATACTTTCACAGGAGTAGTACCTAGGTACTGAAGCCCAAATGTGGAGAAAGAAATTTTGCTTAATTCCATCCAGCACAGCAAAGACCAGCTGTGATTTTTAAATAAGACTTTATTGAAAGTTTAGAAGGGAATTAAAAAACAAATCTAACGTATACCTGCTGAGCCTTCAGACTATCTTAGTGAACAGAGGTAATTTTTTTCCTTTGGAACCTAGAAACAGGTTGAGATTTGGAAGAAAAGAACTCATTTTTCCCCAAAGAGCTTATCTTCTGATATAATTTGATGTATTTTGGCTAAGTAGCACTGGGTCTATCACATCACCTAAAGAGATTTAGTTTCCTTCATACAGTGATGTTTTGTATTGTTATTCAGCCCCAGTAGAGCAGAATCCCTACCAATGCTAGCACAATAGGAGCAGAGACACTCCCCATAAGAGAAAAGCAAATTGGCAAAAAGTAAAGTCTGAGCTGTGAGACAACATGCCTCTAGCCACTGGAAGAGAATCTGAAAAGTACCTATCTTAGGAAATTGTAATAGTATTAAGAAACCAACTTGCTACCTGAATCTTTCTCCAGTGTATAAAAAAGTGTGTGTACAAAAAACACACAGTAGAGAAAGGGAAAGAGTGTAATGGCAAAAAAAAGTTAGACAAAGCAAACAAAATGAATACTAATATGAGGGTAGTGGCAGTAAAAACAAAACAAAACAATAAGATTTTCAAAATTATAGCTGAGGTAATCTCAAAACTGTATAATAAGGGGAAGGGAAGATGCAAGATGATTCAGGGGCTTCCAACATGGATGACCTAGAAGACAGTAACTAGGAGAAAAAAAGAAAAACAAGTTGAGAAGGAATGGGAGTCACTATTGAGGAGCATAAGTACTTGCCCAAACAGGTCATTTCCACATTTACTGAATTAGGCATATATATATGAACAAAAAAGGTCAAAGTATACATTTAAAAAAGCAGATTTTGAGTTTCAGAGACAAAAAGTGGAAAGAAAAACCATATAATGAATTTAGTAGGTGGTGATTAATCACTACTATGGAAGAGATTAACCAAGGAAAATACAGGTTGAGGGAACAATATTTACTGGACATGAAAAAAATCAAAGATGGAAAGTAAATAATTCAAGACAAGAATTTTAAGAATGCCATCTTATAAAGAGAGATGTTTCAAGGAAGTATAGGCAATAGGATCAGATGTCTAAGAAAGAGCCTGGAAAAGCATTTATTACACTTGGTAATTAATAGGTTATTTTGATCTTGAGAAATGCAGTGGCAAAACAGAACAAAAAGTCAGGTGTAGGTTGAGTAGGGAATGGTAACAACACAATTATCTCAAAAAGACTACTTCAAAAATTTTGCCTGAGTTCAGACTGTAGCCTTTTTAACTACCACTTTCCACTAAAAAGTAAGAGGGCTTCTTGGCACTAATTCCAACTCTAAGGTAGTAATGTATAGGGTGAATCTAGGTACATCTTTAGCTAAAAGGGGAAGAATCTTTCAAAGACTACTGAAGTCCTTGAAATACTTACTTTCTTGATTTCCTTTCAGGATTGTTCCTATCTGGAGTAAAATATAACACTCATTTTTGTGTGTTCAAAGAGCTGAACTTTACTGTATTTTTATTTAACCCTCACAAGGTTTGTTTTTTCTGCATGTTACTTGTAAAGATGATCATGTTACTTGTAAAGATAAGAGCATTTTACTTCTTTCTTTCCAATTTGCATGTCTTTTTTTTCTTTCCTACCTAACTAGACTGGCTAGAACTTCTAATACTATACTGAATAGAAATGCTGAAAGATGGTATCCTTGTTTTATTCCTGATCTTTGGGGGGGGGGGGAAGGGAGGAATTTCAGTCTTTTATCAGTGAGTATGATGCTTCATATATATTCTCTATCACGTTGATGGAGTTCCTAGCTTACTGCATTCTTTCATAGTGAAAAGGTGTTGCTGTTTTTTTTCTAAATGCTTTTTCTATGTCAACTAAGATGACCATGTGGTCTTTCCCCTTCATTTTATTAATGTGAGAATAGTACAGTGATTAATACTTAAGAAAACTAAGTATTTAACTTAGTATTTTATTCTAAAAGGAAGAAGTCTTGTATTATGGGCCTTGTACAAACCCAGTTAAAATTAAAGGCCTAAATCAATGAAAAACAGACATATTCATTCACCAGCTAAAAAATTTAATAGTATTAAGGACAACAATACTAAGAGATTTACAAAATTAGTTTAGGCCCTATCAAAATCCCAGTTTTGTTTTTTTGCAGAAAACCCCAGTCAAAACAATCTTGAAAAAGAAAATGTGGAAGGACTCACTTTCCAATTTCAACCTTCTATCATGCTACAGTAATCGATAATAGTATAGTACTGGAGCAAGTGAATATATAGTTCAATGGAACAAAACTGCAAATCCAAAAATAAGCATTTGTTACATGGGTAATATAAACTGAATGTGTCCCCAAAATTCATGTCATAGTAACTGGAGATGGGACTTTGAGAAAACAATTGGTGTCAGATGGGGTCATGAGGGTAAGGATCTCATAATGGGATTGCCGCCCTTATAGAAAGAAATAAGAGAGGACTTGCTGATGCTCTCTCTGAGTACATGCACACACAAAAATTATGAGAAAAACACATGATGGCAACTACCAACAAGTTAAGAGGCCTCAAAATAAAACCTACACTGATGGCATCTTGATCTTGGACTTTCCAGTTTCCAGAAACTATGAGAAATAAAATTCTGGGATTAAAGCCACCCAATCAAATTTTGTTATGACAGATCATGCAGATGTTAATACAAAGGTCAACTGATTTTTGACAAGGGTACCAAGATCATTCAAATAGAAAAAAATCTTCATAGGCGCTGAAAAATCTGGATGTTCACATACAAAACTGTACATGTACCTTATATCACAAACAAATAACTTAAAATGGATTAAAGACCTAAATTTAAAAATTAAAACTGTAAAATTCTGTCAGAAAAAAAATAGCAAAAACTACATGACCTTAGAATTTGCGATGGTTTATTAAATATGATAATAAAAGCACAAGCTACAAAGAAAAACATACATATTGGTCTTTATAAAAACTGAAAACTACTGGAGACTAAAGACTTTCAAGAGAATGAAAATCCACTGGATGGAAGAAACTTTTTACAAAGCACTTATCCAGTAAGAGTTTAATATCTAGAATATACAAAGAACTACAACTCAAAAACAAAAAGACTAACTACTTCATTTAAAAATGAAGGATGTAAATGTACTTTCCACCAAGAAAGATGCAACATGACAATGAGTACAAGAAAAGATGCTCAGTGTCATCAGTCACTAGAAAAATAAAGATCAAAAATACCACAATGTGATACCACTTCACACCCACTAGGATAGCTATTACAAAAAAGCAAGTATGTTTTAGAGAGGATGTGAAGAAAAATGGAACTCTCATGCACTGCTAGTGGAAATGGAAAGGGGTGCAGCCTCCAGGGAAAACAGCTTGGTGTTTCCTCAAAAAGGAAAAACACAGAATTCCCTATGACATAGCAGATCCATTTCTAGGTATATATCGAAATAACTGAAAACTGGAACTCAAATAAATAGTTGTAAAACAATTTTTATAGCAGCATTTTTCACAACAACCAAAAAAACACTACAAAAGCTTCCATCAACATATGACTAGATAAAATATTTATGCACATTCAATTAGCTACTATTGAGCCATCTTTAAAAAAAGCAACCCTATTGAATGTTGTAACGTGAATGAGCCTTGAAAATGTTACGCTAAGTGAAATAAACCAGACATCAAAGGACAATATTGCATGATTTTCAGTTACATATTTATAATAGGCAAATTCATTGAGACAAAAGTTACATTAAAATTCACAAGGGGCTAGAGAGAATTACTTAATATGTAAAAAATTTCTATTTGAGGTGAAATATTATGATAGTTGCACAACATTATTGATATACTTAATGTCATTTATTTTAAATGGTTAAAGTAGTAGAATTTTATGCTATACACACACACACACACACACACACACACACATATCTTTAACCCATAAAAAATGTTAGGATAATTGTTTAAATACAAAGTATATTTACAGTACATATAAAATATTAAAGGTGCTAATGGCTTAAAGACCCTAGGTTGAATTGTAACCTCAAAAGACATGTCCACCCAGAATCTCAGAATGTAACCTTTTTGGAATAAACTTTTTTGCAGATGTAATTAATGTAAGGTTCTTGAGATGAGAGCAATCCTGGATTAAAGTGAGCTCTAAATCAAATGAAGAATATGCTAAGAAGTGACAGAAAAGACAACACAAAGACACAGAGAGAAGCCCATGTGAAGAATGAGGCAAACACACTGGATTTATACTACCACAAAGAAAGGAATACCTAGGGCCACCAGAGAATGGAAAACACAAAGAATATTTCTGAGACTTTAGCGTTAGAAAGACCCTGCTAATACCTTGATTTTAGACTTCACCCCTCCAGAATTGATAAATGCTGTGATTTGTCAGGGCCAAGTCTAGGAAACTAACACAAATTTTGGTACACAGAAGGGACATGCTGCTGTGACATACAGCAAAAAATTCTAAAAGTAGTTTGGGCCTGGGTAGAACATGGGAGGATTTTTGAGAAGTGTGACAGAAAAAGATGACCTTAAGAAACTGTTCTACTTAATATAATATTAATAATATACTTAAACTGGTATACTTAATATAAATAAAAAGGCGATTCTGATAAGAGTCAGAAGGAAATGAGGAACAAAGATAAAGTTTGATCTCCTTAGGGAATACATGTATTGAGAAACAGAACCTGGAAAAAAAATATGAGTAGTTAAGTTAGGTGCATCCGCTCAGGTATCAGAAGGAAATGAAGTATGTTACTGGGAAGAACAGGAAGGTGATTTTTGTCTTAAAGTAGCAGAAAACTTGGCTGAATTGTGTTCTTTGAGGTAGAAAGAACGTTGAAGCAATAAATCTGAGTATTTAGTGAAGAGAGTTCTAAGCAAAGTGTGGAAAGTGCAACTTAGTTTCTCCTTGCAGCTATCCTAAAATGTGAGAAGAAATGAACTAAAGAATTGTTACATAAAAAGAAACTTTTTGAACATTTGGGAGGTTTTAAGTCTCTCTAGATTGCAAGGGAGGGATGCTAAAATTAGAAAATACACTATTAAAAGAGTATGCTAGAGAGAAGGCCAAAGGCAATCATTTGCCGACTTTGTTAGTTGTGTGACTCATTGATCTAATTAATCATCTCAACAGAAGTCAGAAAACGATGGGGTTATCCAAGAAGGATTTGTGAAGAACTTCATTGTCTGATGTGGATCCCTTTGATACAGAAAAAAGACTCACAATTTTGAGACTATAATAGCTACAACAAAGACAAATATTGCCAGTCTATACTCAAAGAAAAAGAAGTTAGACAAAATGAAAAAACTGAGGATACTGGAATTCCACAGGCAGGAAAGAGCTAATAGATCTATTCAGCTATTCAAAATATGTGCTACCCTTCAAAAAGTTTGAAAATGACTCTGAAGACAGCCAGGAAGAAGCCCTGTAACTACCCCCAAAGTAGGGTCAGTGATGCACTTGCATGGACGCAGAAGAGAGCAGTCAGGCCACAATTATTCTGAGGCCTTGAAACCTAATGAAATTTGTTCTGCTGGGTTTTGGACTTGACTAGGACCAGTGATCCTTTCCTTCCTTCTATCCTTTTCCTTTTGGAATGGCACTGTCTAATACATGCCTGTATTTTAGTATCAGAAGAGTTGTTTTCTGATTTTACAGGCCCATAAATACTGAGAAATTTTACTCCGCATGAATCATACTCAGAGTGATACCCATACCTAATTTAGATGCTGAAATTTGGGGGTTTTGATGCTGAGAATTGGGTTTAAGAGTTCATGTTGTCATGCTGCACTGGGCTGAGACTTTGAAGGATCCTGGGATGAGGTTAGAATGGAAAGGAAGGGGGACGAGCGAGCAATACCAGTGGGTTGAACTGTGATCTCTAAAAGGTATGTTCAGCCACGTAGACACCACCACAACACCTCCCACATGGTGCAGCCACTGTCCACCCACTGTGTTCTTCACCATCACTGTTGACAGCGAGTCCTTCAGCTGTGTTCCTTTCGAGATGTTTGTAGACAAAGTTCCAAAGACAGCAGAAAACTTTCAAGTTCTGAGCACTGCGGAGAAAGGATATGATTATAAAGGTTCCTGCTTCACAGAATTACTCCAGGATTTATGTGCCAGTGTGGTGACTTCATACTCCATAACGGTTCGGGTGGCAAGTCCATCTATGGGGAGAAATTTGATGATAAAAATTTCATCCTGAAGCATACAGGTCCCAGTATTTTGCCCATGGCAAATGTTGAACACAACATAAACAAATCCCAGTTTTTTTCACCTGCACTGCCAAGAGTGAGTAGTTGGGTGTGAAGCATGTGGTTTTTGGCAAGGTGAAAGAGGATATGAACACCATGAAAGCCATGGAGATTTTTTGGTTCAGAAATGGCAAGACCAGCAAAAAAGATCACTGTAACTGAGACTGCTGATTATGGATAAATGTGTTTTATCTTAAAAAAAAAAAAAAAAGTAAGTCCAAGCAGAACTTCAGAATGTAAAGAGAAACAGACCTTTGCAGGCGTAATCAAGGGAAGGACCTTGAGATGCGATCGTCTTGGATTAGGAAGGGCCCTAAGTCCAACGAAGAGCATCATTAGAAGAGACAAAACATGCAAAGAGACTCTGTGAAGACAGAGGCTGACATTGGAGCTAGACTGCCACAAATTAAAGACAACAAATCAATCCACCAAAGTTGACAGAAGCAAGGAAGGGTTCTTTTAGTAGGGCCTTCAAAAAGAAAAAGGCATTGCCAACAAACTGATCTTGAACCTCAACCCTCCAATACTATAAAATAACAAATTTCCATTGTTTTAAGCCACTAACTTTATAGTCATTTGTTATAGTACCCTTAGTAAGCTAATGTAGATTGCCACTGACCAAAAATATGACAAATTTAAACATCAAAAGAATGATATACTCCAAATGTATTAAAATCCATGAGTTCATAATATCCCCACCCAAATCTCACCTTTGGCGTTTCCTGGGGCATTACTTCAATCCCCCAGAAAATTATTAACTAAATGGAAAAATAACCATTTACTCTGGCTTTGGGCTTTTTCCCTTATATAAATTATAATTTAATCATCTATAACTGATGAAGAAATAATTTATGGGAGAATTTCAGTGAATAAATAAAGAAGAAATAATTATATAATAGCTCTAGGCAAAAATCCTCAATGGCTAATAAATCCATTAGGTGAAAGTTAAAAAGAAACTAAGCTGGATCTCACTGAAAGAACTTAAAGAGATGACTTTCAGTATCACTAAAAGTGTAACCATCACTCCTTTGGCTCCTGGAATGAGAAAACAACTCACAGCACCATCTAACAGGATAACAATACATCCTAATTGGCCCAGGGGCAGTCCCAGTTAGTGACATGAATTATGAATTACTGTTATGTAGTATACCTTTCATTCTTAAAGTTGTCTGATTAGAAATAAATTATACACTCTATGACCTTTTTCCCAAACAAAGTGAATCTCATCAAGTACTACTAATTCACACTTTCAAACTTGGCTACTGAAATCAATTGAAAAATTTAATAAATGCTAATCCCCAGAGTTATCCCTCAATGCCCGTGAATTCTGATTGCTTAACCTACGTTGTAACCTGAAAGTCAAGATGTTTAAAAACATCAGATAACTCTAACGTCTCAAAGTTGAGAACCACAGTTCTACACCTGAAAACCACTTTGTGGGAAATTGAACATGTAAACACAACGATTCCAAATCTAAAATGTGAGAAAAGCCCTTAGACAAATGATCTCATTTTTTCAACAAGTAGCATGAAAGAACTATACGAGGAATATAGAGGAGAGGATGGTTAAGCGAGACTTAAGTATATCCAACAAATAAAATGGTAAATCTTCTTTGGATATGATTTAAATAAACCCACTGTAAAGGCCACTTAAAAAGTCAAAGAAATCTGAACACAGGCTGAATTAAGAAACTTAATTTTGTTAGGTATAAAAGCAGTTGTTATTTTTTTTAAATTCCTACATGGTATAAATACAAATCATAAATTAAATGATAACAAATGCCCGAGATTTCTCTGAAATTATTTCAACAACAACAAAAAAGGATAAACAAATAAATAAATGTCAAAAAAATTGGAAAGAAAGAGATGAGGCAGGAATGACAAAATGTTGACAAATATTTAGGAACACAGGATTTCATCATTAACAATGTGTATTTCATATTCACTATTGATAGGCATTATGAAAGAACATAACAATGATTTTATTAAATGTTGCCCATAAATGTATGGCAAGCTTGTCAGTATGAATACTTAAAATTATAAGAAAACATGTGAGATGTAAAGAAAGATGACCACACACCCTTGACCTCAAAGAATTTAGTAGTCTATATAATGGAAAGAAAATTTTGTTCAATTATTATCTTTGTTCAAAGGCATGAAGGCAATTAGCTCAAGCTTCTGAGAAATCAAAGATAGTAAGTATATTAAAATAAGTAGTCCCAAAGTATAAGAAAGTGGGTGTTACTACCACAATACTAAATACCAAAAATGTATAATTGACTGATTTATTTAAAGACCATGCTATTACTATTAGGTTCAGTCATATGAAAATGTGTTTTTGTGATCAAATAATCAACTAGTAGCAATTTTGTATGGTTCAACCTAATACTATGCTATAATGTCTTCCTTTCTCTTTCCTTTGTTAAAGTAATTACATACAGTTAATGCATAGCAATTAGAATACTTAAAGGAAATGTCTGCCTTCTTAAAACAGTGACTGGCCTCCTAATATAGAAACAAAAATATCTTTTAAATATTCAGAGAATTTGGGCCCTCCCTTGGGATGCAACAGGTTAAAGCACAGCAGCACTATGAAGCTATCTGCAGCTACTGCAGCACGAGTTCCATCCCCAGCCAGGGAGTGAACCACATGTTGTGGCAGACTTCTCCTGACCCACCTGCTGCTCCCTTTAGCAGTATACTTCATCAATCTGCCTGTTCTGCTCCCCATTGTCTCTGGTGAATCCTCTTACCCGCCATACCTCTGAACAAGAATTTTGAGGATAAGTTAATTTGGTGCTTCCTGAGAAGTAACATCAATTTGACTGAAATATAATGTAATTTTTACTTTAGCCAAATGTTCCAATTCATAAATTCTGCACTTACTTAAAAATGAGAATATAAACCTAACCATAAATATTTCTGAATTAATGAACACTCTAATGTTTATTGTTATCAAACAATGTAATTCTTCACAATATTTGACCCTGGTTTAGCCTATCACCTTGAATAAATCTATGTCTCACTCAGTTCCCTAATTTACAAACTTCAGTAGTAATAGTGACTACTATTTATGAAGTTAAGGAGGGTTAAGGAATGTATTATATATAAAATATTTAAAGTAATAACGGAAATTTAAACATTTATAAATAACAAGTATCATTTACAGAGGCTTCTGCTAAGCACAAGAAACAAGTATCACTTTTAACACCAGAACAGTCTCTTCAAACTCTATACAAAGAGATGCATTTTTAAAGGAGATGATTTGCATTATATTCACATACCCTGCAAATATTTTCAATGATACATATACCACCAAAGTTTTAATAAATTTAGCAAAAAGACAAGTAATTTAAAATCCATTTAGAAATTAAGAGGGACTAATCTTTTGCAGTTGTTTTTATTGTAAGATACTGAAATAACAGAAGTCTAAAACAAAACTTCTCTATAATCTCATCACATAGCAAAATCAATGTTTTCCTTTTGTTCATGTCATTTTCTATTGTGTGTCTACATGAATGTTCAATTTTTACATATTTACAATAATAGAGAAAATAACTTAGATACTATTTGCATAAAATTACAACATGGGGCCCTCCCTGGTAGTGCAGCAGGTTGAAGGACTGCACTAAGAAGCTAAAGCCTGATATAAAAATAAACTATTATATTAGTTTAAAAAAAAATAACATATATATATATAGTTTTCCAAGATACACCAGAAAAACAAAAAAACTAAAGCCACTTCAGCATGAGTTCGATCCCTGCCCCAGAAGTGACCCAAATGGCGTAGCAGATCTCTTCTGACCCACCCACTGCTCCCCTCAGCAGTGTACGTCGTCAGTCAGCCTGTTCTGCTCCCCACTCTGTCCTCTCACCACCCCTGCACCTCTGGCCTATACCCCAGTTCTGTATGCATAAATAAATCTTTTTTAAAAAATTACAACACGACTTTTTTTTATTTTGCAAAAACTTCTCCTTTATTCTCCCTTTCCTTTCTCAACCCTACCCACTGAAGGCAATCAACACAAATTGTGTACCCTCCACAACTTTCTCCTGATAGTATACAAAAATATAGACACATATGGGGTGGAAATAAAACTCAGTTTATTGTTACAAAATGGAAGCATTCTTCTAAAACATATGCTTTCTTTCTTCAAGCATACCAAGTGTATTACCTCAAATATACAGAGAACTCTAATCATAAAAACAGATCCAACTTACTAGACCAAGTAATAATATATATTTACAAAAGTTATTATTACTTCCTATGTAAAACTTCAAAAAGACAGAGGTTTCACAATAAAATTCCATGCCTCAATCATAACAGACTATTATAGTAGCCATGCATAAAATTAATTCTACTACCTACAGTAAGCTACCTAATAGATTTTACAACTATGGAAATAAAATTTTATAATTTTAGAAAAATTATAAATAATATCTAAAAAATATCCTGACTTTAAAATAAGAGAAAGTGTGTAAGTGTATAATACTGGCGTTCAAATGAACTCACTTCTTTCTATAGCAGAGATGATTGATATAGTGTTGATATACCCAGTTTTCCCATGTTCACAAGTTGAGAAACAGGCATTCAGGTACAGAAATAAAATCAAATCAACTTTATCTAATTAACAGCTATCCTAATTTCCCATAAGGATGAAAACAAGACACTAAGCAGGCCTACAAAGAATGCAAGGTTGTTTACCCAACAGCCTTAAAATACACTTTCCCATCCAACCATTATCTGGAAGAATCAGAAGATCCCTAATCTGGATCCACAGGAAAGAACTTTGGGGTATAAAAGATAGTATG
The DNA here is from genome assembly GCF_000260355.1 of Condylura cristata. Classification (NCBI taxonomy): domain Eukaryota; kingdom Metazoa; phylum Chordata; class Mammalia; order Eulipotyphla; family Talpidae; genus Condylura; species Condylura cristata. The sequence goes on along the minus strand of NW_004567109.1, from coordinate 17,867,477 downwards.
AAAAATTTACAGAAGCCCCCAAAATTAAGAAGTAAATAACTTAGGACCTAGAGCTTCTACTGTAACATGTAAAAGTTTCTTATCAGGGTCCCGCCCTGGTGGCACAGTGGGTTAAAGCACTGCACTAAGAAGCCTAAGCCACTTCCGCATGAGTTCAATCCCCGCCTGCCCCAGAGGAGATCCACATGGCAGACCTCTTCTGACCCGACCCGCCCGCTGCTCCCCTCAGCAGTGTACTTCGTCACTCTGCCTGTTCTGCTCCCCACTCTGTCCCTGGTGAATCCTGTCACCCTCCGCATCTCTGGCCTGTACCCCAGCTCTGTATGAATAAATAAATAAATAAATCTTTTAAAAAAAAAGTTTCTTATCAAAAATCAATATGTCTACTGAGTATGTATTATATGGCGATCATAACAGATGGAGATACCAAAAGCAATAAAATAAGCCCTGCCCAAAAGAATTCAACAATTTAGTAGAAAAATTAAACATTATTATCCTAAATGATCTTAAGTATCATAGCACAATGCCTAGCACATAGCTTATCAACTTACATAGGTGTCAATAACTTTTTGCAACTTAAGATTATTAAAGCTCAAAGGCAGTGTCTTAAATACAACAGCATGTCATCAATGCAATTTCAGATTAAGTAAAACCTACAATTATTATCTAGGCCCACATAGTTTAATTACCTGAAGGCACTATGTTGAAAAGATGAATATATTTAAAAATCTAGTTGAAGTTGCTCCCTGGTGGCCCAAGGGGTTAAATCACAGCTCTATGCATTTTATGGAGGTAGAATGAGGAACGGTGGGGGAAGGGAAGTGCACTGGACTATGGTGATGGAACATGGGTGATTTGGTGATGGGAAGCCCTCAGGGATTACAACTGAGATGGAAAAAGGGACAAAATGATGTAAAAATAAACTATTATATTATTATTTTTTAAAAATCACAGCTCTGTGAAGCAATCCCAAAGCCACTGCAGCGTGAGTTCAATCCCTGGCTTGGGAGGTGACCCATATGGCACAGGAGACCTCTCCTGGCTCTCCTGCTACTTCCCCTCAGCAGTGTATCCTGCTACTTCCCCTCAGCAGTGTACTTCGTTGATCTGCCTGTTCTGCTCCCCACTCTGTCCCTGGTGAGTCCTCTCACCCACCCCCTGCATCTTTGGCCTATACCCCAGTTCTTGTATGCATAAATGAATAAATCTTTAAAAAATAATAAATAAAATCTAGTTGAATTTGTTACCAAAATCTGTTTTCTAGAACATTCTTTATAAGGTGAATGGCAACAATATCCAAAAACAACTGAATTCTAGAATATTACAGATCTGAAATAATTTATCCTCTATATTTTAATTAGTGGGCTATATGTCATAGACCTCTGAAAAATAAGGATCCTTTATAAGACTTATCCACGACTTGAAAAGTAATTTAAAATTTCAAAACACAAGCATCTCACAGAAAATATTTGTGCTAAATGAACTATCTGGACATACTATTTCTATAGTTTAAATTGTTCTATCTTAATTATTGCATGGGGATATACAATTTTATAAATCCAAGTCTGTCAATATTAAATTTTAATTGCTAAAAATACAATGAAGTGCATTAAAATAAAGATAATTAGTAAATGGAAAAAGGGGTAGATATATGCATAAACAGCTGATAAAAAGCAAGTAAAGTGTTGGTGGTAGAATTTAATCAGTAGTTTTATGGACACTCCCTATAAATTTTTTTTTAAGTTTGCCATGCAGTTGAAAATATTTTCTTAGTAAATTATTGAGAAAGTACCTGGGCAGTTTTCCGATTACTTATAATTTAAATATTTTAAGGAGAAAATCATAGACTTATAAAATTATGTGACATTCAATACAAATACTATAATTGGAACAAAACCTGGATTCAAATTCTAGCTCAATACGACTTAATAAAAACAATCTAAGTCTCTGGAATTTAAGTCTTTGCATACCAATTATGTGGATATCATAGGTGTTGGAAATGCAAAAGCAATAAAAAGAGCCCAACCTGAAAGAGTTCACAATTTAAGATCAAATTACTTAAGAGAGATTAGCCACTCTACACCTTCATTTTCTCATCTGCAAAATGAACTGACAATGCAAAGTTAAATTTTTCTATTATGAAGCACAGTGTCAGGCGTGTAATAAGCACTCAAAATGTTAGCTATGTCACTGAAGTTGCCAAATTTATGCTAAGTCAAAGATATAGCAAAAATCTTTGACCTCAGTAAAGGTCAAGTAGTAATTTAGTTATTTTGAGACCATCCCCAAATGGTAGATTCCTAATAGAAAACTTACTGCTTAGTATGTTAAGATGGGGGGGGGATGGAGAATAGTATGAAAACAGAAAAAAGTCTGAGAAATATGCTCAATCAATAGTACAGTTTTTTCATTTGAAAATATCATTCAGAATTAAGAAAAGTTTCAGAACAAACTTTAAAAGACACTCAACAACTCCTCTGTATAATTTGCTACACCTCTGCAGGTTGGTTGGATACACCCTTGCTATGACAAAACTTGTCATACTCTTCCACGTTCTAATTGTTGGTAAGAAGGCTAGACTAATACATGACATTTATAGTTTCCAGAATCTTTCTCCTAAATCAGGACATGCCAACGATCCCACTTCTTCACAGGTAAGAGCACCACCTCCACCTTGGTCTTGATAACGGTCATGAAGGGGAGGGGGAGGGGGAGAAGGAGGCAGGAAAATGAATTCGCGGTGGTGTTACCGAACGTAGAACCCTGCTGGTTATTCCTCCAGAGACCCCTCCACTTATTCCCGCCACCACCACCTCCACCTGACCTCTCCCCAGTTAAACTTCCAGACTCTGATTTACTAAAGATGCAGTTTAAAATCTGACACCTTTCTTCCCCTGGCCCAGATAGTTTACCCCTAGTGCTGGAAAAATAGAAAAGCAAACAGCCCCCTCCCCTCCCCCTCCCAGCCAACAGACAAATCTTTGTCCCACCTGCCGAAGGACCACTCTCCAGGGCGCTCCAGATCCAAGGTTGTCTCAGCCCTGCCGGCAACCTTTGCCCAAACGGGCCTCGGCGACCACTCCACGAGCCTGCGCCTGGCCCATTCCCGGCGCCGGGACGCGGTCCCCGCCCCGCCCCCCCGCCGCCCGCCGCCCGAGTTCTTCCTCACCTCACCTACCCTCTTTCGGGGGCCGGACTCCACCTCTCTCTCCGCCATGTTGGGCCCCACTCGGAACCGCTGCGGCTCCCGGCGCGGTGGCGGCGGAACCTCTCGGGCCCCCGGCCCCCGCCCACACTGCAGGCACGACCGCCTCGCGGCAGCTTCCCAGGACCGGGCCGGGCCTGGCGCTGAGAGTGGGGAGGGGGCGGATGCCGCGCGCAGTGTCGGAGATCTCGAGATCCCACGGGTGCGCGCGTGGGCGCCAGGGCCTGCCCAGGCAGGGGGTGGGGGGGCCGGGACTCGGGGGGTTAATGGCCTCCAAGGGGCCCCGTGAGTAGGATTATTTTCTCTCAGAGAAATTCCTCCGCCTGCGGTTTCTTAAAGGGATCACCAAACCAGCCCCTTGCGCGCGCCCCTGATGCGCAGGCGCACTTTAAGCCCCTCCCTCCTTTCCCACCAAGCCCCCGGTCTCGAGCGTGCGCGGTGAGTGGCCCAGGGTAGGCCAAATCCTGCTAGTCTCTTTACTGCCAGCAGCTGCTCCCACCACTCAACTATGGCCGCTGCCTTAAAGGGACCATGACGCAGTGATGGAGGAGGAATGAAAGAAATTAGTGAAAGGGCTACCTGGAGAATTGAGTGAAACATCAATGAGGGGTCCAGAGCATCATCTTACATCTGACTACAGAGGGCAGATGGTGGTGAGCTGAAGTTCTCAATGGACCTCTGAACATGAATCCCAACCAAAGATGGGACAAGCCACTCCATTCATGGAAACCCATCTTTCCTGCCTTTAAGCAGACTAAACCGAAGCAAAGGACATGGCCGGCCCCAACAACTTAACCTCTTGCCAGAGTCTTTGATGGTTTTGAAGCCTGAACCAACAAGTGGAAATTATTTCATCAATAATGATTTGTCTGTCGAATATGAAAATATAGAAGGATCTTAGGAGCCCTCTGCTCCAGGACTACCAATGTAAAACTGCTGCATGGTCAAGGGAAGTGGTTTGCCCAAAGGCACCAAGAGCTGGTGTGAAATTATAGAGTCACGACTTCAGTCACAATCTGCAGACTTTTAAGTGCACTACTCTATCTCCAAGAAAAGAGATAAATGTGTTTTAATATAGAAGACTAAAATTGAAAGTTCACTGATATTTCAAGAATATTGTAATTCTCTGAAAATGTATGATGATCTATAGATACTGTAAATCCTCATTGACCTCCATCGTAGGTGCTTTGTGAATCTGGCTTAAATGATCATCTTATTCTCTTAACAGGAAACTGGGAAGTAGATTTGGGTCTTTCTTGTCTTAAGGATGACTGAAGAGAACGAAAGCTTGATTAATTCCAGTTACCGAACTTCAGCTATAAAAAAAAAGTCTTAGTGAAGCTTATAGTAATAGTTTAGAGACAATCATAGAAGAAAGTCATAAGAAATATAAAGAAATTGCCTACTGAAGGTCATGCCCCATGACAAGAATCTTTCTAGTGGGAATGAACAACTCCTAAAAACCACAGGATGATGACATGCAACTTCTGTGTGTCTCTTCAACTTTTGTGTATGGCTTGGTAGCTGTTTTGGAGCTGAGAGATGTCCTAATCCCCAAATTGCTCTCTGAACAAACTAACATTGAATTTGCTGGAAGTTTTCACGCTGGTCCTTACTTAAGCCTGTTCATCTTTAACTTATGTAAAGAAGGACCCCAAAAATATGTACATTTCAACAAGCTTTAGAAAACATGGGAGACTCCTTTAGTTCTTATTCAAGACATGAGGAAAATACACAAATATGGGTACCAGAAGAGTCCAGGAGCTTTCACCTGTTTTATTGACAGTGGGATAAGCCCTTCTTATAGAATCTGATAGCATAAAATTGAGTTACAAAATTTGAAGTGAAAACGAGGAACCTGTAAACCTGCTCACTCAGCCTCCCCATTGTATCTCTTCTTCCATGCCTCCTCCTGTCTTTAGAAAATGTTACGTGTTTCTCAGAAAACAGTCTAAAGCCATTGATTTAGTCCAAGTCCACATTTTAAAGATAAAGGCACTGAGGCCCATGGAGAAGATATGATTGTTTGACTGCCCATAAAGGATTAGTAATAGAAGCAGGACTGGAATGACATCTTTACCTCCAGCCAAGGACTGCCTCCTCTATCAAACTGTCTATAGAGAAATCAGGGATGTGTTGGTTCTTGAACAATAGATTTGTGGATTACCAATAATATATAGGGTTTTTCAATGCAATCATCCATGAGAAAGGAGGAGAAAAGAGAAATCCAATACTCAGTGAGCACTGCAAGGTTAGTTATAGTATCCAAGTTTTACAGTGGGATTTAATAGAGGTTAAGTGACTCACCCAAGGTCTTTCAGCAGAGAAGCCAAACTAGAATTCAAAATCTTTCTTTGTGATTTATTTAAGTAGATGATAATTTAGAGGTTGCAAATTGGTGGCCTCACAAATATGTCTCATAGTCCTGTATTTGTTTTGTACCATGTGATCTTGGGCAAGTTACTTGCACTGTTCTTCAGTTTCTTCATCTGCAAATGGATAATTAGAAGAATTAGTTAATGTCTCTAAATCTCTCTCTAATATTTTTGACTCCTAGCACTATTTATATATTTTTAATCATATACCAACACTTAAAATGGGTATTTCTCATTCAAACTCCATTCTAACTGCTTTTTAAAAATTATAATGGGGTAATACTTTGCAAATAACAGGTTCTTTTAAATTTTCTTCTTTAAATTATGTTCCATTATAGATATTGTAGACATGCATTAAAGTGTAACTCTGAAACTTATTTCCCTACTCAGAAGAGAATAGAATGGGCTTAGTGAAGAGAAAAAGAATTGTCTTAATTTCCTTCATTCCATTAAACCTATGAAATTCAGCATAGTAAGTAAGAATCACATATAGTTTTCCCATTCTCCATAAGAGATGATTGTCGGTCTAGGGTAGCTAAGCCAGGAGCTGTGACTTAGGCGAGTAAAAGTCTGATTCTTAATTAAAGGATAGTGGAAGAAATAAGAGAGAGATTAGAGAGGAAATGTGCATTTGTATTCCCACTCCAGCTCCTCAAAATAGAAATCATTTTTCATTTGCTTCTGCTTGGGATTCCAAATAGAGATGACTTGCAGATATGCCCACACCAGCAAGCTCAGTCACATATGAATAAAAGTGATGACCTGGTATAATTGGGAAGTGAAAGAAGGACTGCATGTAGCCCCTCAGAGTCTTTTAGGTAGGGTTGAGTCCAGGTTTTGTGGGTCTTCCAGCTTCTGTAATAGGAGCCGGAAAGAGATTTTTAAAGAAAAAGAACAAAATTGCAAAACGAAACCAGATACAGGGTTTTGGAAGGAACTTGGCATGTGAGTGAGTGGTCATTAGATCCTTTGTGACAATATACCCAGAAGTTGCCACATACCCACATATCCTGTGGAGGAATACAGGGAAGAGTATAGGATTACAAGTATGGGGGAATTAGCTTTGAGTCTCTCAATGGGTCTGAAACACAAAGTAACAGCCAGACCTCAAGAAAGGCTGTAGTTTGCCTCTAGGCTCTTAGCAAATTTAAGGGAGACCGATATATCACTCACTGGCCAACAGGATGCGGAGCATCCAGAGAAGTCAGAAAACAATACATGAGCATAACATGGCCCCAAGTTCTAGGCTTCCTCAAAATAAAGGAGAGGGATAATCTTCATTCTATACCTTTTTTAATTTTTTATGTGTAAGTTCATTACTTATTTTTTTAATGAAATAGTTTAATGTTTCCTTTAAATCCTATTAAAATAATAGGGACCTGAAATAAATGAGAAAAAAATAATGTTACGATAAAAATAATCAAGCAGGGCCCTCCCTGGTGGCGCAGCGGGTTAAAGCACTGCACTGAGAAGCTAAAGCCACTTCCGCATGAGTTCGATCCCCGCCTGCCCGGGAGGTGACCACATGGTGTGGCAGACCTCTCCTGACCCACCCGCTGCTCCCCTCAGCAGTGTACTTCGCCGATCTGCCTGTTCTGCTTCCCACTCTGTCTCTGGTGAAGCCTCTCACCGCCCCTGAGCCTCTAGCCTGTACCCCGGTTCTGTATGTACAAATAAATAAATCTTTAAAAAAAAAATAATCAAGCATATGAACAACCATATACCAGAGACATTTTTGCGGGGGTGGAGTGGGGAATGGGATCAAAAACAGGGGGAGGGGGGAGGAAGTGCATGGGATTATGGTGATGGCACACAGGTGACTTGGTGATGGGAAGCCCGTGGGGATTACAACTGAGATGGAAAAAAAATGTACAAAATGATGTAAAACTGTTATAAAATAAAATCAAGCATAAATAGTAGGTTTGGAACAAATATTATCTATTGTGTTTTTTATGCAGACAACAATTTATCCTTACGAGATACTTTCCCACACACTCATCTTATCTGTTAGGTAGAAAACATTCTGTTCCCATGACCGTATTTTACAGGTGAGGAAATACTCGGAGGTTAGGGACTAGCCCAAGGCCCCAAAGCCAGAGCCTAAAAGTTACCTAGACTGATGTCAAGATTAGTTGATTTTCTTTGTGAATTAGTGCAAGATAGAGAGGAGAGAGGAGGTAAGATACGCATGCTGAAAGAGTTTGGTAGGTGTCATAAATGAAGAGAACAAACCAAGTGGAATACTGCAAAGCTCATGCCCAAAACTCAAGAGCAGGAAAAGGGAGTGCTCACTAGAGCAGATCCTGGTGGCATGTAGGAAGGCCAGCTCAAAGTTTCTAGGTATTCGAATTACAAATTCTGAAATGTATGTTAAATTGATCGATCTCTTAAGTTATTTGTGGTAAAATATACAGAATAGGGCCCTTCCTGGTGGCGCAATGGTTTAGAGCACAGCACTGCAAGCTAGCTGTAGCCAGTTCAATGTGAGTTCCATCCCCAGCCCCAGAGGTGATTCACATGATGCAGCAGACCTCTCCTGACCTGTCTGTTGCTCCTCTCAGCAGTGTGCTTCATTGATCTGCCTCTTCTGCTCCCCACTCTGTCTCTGGTGGATCCTCTTTTTGCCCCTGCACCTCTGTACTGTACCCCAGTTCTGTATGCATAAATAAATAAATCTTTAAAATATATATATATATACATATATACACAATACAAAAAATCTTATCTATTTTTTAACCTAAGTTTGTTTTTTTATAGTTTTTTTTTAAATTTAGTTATGTATACAAGAACTAGAGTACAAGGCCAGAGCTACAGGGGCTGGGGGATGAGAGGATTCACCAGACACAGAGGCTGAGGGGAGCAGGGGGCATATGGGTCAATTCCCAGGCCAGGGATTGAATTCATGCTGCACTGTCTGTGGAGAACATCATAGTGCTGCATCTTAGCCACCAGGAAGGGCCCCATCTTAATCATTCTTAAGTATACAGTCCAGTTGTGTTAAATATATATACCCTGTTGTGCTACCAATCTCCAGAAGCTTTCATCTAGCAAAACTGAGACTCTATACTCATTAGGCAATGACTCCTCATTTCCTCCTCTACCAGCACCCAGCAGTCATCTTTCTACTTTCTATTTCTGTGAATTTGATTACTTTAGATACCTTGCAATGTGGAAGCTTATGATTCTTTCTGCAACTAGTCTATTTTCACTTATCATGATGTCCTCAACATTCATCCCCATTAAAGATGTGTCCAGATTTCCCTGCCTTTTTAGGGAATACATTCCATTGTATGTATAGGCCATATTTATTTATACTGTATCTGCTGATGAATACTTGTTTTGCTTTCATCTTTGTGCTAATGCTATTATGACTATGGACGTACAAATATTTTTTTGAGACCATGTTTTCAAGTCTTTTAGATATATACCCAGGACTCAATTTACATATATATATTTAGATGAAGTTCCATTGTTTTACTTTCTTGTTAGGACTCCATTTCTTAAAATAGCTTTATTGAGATATAATTTACATACCATATAGTTCACAAATCTCAAGTATACAATTCATGGTGTTTATGGTTTTCCAAGAGATGTGCAACCACTGCCACAATCACTTTTAGAACATTTGAGTCACCTCAAAAAAAAAAACCCTTTATGATCACTCTCATATACCCCCACACTAGACCTAAAAATCTACTGTCTACTTTGTCTCTATAAATTTCCCTGAAGTTCAGATTTCATGTGAATGGGCTCATATACTATGTGGTTCTTATGAATAGTTTCTCTCCTTTACCATGTTGTTTTAAGATTCAATCCTTTCTATTGCTTTTATCAGTACTTCATTCTTTTTTATGACTGAATGGTATTTCCTTTGTTTTTAAGTGCTTTCAGTTAAGACAGATGATTTTAAATTTTCCACATAAGTCAATAAGAAATAACTGCAAAAACTCTAACTTGTGAGATCTCCATAAACTTCAAATAAATATCACTAGTCAGAACTGTGGAGTGAAGGATAACAAACAATGATGAGGGAAGACTTGAGGGCACAGATGGTGAGGAATGGGAAACATTTGAAGTGCAGAGCTGAAGTGTCCCTTTGGAAGCTCACCTGACCAACTGGGCAACTTGACCACACTGCAGATCCCAATTCCAGATTTAAAAAAAGAGGAAATTTATGGGGCCCTCCCTGGTGGCGCAGCGGGTTAAAGCACAGCACTGAGAATCTAAAGCCACTTCCGCATGAGTTCGATTCCCGCCTGCCCCGGAGGTGACCACATGGCGCGGCAGACCTCTCCTGACCCGCCCGCTGCTCCCCTCAGCAGTGTACTTCATCGATCTGCCTGTTCTGCTTCCCGCTCTATCTCTGGTGAAGCCTCTCACCGCTCCTGAGCCTCTGGCCTGTACCCCAGTTCTGTATGCACAAATAAATAAATCTTTAAAAAAAAAAAAAGAGGAAATTTCATGGGAAAGCACACTTATTTTCTAGACATTGGGTGACTTTTCAGTTTCATTTACTTTAATCTTGGGCATTGGCAGGAATGATCAAAACTAAACTGGGTGCTTTCTAGTGTGGGGAAAACAACCACATTTTATAGTTTGTGAAAAACCTTAACTAAGTATAGATTAAAAGAGTAGTGGTGCTGGCTCCTACCACCAAAAAGCACCTAACTGGCCCAGAGAACTAAATCTTTTGTCTTTTTCCGCTACTTATCACCAGGTGCCCACAATCAAGTCTTAGGGATAGGTGAGAGGTGTCAACATGGCTAGGCCATGATGTTCAGGTATTTGGTCATACATAATTCTGGATAGTTCTATGAAGCGCCTCTAAGATGAGATTAACAATTATATCAGTAGATGTGGAGTAACTAGATAGTCCTCCACAATTTGTATGGGCCTCATTCCTGCAACTGAAGGCTAACTATAGCCTTCAACAATACAGAGACGGACACCCCTTCAGTACCCACCTCCAAGCAAAAGGGGCTCGAGCTATGGGCTTAGGTCTCCATTCTGCCAACCCATCCTACAGATTTAATTTCTCCTTCTTTGTTTCTGCTTATCTATCTATCCATTCATTTATTCGATTCAATTTGATTTGGTTCTGTTTCTCTGCATAACACTTAACATTATTGTTCTCCCTTCAAGTGTAGTCCCCATAGTTTTCTCACCACAATGGAACCTGTGAACTGTCACTATAGTGCCTAGTGCTGTTCCCTCCTGTCTTTTGACCCCCTTCCTTCACTCCCCTTGCTGTTTGCCTCAAATTGATGGTCAGCTCAAATCTATTGACCCTTTGTTTGGTTTGCCCATGTTCCACCTGTAAGTGAAACTATTCAATATTTTTCTTTTTCTTTCTGACTTATTTTCTTTAGCATAATCCCTTCCAGTTCCATCCATGTTGCTGCAAATGGCATGGGTTTATCTTGTTCAATCACTGAGTTGTATTCCATTGTGTATATGTACCACATCTTCATCCATTCATCTGTTTTGGGGTACACGGATCATTTCCATATGTTAGCTATTGCAAATAGTGCTGCAGTAAACATAGGAGTGTAGGTTTCTTTTTGAATTACTGTTTGTTGTGTCCTCTGGGTAGATTCTTAGTGGTGGAATAGCTGGGCATATAAGGTAGATCCATTTTTAGTGCTTGCAGGATCCTCCACACAGTTTTCCACAGTTCCCTACCAGCAGTGTATGAGTTCCTTTTTTTTTTTTCACATTCTTGCCCACATTTGTTGTTCCAGTTTTTTAAATATGGCCCATTCTCATTGGTGTGATTGAAAACATTTTAAACAGATAAGCAAAAAAGGAAGAAACTTAAAAGGCAAAACATTCCCATTGCTCAAAGTAGTTGACCACTGGCAATTCTTTCTTGTTTTTTGTACCTTTCATATTATTCTCATGCTCTTTCACGCCATGTAGCATGAAGATACCATCATGCTTGTAAATATTAACCTGAAAATTTCTGATGGCTTCATGTCTTCTAGGTTGTGTTTGCACCATATTTTTTTTTTTTAAAGATTTATTTATTTATTCATACAGAACTGGGGTACAGGCCAGAGATTCGGAGGGTGAGAGGATTCACTAGAGACAGAGCGGGAAGCAGAACAGGCAGATCGATGAAGTACACTGCTGAGGGGAGCAGCGGGCGGGTCAGGAGAGGTCTGCCACGCCATGTGGTCACCTCCGGGGCAGGCGGGAATCGAACTCATGCGGAAGCGGCTTTAGTTTCTCAGTGCAGTGCTTTAACCCGCTGCGCCACCAGGGAGGGCCTGCACCATATTTTTTAACCAGTTCCTTTCAATGAAATATTTAGGTGATTTCTAGCTTTTGCTGCAGTGTCCTTATACATACAGTTTTGCAAACATTTTAAATATTTCCTTAGGATAAATTCCTAGATATATATTTGCTGAATCAAAGGCTTTTGATACAAATTGCCAGATTGCTTTCCAAAAAGCTATCAGTTTACACTTTCATCAGCCGTGTCTGCTTACTGTAGGATTCAATCACTAGATACTGTATACTTTTTAATAATTAAACATAACACAGGGCCTCCCTGGTGGCCTAGGGGTTAAGTCTCAGGCTATCAATGGTATGGTCTGAGCTGGATCCCAAGCCAGGGAGCGCCACATGGCAAAGCAGATCTGTCCTGTCTCCCCTGCTGCTTCCTTCAGCAGTGTATTCCAGTAAACCTGCCTGGTATGCTCTCCACTCTGTCTCTGGTGAGTTCTCTTACCACCACCACCCAACCCCACACCTCTAGCCTACACCCCAGTTCTTCTATACAAAAATAAATAATAAAATATACAGAAAGTGCACAAATTATAAGCATATAATTCAATGAATTTTTAAAATTGGGGTGAAATATACGTAATATGATATTTCCCATCTTCAATGGCAATAAGTACGTTCACATTATTCTGCACCATAACTACCATCCTTCTCAGGAATTCCTTTATTGCAAAACTGAAACTCTGTATCCTCTAAACAATAAGTCCCACATTGCTTGATGAATTTTTAAAACATTAAACACAACCTCAGATCAATAAATAAAATATTACCAACCTTCTTGAAGCTCCCCTACCTAAGGATCTCCTTCTAATAATTAAACCTACATATAAGGGAGGCACTTCTAATTGGGTTCTGCTTTCAACTTTATGAATTTAATTTTTTAAAATGGAATTTTATGGTTAAGTTATTTATTTATTTATTTATTTATTTTTGCTTATTTAAGGGATCTGGACTCTTTAATATAAATTTGGTCCTTTGCATTTCCTTAGGAAATGGCTATACATTATTAACTTTAACCCTAACAAAAACCTATTGAGAGAGGATTAAAGAACAAAATCAAAAGTTGGTTCTTCTAAAAGAGCGACAAGATTGACAAGTCTTGGGCTACATGGACTAAAAGAAAAAGGGAAGTCTCAAATTACTAAAATCAAAAGTATGCGAGGACATTACTACTGATTCCACCATAAAAGAGTTTTATGAACACTGTATGCCAGAATATTGGACAACCTAGATAAAATATACAGATTCATAGAGATATATACATGCTAAAAATGAATAATGAAAAATTTAAAAACCTGAGCAGACGTATCATTTGTAAGGAGATTGAACCAATAATCAAAAACCTACCAACAAGAAAAGCCCATGAGCAGTGTCTTTACTAGTGAATTCCAGCAAACATTTAGAGGACAATTAACACTACTCCTATTCAAATGCTTCTCAAAAAAAATCTGAAGAAGAGAAAATACCACCTAACTCATTCTATGAAGGCACTATTACTCCAGAACTAAAGTTGAACAAAGAAAACTGTAGATAAATATCACCTATGAGCTCAAAAGTAAAAATCCTCAGCAATGGGCCCTCCCTGGTGGTGCAGTGAGTTAAAGCACAGCACTAAGAAGCTAAAGCCACTTCAGCATGAATTCAATTCCCAGCCCTGGAGGTCACCTACATGGTGTGGCAGGTCTCCTGACCTGCCCATTGCTCCCCTCAGCAGTGTACTTTGTGGATCTGTCTGTTCTGCTCCTCACTCTGTCTCTGGTGAATCCTCTCACTGCCTCTGTACCTCTGGCCTGTACCCCAGTTCTGTATGCATAAATATTAAATAAATATTTCTTTAAAAAAAAATCCTCGGCCTTCCCCGGTGGCGCAGCTGGTTAAAGCACAGCACTAAGAAACTAAAGCCACTTCCGTATGAGTTCGATTCCCGCCTGCCCCGGAGGTGACCACATGGTGCAGCAGACCTCTCCTGACCCGCCCACTGCTCCCCTCAGCAGTGTACTTCATCTATCTGCCTGTTCTGCTCCCCACTCTGTCTCTAGTGAAGCCTCTCGCCACCCCTGAGCCTCTGGCCTGTACCCCAGTTCTGTATGCACAAATAAATAAATCATTTAAAAAAATTTTTTTAATCCTCAACAAAATACTAGAAAACTGAATTCCGTAATATTTTAAAAGAATTATACATATGACCAAATGGGATGGATCAAATTTTTCCTGGAATGAAGGATGTTTGTATATGACAATCAATCACTATACACTACCAGATTAACTGAATAAAGGGAAAAAAGACATAATTACCTTAATTGACATAGAATGCTGTTTAACAAAATACATCCTTTTGTGATTAAAAATACTCAACAACTAGAGGGCCCTCCCTAGTGGCGCAGCGGGTTGAAGCACTGCATTGAGAAGCTAAAGCCACTTCCACATGAGTTCGATTCCCGCCTGCCCCGGAGGTGACCACATGGCGTGGCAGACCTCTCCTGACCCGCCCGCTGCTCCCCTCAGCAGTGTACTTCATAGATCTGCCTGTTCTGCTCCCCTCTCTGTCTCTGGTGAGGCCTCTCACCGCCCCTGAGCCTCTGGCCTGTACCCCAGTTCTGTATGTACAAATAAATAAATCTTTAAAAAAAAAATACTCAACAACTAGAAAGAGAAGGAAACTATTTCATCATAATAGAGGCCATACATGAAAACCCATGGCAAGTATATTCAATGGTAAAAGACTGAAAACTTTTCCTCCAAAAAATGGGATAAGGCAAGTATTCACACTTTCATCACTTATATACAACATAGTAATGGTAATCTGGGTTAGAACAATTAGACAAGAAAAAGAAATCCAAATTGAAAAGGAAATAAAAATTGCTCTGTTTTCAGGTGATACTGTCTTCAATGTGCAAAAATCCCAAAACTCCACACACAAAAAGAGTTAGAATAATAAATGAATTCAGCAAAGTAGCAATATATAAATTCAACACTAAAAACTTAGCTGTATTCCTATACATTAGCAATGAACAAACTGCAAAGAAAATTACAAAAACAATTTTGTTCACAATAACATAAAAGGATTCACCAGAGACAGAATGGGGAGCTGGACAGGCCGATGACAAGTACACTGCTGAGGGGAGCAGTGTGTGGGTCAGGAGAGGTCTGTTGCACCATGTGGATCACCTCCAGGAAAGGGATCCAACTCATGCTGAAGTGGCTTTAGCTTCTTAGTGCTGTGCTTTAACCTGCTGTGCCACCAGGGAGGGCCCCCATCATAAAATTTATATGGAATCTTAAGGAGCTTAAAATAGTCAAAATAGTCCTGAAAAGAAGAACAAAGTCCAACAATTCATACTACCTGATTTGTAAAGTTGTTATAAAGGTATACAAATCAAAACAGTGTGGTAGTAGCCTAAGGACAAATATACAGAAGAATGGAATAAGAGCTCAGAAAGAAACCCTTAACTAAATGGTCTAATTGTTTTGGCAAAAGTATGTCAAGAGCATTCAATTGGAAAAGGACAATCTTTTCAAAATATGGTGTTGGAAAACTGGATGTTCACATGCAAAAAAAAAAAAAAAAAGTTGGATCCTTCCATAAACAAAAAGCAAGTCAAAATGGATCAATAATGTAAACATAACAGCTACATGAAAACTTATGGGGAAACTTATGGATTTGGTGTCAATTTATTTGATATGATACCAAAAGGATAGACAACAAAATGTCAGTGTTTGACGTCACTGAAATTAAGAACTTCTGTGCATGAAAAACATGCTACCAACAGAGTTAAAAGGGAACCCACTCAGCTTTTAGAGAACAGTCGCCATTTCAGCCATATATCCGTCTTTAGTATATGGTACTTTGATTCTTCAAGGACAACAGGTGAGTATCTCTGGTGCTTAAAATCTCTGTGACTTCTATTTCAGACCAGTTTAAACCTCTTTTAAAAGAGTTCAAATGTGCTCATATGATATTCTGAAAAAATCTGTTGTACCAAGAAAAAAAATGGTGTTTTTTCCTGAAATTATAATACTGAAATATTTTATTATAAAAATATAAGATACTTTAGTATATTTTTAGTGGAAATATTGCAATATTGGGGGAAAATGAGTCATTGACTGAAAAGTGCTATTATAGAAAAAACTCATTAACTGAACAATCATTATGTGATATAAATCTATATTCCTCTCTCTTTAGCTACAGATCTAAAGTTCTTAATGTCAGTTCACTGAACCAATATGTCCCATGTCTAATCACTAAAGAGTTGAGCTGACATTTACTAAGCAGTCATGCATGTCTGCCAAAGGCTTTAAATATATTATCTAATTTAAATCTTGTTACTAGATACTTAAGGATGAAAGAAAATTTTAGAAAGGTGAAGCAACTTGCTCAAGGAATGAACAGGTTGGGCTTTAAATCCAAGTCTGTTAAAATCAAAAGTCTGTTCTCTTTCTTCAGCTAGGTATACTTTTGATATACATGGTAGGGGGGAGGACAGGTCAATGTTCTTGGAAAACAGGACCAGTTTTTATTCAAGTCCAGCCTCTACAACTTAATAGCTGTTCAGTCTTTTGCAAGTTTCTTAACATGAGATTATTTCCTCCTCAGTATAATGGGGATATTATTCCTACCTCATATAGTTGGTTTTCTTTTCTTTCTTTTTTTTTTGATAATTTAAACTGAATTTTTGTATCTTCTGCATTCAATCAGTTGTAATATGCTATTTTGATTGAAGTCATGGAGGAAAACTGATCTCATACAGACATATTATTGAAGAGGGAGAAATATTTTAAAAACATTTTTGGATGTGGATGTTCTTTGGTATTACACAATAATCAACAGATAATGGTTTCGTAGAATTTAATTGCAATGTGGACTCTGAAACCAAATCAATGAATTCTGTATTCTGTTACATAAAACTCCATTAGTCTATCTTGTACCTTGAATGAATGTTCTATTTGTGGATAATTTTCTTTCTTTTTTTTAAGATTTATTTATTTGTGCATACAGAACTGGGGTACAGGCCAGAGGCTCAGGGGCGGTGAGAGGCTTCACCAGAGACAGAGTGAGGAGCAGAACAGGCAGATGGACGAAGAACACTGCTGAGGGGAGCAGCGGGTGGGTCAGGAGAGGTCTGCCACGCCTTGTGGTCACCTCCAGGGGCAGGCGGGAATCGAACTCATGTGGAAGTGGCTTTAGCTTCTTAGTGCTGTGCTTTAAGCCTCCCGCTGGCCACCAGGGAGGGCCCTCTTTCTTTCTTTTAAGATTTATATTTATGCATACAGACCTGGGGTACAGGCAAGAGGTACCTGGGCGGTGAGAGGATTCACTGGAGACAAAGCAGGAGTAGAACAGGCAGATTGAGGAAATACACTACTGAGGGGAGCAGCGAGTGAGAAGGGGGAAGTCTGCTGTATCATGTGGGGTCACCTTCCTGGTGGGAGATAGAACTTATGCTGAAGAGCGCTACAGTTAGCTTCAGAGTGCTGTGTTTTAACCCACTGCACCACCAGGGAAGGCCCCAGATAATTTTCTAACACCACCCATTGGTCACTTGGAAAATAATGATTCATTATATCATGCTGATCTTCCAAAAGCTAGCAGAGTTCAGTACAGAATATTAAAAATCTCATTTATTAATGCCACCACCAACCCTATCAGAAAAATCTTAAAGTATTCCCCAGTATGTGAAAACCTAAATTTTATTATTGGCAACAAATACTGTCATTGTTTTTTAAGTGTTTTTCTCATTTTATTCAATTTTGAGAAATTTTCTGCCAAATTCCTATTCCATGAAAAAAAAATAGCTAAAAGCTAAATCTCTGAATGCTGATAATCCCACAAGTATTTTTCCTTGAAATATTCCTCATTCTTCAATATAGCCAAAGTTTTTTGTGTCCATCCTATGCCATCATATAGAGTATTAAAAAGAGAGAGGGGAGGGCCCTCCCCTCCCTGGTGGCGCAGCGGTTAAAGCACAGCACTAAGACGCTAAAGCCACTTCAGCATGAGTTCCATTCCCGCCTGCCCTGGAGGTGACCACATGGCGCCGCAGACTTCCTCTGACCAATCCGCTGCTCCCCTCAGCAGTGTACTTCAACGATCTGCCTGTTCTGTTCCCTACTCTGTCTCTGGTGAATTCTCTCACTGCCCCTGCACCTCTGGCCTGTACCCCAGTTCTGTGTGTTTAAATAAATAAATCTTTTAAAAAAAATATGTACTTGAGTAGCAAAACTGGAATTAATAATTTTTATTTCTTTATCAAGAACACTTGTTTTCCCCTATTATGTGACAGTAAAGAATGCAACAAAGAACTTCTGGGACAGAAGGGGAAGATTTGAAGAGAGTTACACATATCCAGAGAACAGAGCAGCTCTGAGTCCTTTCCCCATACCGTGCCTCCAGATTTTTTCCATCTGGCTGTTTCTGAATCATTTCCCTTTACAGTAGATTGACAATCTAATGGGAAAATCAGATTCCACAGCTAGATGATGGCACACTTGATCCTACACCAAACCATGCTTCATTTGCTAGAGAACTTGAATCAGAGAATTTAATGATGAGATCACGGAGCAGGGAGATTTGACATGTAGAACTGGTTTCTTTGAAACCCCCCATTCATCCACAGGACAAAAACATTTTCATAGTAACATGAAACAAATAAAGATGACAACAAGGAAAGAATTACAGACAAAGAAAAAAAATGTAATGTATTGAACAAATATAATTATGCCACGAAAACATTAACACTTTCAAATGAAACATTATAGCATAAGTAATGGAGAAAAAGAACAACTATTTATTCAATGTGTTTAAAACATACCTAACAGTTGAACTTTGGCCCATTGGTTACCATCCAATATAACAAGATCTCACATAAATCATTGTCCAGTTACTAATTAATAGATTTTTTAAAGATTTATTTATTTATTCATACAGAATTGGGGCACAGGCCAGAGATGCAGAGGGTGAGAGGATTCTCCAGACACAGAGCGGGGAGCAGAACAGGCAGATCCGACGAAGTACACTGCTGAGGGGAGCAGCCGGCGGGTCAGGAGAAGTCTGCCGTGCCGTGTGGTCACCTCTGGGGCTGGCAGTAATTGAACTCATGCGGAAGTGGCTTTAGCTTCTTAGTGCTGTGCTTTAAACTGTTGCTCCACCAGGGAGGGCCCGACTAATTAATAGATTTTTAATAAAAGAAAATGTCTGTAAAGAGTACAATTTCATAATTTTTACATAGTGCCACCTATGTAAGTTTCTATTTTCTTTTTTTAGATTTATTTATATGTGCATACAGAACTGGGGTACAGGCCAGAGGCTCAGGGGCGGCGAGAGGCTTCACCAGAGATAGAGTAGGGAGCAGAACAGGCAGATCGACGAAGTACACTGCTGAGGGGAGCAGCGGGCGGGTCAGGAGAGGTCTGCCACACCATGTGGGGACCTCCGGGGCAGGCAGGAATTGAACCCATGCGGAAACGGCCTTGGCTTCTTAGTGCTGTGCTCCAACCCGCTGCGCCACCAGGGAGGGCCGTAAATTTCTATTTTC
Source organism: Condylura cristata (assembly GCF_000260355.1). Taxonomy (NCBI): domain Eukaryota; kingdom Metazoa; phylum Chordata; class Mammalia; order Eulipotyphla; family Talpidae; genus Condylura; species Condylura cristata. Next base: position 17,848,077 of record NW_004567109.1, on the reverse strand, counting down.
TTGAGTTTTAATAGCTTTAAAACAATTAATAACTTTAAGAACATAGTTTAAAGTAACCAGTAATTTAAAAACATAAATGTATATTCAAATTCAATAAAATACAGTTGTAGAACAAAAAAATTTTTTTTAAATAAAAACCTTATACTTGCTGTTAGCACTCTATTTTATTGTTTTATGTTGTAAATAGTAGCAAAAACTCCATGTAGTCACAGGAAAAAAGAATGCAATGGGTACATATTCTGTGCTTCCATGACAGCAGATTAGCCCACATTTTATTTGCAGCATGCATGTAAATGTCAACACAGTTAAGGAAGTAAAAAAAAAAAAGTAAAATGGCATTGTCTCTGTGGAAAACAGTATGGCAGTTGCTTAATTAAAAATTGAATTCTCATTTGTTCTCTCAATCCTACTTCTGGGTATATAGATCCACAAGAACTGAAAACAGAAACTCAAAAAAAAAATTTGCACACCCATGTTCATAGCAGGATTATTTATAATAGCTAGAGGTAGGAGCAGCCCAAATGTCTAAATGGTTGAATGGTAATCCAAAGAAGTACATGCATATAATGGCATAGTACTCAGTATTTGACATTATTATATTATCACACTCCATTTGAACTTAATGAGTCATTGAAAGATTTTTAAAGAGAGTTGGGTGTTTTTCTGGTCATTCACAATCTCAGTAAACATCTTCCTCCAGGTCTGCATCTAACAACTCTGGAAAATTTAAGAATTTGGCTTAAAATATTTAGTTTAGGATATTAGAATTTAACATAGAAAAATTAAGAGAATCAAGCTATAGTATTAACACTTTTGTGCTAAGAAGGAATCTACACAATTGGCATTTTATTTTTATTTTTAAAGATTTATTATTTATGCATACATAACTGGGGTACAGGCTAGAGTTGCAGGGGTGGTGAGAGGATTCACCAGAGACAGTGAGGGACAGAACAGGCAGATGCAGTGAGGGGAGCAGCAAGCGAGTCAGGTGACCATGTGGGTCACCTCTGGGGTGGGGATCGAACTTGCACTGAGGTGGTTGCTACTAGCCTCACAGCGCCAAAGCTTTAACCCATAATAGTAGCCTTTCATTCTTTGACCAGCATGTCTGAGCAATCACGATTCAAATTTATAACACAGAGACACACAGGTATTCAGCAACTTCCTGTGCAAGCCCAGATTATCACATGTAATTTTCAAAGGACAAAGTCCATGTGAGTGATTTCCCCTGTTCGAATCATTTCTCAGTTTCTTCTTGACCATTTCCAATCTCCCTCCCCCCAGTTTTTTCCCTCCCTTCTAATACATTTCAGAATTGAAGTGTTTGCTTTCCTATGCCTGCTTCACTTAAAAGCATTCAAAAAATAATTGTTAAATGAATAATTTAGAAGAATGAATTCTAGTCTTTCTGGTTCCCAGCTGCTGACAAGAGTGCTAACAAGCTGTAAAATTATAAAAATATGGGCAATCATAGGAAGGAGGATGACAGCTCTTCTCTTCAATGAATTTACTAAACCAGTGGTTTGCAAACTTAGTGTGTGCTGGGGAAATTTAGCAGATCCCAGGGTTATGCTCCAGAATTTGGAATCAGTTTGGGAAGTGTTCAGGAGGCCACATTTTGATTAAGAGTCCCTGATGATTCTATCACAGGTCACTTTTTGAGACCTAGTGCAAAAGGGACTGGGTCAACGGGGTCTACAACTTACTTGTCTTTTGCAGCCCCACCTGCTCTGCTCCCCATGTTGTCTCTGGTGACTCCTTTCACCAACCACATCTCTGGCCTATACCCCAGTTCTTCCAAGAAAAAAATTTAAAAATTACAAAATAAAAAGCTATTTTTAAAAAAAGTGGGGGCACCTCCCTGGTGGTGCAATGGGTTAAAGCACAGCACTATGAAGCTACTATCTATAGACACTGCAGCACGAGTTCAATTCCCAGCCAGGGAGATGACCCACATGGTGCCACAGACCTCTCCAGACCCACCTGCTGCTCACCTCAGCAGTGAATTTCAGTGGATCTGCCTGTTCTGCTTCCCAGTCTGTCTCTGGAGGTGAATCCTCTCACCACTATCCATGCACCTCTGGCTTATATCTAGTGCATGTATGCATAAATAAATAAATCTTTATAAAATAAATATATAAAATTAAATTTCAAAAAAATATATATATAAAATTAAAGGAACTAGGGCTACTTGGAGAAATGACTGAGTCAGAAAATAAGCAGTGCTCAGAGCATGGTGGGTCATAACAGAAGGACACATGAACCAGCTAGAAGGGATTTCCATATCAAATCTGGGACAATTCAAAAATCAATACACAATGATTTTTTAAAATAAAGATAATATTTATTTATGCATATAAGAGCTGGGGTACAGGCCAAAGGTGTGGGGGGCTGAGATGATCCACCAGAAACAGAGAGGGGAGCAGAATAGGCAGATCAACTGAAATACACTGCTCAGGGGAGCAGTGGGTGAGACAGTGTAATGGGGAGGGTCCCCAGGAAAAGAGGAGATTTCAGGTTCCCTGCTCCACACAAAGGAGGGTGGAGCTGAGCAGAGAGAAGAATCTGGAGAGGAGACTGAAGAGGAAGGAAGCAGGAGGGAGAGCCAGAAGGAGACCTGAGGGAGGCACATGGAGCAGAGACATGTGAAGACGCGACTTTTGTTTCTTAGTCTTGAACTGGTTGAAACAGGTGTAGGTGAGAGGTTAACCTCTGTGGCGAAGTTAACTATAGCAATGTGTATCTTGATTTTGATTTTGCTCTCTTCCTCCCTGACTTGTCTGGCCATTTCTGACCCTTTTATTTATTTATTTTTAAGATTGATTTATTTTTGCATATAAGAACTAGAGTATAGGCCAGAGGTGTTGGGGGGGGGGTGAAAGGATTTACCAGAGATAGAGGGGAGCAGAACAGGGAGAATGACTGAAGTACACTGCTGAGGGGAGCAGCAGGTGTGACTGGAGAGGTCTGCTGTGCCATGGAGTCACTTCCCTAGCTAAAGATTAAACTCATGGTATAGTGTCTGTGGATAGCTTCATAGTGCTCCACTTTAACCCACTGCCCCACCAGGGAGGGCCTCATTTCTGGTCCTTTTCTATGGATCCCTGCTGAAAGGTGCTTTAGATTTGAGGCAGACTGTCAGGCCCTGCTTGGACCCATTTCTTTGGGTGGACTTTTACCTATGAGGGGATGAGTAACTTTGGGTTTAATTTAAAAACTATATTCTTTGTCCTTTTTGTATTGCACATTAATTGTATTAAAGTTCCATTCCTTGGGCCCTTCCTGGTGATGCAACAGGTTAAAGCACAGCGCACTGTGAATCTGTTTGTAGCTACTGCAGCTCGAATTTGATCCCTGGCCAGGGTGGTGACCACCATAGCATGGCAGACCTCTCTTGCCCCACCCACTTGCTGCTCCCCTCAGCAGTGTGTTTTAATGGATCTACCTGTTCTGCTTCCCACTCTGTCTCTGGTGGATCCTCTGCCCTGTACCCCAGTTCTTGTGTGTATAGATAAATAAATCTTTAAAATAACAAATAATTCAAAAGAAGCTAGTGTTTGAAAATTAAGGACTTTGGGCTTTTTCAAAATTATTGTTTCAGACTTGTGAGACTTAAGGTCTGAAATATTTTTTACCTTCAAAGCAGGGTTGGCCATTCTCCATTGAGCAGACAGAAATGGGAAGGCCATGGGGAAGGGGAGGAAGGGGCCCGTGGTGGATGAGTGGAGGAGTTAATTCAGAGAGGTTGATGGTGGTTGACGGATTTGATCCAGGTTGGTGAATATGCTGTTCAGAATTTTAATCCATTGACTTTTTGAGTCATTTCTTGTATAACTGCATCTTTTCCTACCAAGTAATTGGGGTGAACTGTGGAAAACAAACGGAGCAAACTGTTTGTATGCCTAGATCACCTGGCTGCTTCAGAAGCATCAGATTCTCACTCCCTGGAGGGCTCTAAAGAGGCAGGAGACACGTGATTTCATGGTCTAAATTCAGAGACAGTGAAAAGGCAGTGGGGGGAGGGCAGGAAGGTGGGTAAAGCTGGACTTGGGAGAGGAGCTGCCCCAATCTCAGAATCTGGCTTCCCCCAGTGCATTCTTAGGAAATCTCTCCAGCTATCCCTTTGGTCTACTTCCTTTTCTCATTGTCTTGTACTCTCAATACAATCAGATTAGTGTTCATTCAAAATCCAACCCCCTGTGTCAAACACATTCCCTGCTGTCAGCCATTCCCTAGGTCTGCTGAACCCCTGAGTCCTATTACCAGCCTTGGTATGGTTGGGGTGATTCACCAAGAAACCCCAAGGGAGGAGGAGGATGCACTTAGTAGGGTATATTAATGCCTGTGAAGAGGACTGGGGGAAATGCTGCTGCTTGAGATGGGGGGTGAGGGGTGGAGCCCAACTCCCTGATCACTCCTCTACCAGACTTTCTCTTGTGAGTATTGCTCTTTGAATGAACCCTAAGGAGAATATATTTTCATCCATTATGGTAGAATGTGAGAGAGAACCTAAGCTCAGTAATTACACTGATCTTTCCTAAGTGAACACATACATTGCTAACCAAAGACACCAACACTTGTACATATATCATATGTATCTCACTCCATGAGATTTTCTTTTTTAAAAGATTTATTAATTGATGCACACAAGAACTGGGGTACAGGCCAGAGGTGTGTATTGGGGGGGTGGGTGAGAGGATTCATCAGAGACAGAGTAAGGAGCAGAACAGGCAGATTGATTGAAATACACTGCTGAGGGAGCAGTGGGTGAGACAAGAGAGATCTGCTGTGCCACATGGGTCAGCTCCCTGGCCAGAATTGAACTTGTGCTGCGGCAGCTGCGAGAGCTTCATAGAGCTGTGCTTTAACCCGTTGCCTCCCAGGGAGGGCTCATTCCATGAGATTTTCACAAATTAAGGAAACTCAGGTCCTCCCTGGTGGTGCAGCCAGTTAAACCACAGTGCTATGAAGATCTCTGTAGTCCTTACAACACAAGTTTGATCCCTGGCCAGGGAACTGACCCACATGATGCTGCAGAACTCTCCTGACCTGCCTGCTGCTCCCCTCAGTAGTGTACTTCGTTGATCTGCCTATTCTGCCCCATTCTGTCTCTGGTGAATCCTCTTACCACCACTGCAACTCTGTCCTGTATACCAGTTCTGTATGCACAATAAATAAATCTTAAAAAACAAAAACAAAAACAAATTAAGGAAGTTCAGACTTCAGAGACTTATGTTTTTATTTCCTTAGCTCATTTGTTTCTAGGCTACATCCTTTCCTTCACTTTCTTATTTTCAGGGGAATAAGCTAAAATTCTAAGTAAAGCAACTTACTAAGTACACACAGATATCACAGAAGTTGTGATTCAAATCCAGGTCTATAAAAATTCCAAAATGAAAAGTTTTCAACATGCTTTGTTTTATTTAATAGACACAAAGCATTCATTGAGCATCTGAAAAATGAATTCACAGGTTGAATTTAGAGAGGAAGGATGCAGTCTCAGCCTTTAAAACACATCACAGCCTTGTGGAAGAAACATGCAAACCAGCAGGCAATACCGGTACAACATTTAGTGATAAACCAGGACAGACCAAAACCAGAGCATTTAGATGCCCCAAAGGGCAAATGCCTGAGAAAGTCCAGGCAAGATGACCATTAATTAACTAATGTCTAATGCTGCATTCCAGGTAAAGTGGTACATTGAGACAAAGAGGAATAATGGTCAATGTTTTGTAATGAATACCATACCAAATATGCGCTGCCTCATTTAAACTTAACAACCTTGATTCTGAGTTAAACTTTGAAAGATGTCAAAGGGATTTCCAGGCACACCAGCTTCCACGTGTAGTCCCACCTCCCAGCACCACCCTTAACTTTAGATTTGCTGTGATGTAAAGCTTGGACAGTAAGACTTAGACCTGCAGCTGAGGCCACTTTCTGGGGCAGGTGAGACACAGCCTCTTTTGCTGCTCTTATAGTTCCAGTGACTAGAAGGGCCAGTGCCCAAACTGGTTTTCACTGTGGTGTTATGAGTACAAAATGCCTGGCCCCTTTGTGGTCTGTAGGATATTAAAATTCAAGCAGGCTAGCCCCATCTCCCCCTTGCCGTGACACGAATGCCTGCCAAAAACCAACTGACCTTGATTATCTTGCCTGCTTTCCCTACCCTTCCAGATTGTTCCCTCTCATGAAATGTCACTCAAGCTGTGGTTTCATTTTGTCCTTCCTCCCTCAAGTCAGTGAGGTTATTTTCAAATCCGAAACTGTCCAAATGGAGTCACCATATAAAAGCTCCAGTATATTCTCAGAAGGTGGAGGTCACAATGGTAATATTACTAATTATAATTTTAAATAAAGATAGGACTTTACAGTTCCTTTTGTAGAGCTTTAAGAACACCCAAAAAGGGCCTACCTGGGATAAAAGAGCTTAAACCTCAGCACTATGAACCAATTTGCAGTCACTGTGGCAGGAGTTCGATCCCCAGCCAGATAGCTGCCCCACGTGGCACAGCAGATTTCTATCTAGACCATTGCTCCCCTCAGCTCTTCAGTAACTCCATGGACAGTGACAGCTAAATGGAACTTTTACACAAATTAGAAAAGCTGGACTGTTGTCAGTCAGAAAGTTGCTTAGCAAGGGGCACCATTTAATAATTACTCTGGGATATCAGGCATTATACCGAGTAAAGCAGGGCTTTAAATCACCTATATATTGATGGCAATATAGGATGTCTTCAACTTAAGACTATTACGGATCATGTTGAGATGAACAAACTTTCTGTATTTAGATTTTAGGCTACATTTCAGCACCAAGAGGCCACACAGAGTATAAGTATTGGATAAAAATGAAATAGAGGGAGAAGGAAGCTGAAGGGAGGAGGGATTAAGAAGGTGGGAGGAGAGAGTATGAATTAATTTGTTAATTGCTATGTTAAATTATTTTCCAAAAGGGTTATAGCAGCAGTGGCTTTTGTGTTAACTTAGAAGAAAAATGGAATGCTATTTTCATTTGCATTTTAGTAATTATCAGTGAAAGACAAATATTTTTCCATATGTTTATCATTTTTTTGAGTGTGAATTTAATGGGAACTTGGTTTTTCTTATAAAATTACATAATTTCTGGGCCTTCTCTGGTGGCATAAGGGGTTAAGTCTTAGCACAATGAAGCTATCTGTAGCCATTGCACCATAAGTTTGATCCCTAGCCAGGGAGCTGACCCACACGGGGCAGCAGACCTCTCCTCTCTTGTCCACTGCTCCCCTCAGCACTGTATTTTAGTAGATCTGCCTTTTCTGTTCTCCACTATCCTGGTGAGTCCTCCCACTGCCCATTCCCCACATCTCTGGCCTGCACCCCTGCTCTTGTATGCATCAAATAATAAAAAATAAATAAAATTACTCACTTTCTTTGTATATTAAAGCTAATAACCATTTATATTGCTTCCTGCAATATTTTTTCATTTTCACTTTTGATTTTTCTCTTATTTCTTTTATAAATGGTGATTTCTAATTCTCATGCAGGTAAATTTATTGGCAAGTTTTTTTTATAATTTGTCATAGCAAATCTTAGAAAATTTCCTTCCTGACAAAGACCCAGATTTTCACTTCTATTTATTTCACTCTTTTAGGATTTGATTTAAAAATATATTCATTTAATACATTTGGAATTAGTTTGATTTGTTTTTGGTAAAATAATTATTCTAATAGCATATGTTGAGTTTCTTTCCCTTTTCATCGTTTTCTGATGCCCTATGATAAAAATTCTTGTGCATGGAACTTTGTTTCTACGGCCCCTTCCTCTATTTGATAATTCTTTAAATTCTATTTTTCTTTGATCTTTAAAATATATCCAAGTAATTAATTTAGCCGCGGATAAAGAGTGATCATCTGTGACCATCTCTTAAAGATCAAAGAGTATCTTTAAGGGTACAATAACCAGGTGGGAAAAGCCTAGAAATAACAGTTAGTTGATTTTGGGGATGAGAAGTGATCCAGGACAGGAAGGACATCATCAGCTCTTCGGGTGAAGTCTCCTTCCTCATATCTAGAGAAATAAATAATTGTACTACAAATACTACAGCATGTTATCCTTACACACATTAAAGGAAATAAGTGAAAGGTTGATAATCCAACGTTTCTGTTATTGAAAGGGGCTCTCTAAATACTGATTAGATCTACTGGGAACTTTACCCAGGAGTCGAAATCACCATTTGAAAAGGTTGTGTGCTTGGAAGCTCAACAATAGAGCAATGGAGTACTTGCCGATAGCAGCTTTCCAAGGAGATGGAGGAAGTGGCCACTGAGACACCTAGTGGTGAGGATCTTTACTGCACCGTTAGAGTTTGCTTATTGGGCCAGTCTAGAACTACCCAGTCCAGGAAAGGGTGCATTTGGGAAGCCGAGGCAATCTATTTTCTTCTCCTCCTTTCGCCCCTCTCCTCAACGAAATAATCTGAGGCTTCTACCGTGAACTTGAAGCTGCAGAGACAAATGCTGATAGATTCAGAAACCGAATAGCCTTGGCAAAGTTGGAACTGTGAAGCTAAATTAGTACAAATTAAGTTGATCAACATGGTTGCTCAGGCCTTGGGATACAGTTCAAGATGTAAGCTTAGTCAATTTAATTAATATTCATTAGTGAGCAGCATGTTTCTCATCAAGCTTATTTTAGCTATTCCGTACCCTTCTAGGCCTCATAAAAACTCAAACTAGGCCCTCCCTGGTGGCCCAGCGGGTTAAAGCACAGCACTGAGAATCTAAAGCCGCTTCCGCATGAGTTCGATTCCCGCCTGCCCCGGAGGTGACCACATGG
>NW_004567109.1:17804723-17839166 GCF_000260355.1 Condylura cristata | reverse complement strand
CTGTTCTGCTCCCCACTCTGTCTCTGGTGAAGCCTCTCGCTGCCCCTGCTCCTCTGGCCTATACCCCAGTTCTGTATGCACAAATAAATAAATCTTTAAAAAAAAAACCTCAAACTAGGGGATAACTAAACATTTTATTTATTGTAATATAATGTTTGAATTGTAAGTTCCCCCCCAGTCTATTACAAGGTGAAGATTGTTCTACATGCCATTCAGCACAATTTAATACACATTTGATCCATGGGGTCGTTTAATACCTGAAATCCAACATTTATGACTAGGAGCATTCTTCAGTGGCTCAGAAAAGGAAGGTTGCCTAAGCTAAGCCAAATCCTAGTTCTAGGGAGTTGGTGGTTAATAAAAGGATTTTAGGGCCCTCCCTGGTGGTGCAGTGTGTTAGGACTCAACACTATGAAGCTACCCACAATGTTTCAGTGGGCGTTCAATCCCTGGCTCCAGAGGTGATTCACATGGCACAACAGACCTCTTCTGTCTCACCCACTGCTCCCCTCAGCAGTATATTTCAATAGATCACCTATGTCTCTGGTGAATCCTCTCACTCCCTGCACCTCTGGCCTGTACCCCAGTTCTGTATGCATAAATAAATAAATCTTAAAAAAAGAAAAGGATTTAGCGCCACCCTTGCGGCACAATGGGTTAAGTCACAGCACAATAAATCAATCAGAGTTTGATCCCCAACTAGGGAGTTACCACATGACACAGCAGACCTTTCCTGTCTCTCCTACTGCTCCCCTCAGCATTGTATTTCAGTAATCCTCTTGTTCTCCCCACTCTGTCTCACCTGCTGCACCTCTGGCCTATGCCCCAGTTTTTGTATGCATAAAATAAATAAATTCTAAAAAATAAAAAGGGATCTAAGTCAATGATCTTACATTGTCCAGGGTACGATTTAGAAAGACTCTACAATAAAGTAGGGTGAATGTTATGCGAATGAAAGCACAGGGTCCTAATCAAATAAAGCCACTGGATTTGTGGGGGTCACAGAAGGACTTCAGAGAAGAGCAAGTATAAGTTAAGTCCTGAAGGATGGATGGCAGCCAACCAAAAAATGGGAAGAAGTTGGCCAGGTGGGAACATAATGTTAAAAGAAGAGAGCTTCTCTGCAGAGTGCTGCAAGGGTTAATTTGAAGCACTACGAAGCTATCCAGCAACACTGCTGCAGGAGTTCTATCTCCCCCAACCTCCTGCCAGGGAGCTGACCCACATGGCACAGCAGACCTCTCTCACCCTGCCCACTGCTCCCCTCAACATTGTATTTCAGTCAGTCCTGTTTTGCTCTCACTATGTCTCTATTGAATTTTCTTACCCCCAAACCGAACCTCTGGCCTGCACCCCAGTTCTCATATACATAAATAAATAAATCTTTAAATAAAAAACTTTCTTTGGTTTCCATTTTTTTTCCTGATCATTTCCTTTCACGTTTCAGGAACTATCTTGGCTATTAGAGACCATGATATTCTCAATATACACATCAATGCTCTTGGCAAGAATTTGCCCTTACTGTTTGCTTATGACACTGCCAACTACATGCTGGGTGACATAGACTCTTCCGGGTTTGCCATGGTAATATTTTTGGGGCACCCCATTTTGAACAGTGCCCATTTTAAAAAAGTTATTTATGCATACTAGAGCTGGGTGGGGGAGAGGCCAGAAGTGCAGGGGAGGCAGTGAGAGGATTTATCAGAGACAGAGTGGGGAGCCGAACAGGCAAATCTACTGAAATACACTGCTGAGGGAAGCAGCAGGTGGGATAGGAGAGGTCTGCTGTGCCATGTAGTTCAGCTCCCTGGCCAAGGATCAAATTCATGCAGCAGTGGCTGTGGATAACTTCATAGTGCTGTGCTTTAACCCATTGCACCACCAGGGAGGGCCCTTGAACAGTGTCCACTCTATTGAGGGCTATAATGTCACCTTTCTCACCAGTCTTATGTATGTGGCCAAAGAAACAACTCCATCTTTTCTTTTTCAATTTGCTTAAAGATTTATTTATTTACACATGTAAGAATTGGGGTGCAAATCAGAGGTGCAGGGGAGAAAGTGAGAGGATCCACCAGAGATAGAGTGGGGAACAGAACAGGCTGGCTGACTGAAATACACTACTGAGGGGAGCAGTGGGCAGGACAGAAGAGGTCTGCCACACCATGTGGTCACCTCCGTGGCCAGGGATCGAATTTGTGCTACAGTGACTGCAATCACTTCATAGTGCTGTGCCTTTATCCTTTGGGCTACCAGGGAGGGCCCTACATATTTTCTTAAATACCTGGGTTACCAGGAAAAGGGCCTCCCTGATGGCCCAAGGGACTAAGTCCAAGCATTATCAAGTTATCCGCAGCCACTGAAGCACTAGTTTAATCCCTGGTAAGGGAGATGACCCACCTGGCGACACAGACCTCTCCTGTCTTGCCCACTGTTCCCTTCAGCTATATATTTTAGTAGATCTACCTGTTCTGCTCCCCATTCTGTCTTTGGTGAATCCTCTCATTGCCCCTGCATCTCTGGTTTGTACCCCAGTTCTGTATGCAAAGTAAATCTTTAAAAAAAGTTTAAAAATGAAACAAAGAAAGGCTGATATTGTAATTTTAAAGACTTCATAATGCTGAAAGGTAGTGGAATTAAAGAAAAAGTTATAGTCCTGTAATTTGTGTCTGTGAATTAGTCTATAAACAAAAACAAAACCAGGACCTGTTCTTTTTGAACTAAGAGTACATATATATGTACATATATATATACATACATACATACATACATATATATATATATATATATATATATATATATATAAACCTATTGGGAAGTTAATACTACTAGAATCAACTTGTACTCCCATGAGGTTCCATAATGAAATCAGTGAATGTGTATGTTATAAATCGGTTACAACTTTATATCTCTAGTTAATATTGGCCCAGGTAGGGTAGATAGTAGGAACTCAATTTATGCCTTTAAGCCAAAGACCATCTGTTCTTTCCAGGAAGGGATACCAGCAGATTGCTCATAAAGGCAATCTAGGAAGAAAAGAGCCCTCTAACAGCTCTCCCCAGGAGCTGATAGGGCCCTGGCTATATGCTTTCACGGGAAAATTGATCTGGCGTACCCATTCAAATTTCTCCCAGCAAATCACAGTGGCCTACAGCCAACTCCTTTTACACTCATTGGCCAAGTGGAAGCTTCAGCTACTCCAAGCCTCCCGCCTCTCACTCCAGAACCAATAGGAAAGATTAGCGCTTCGTAACTTGGTGTCATCAAGTGCTGTACTTGCAATTGGCTATTGAAGCTATCGATCGGGAAGTAGGCGGGGCCATACCAGCTGGCCTATATAAGAAGAGGACAAAGGCGGCGCGCCGCCTGTGTCATCCGCCATCTTGTGCGAAGCAAGGTGGCCTCCACGTTCCCTGAGCGTCTTCTCCGCTTCTGCCTCGACCGCCCCTTGGTCCCAGACATGTCTCGGGATCGGTTCCGGAGCCGCGGCGGCGGCGGCGGCGGCTTCCACCGACGCGGAGGCGGAGGGGGCCGCGGCGGCCTTCACGACTTCCGCTCCCCGCCGCCCGGTATGGGCCTCAATCAGAACCGCGGACCCATGGGGCCTGGCCCGGGCCAGGGTGGTCCCAAGCCCCCTATCCCGCCACCGCCTCCGCATCAGCAGCAGCAGCAGCCACCGCCGCAGCAGCCACCACCACAGCAGCCGCCACCGCTTCAGCCGCCGCCGCATCAACAGCCGCATCCGCAGCCGCCGCCGCCACAGGATTCGTCCAAGCCCGTCGTTCCTCAGGGACCCGGCCCGGCTCCCGGGGTAGGCAACGCTCCACCGGCCTCCGGTTCGGCGCCACCCGCCACTCCTCCGACATCTGGGGCGCCCACGGGCCCAGGCCCCACCCCGACTCCGCCGCCCGCGGTTACCTCGGCGCCCCCCGGGGTGCCGCCGCCAGCGCCGCCGAGTAGCGGCGTCCCCACCACACCTCCCCAGACTGGGGGTCCACCACCTCCACCCGCCGGCGGCCCAGGACCCGGGCCTAAGCAGGGCCCAGGACCCGGCGGCCCCAAAGGCGGCAAGATGCCAGGCGGGCCGAAGCCCGGCGGTGGCCCGGGCCTAGGCACTCCTGGCGGCCACCCCAAGCCGCCGCATCGGGGCGGCGGGGAGCCCCGCGGAGGCCGCCAGCACCACCCGCCCTACCACCAGCAGCACCACCAGGGTCCCCCGCCCGGCGGTCCCGGTGGTCGTAGCGAGGAGAAGATCTCCGACTCGGAGGTGAGCGTCCTTGGAGCTACGCGTCGGTTCCTCTAAGATGGCGGCGGCCCCCTCCCCCGTCCCCTCCTCCGCTCATGCCTCCATTTTGTTGAGACCGGAAAGCGCGCCTGCGCGCGGAGGGCGGGGCGGGCTGCCCCCGAGAGAGGGGCTGGCGGCGTGGATCCGCTAGCCGTGGCGGGGCTGGCCTGCCGCGGGCGGGTGACCACGGGGAGGCCGGGGTCGGGGAGAAGCTATGATGCACCTTCTGTTAGACCTAACTGGCCCTGGGAACCGAGTTGGAGTAGGGCATGAAATAGAGGGTTGGGAGTGCAAAACCGGTCGGTGATAGCTGGGCTCTTGTGATTTAGTACTTGAGTATCGGTTTCAGTTGCGCCGTGCGATTTAGATTAGCCGGGGACACAGCATTTCCAGCTGACAGGTTCCTGCTTTTAGGTAATCGGAAGAGGTCTCTCGGGCGTTTCTGGTGGTGGATGGTGGGGATAGTTTGATGTTAGTGTAGTCATGTGTTGGAAATCTCGCCTATGTTGTAGAACCCTTGATTTTTGACTTTTCAACCGAAAAGATGAGCGACCCTGTAAAGTAAAATACAGTTGAGAAAAGCGAGAGGTCCTTGATGTCTCAAAATTCCCTTTCTTTCTCATTAGGGGTTTAAAGCCAACTTGTCTCTTTTGAGGAGGCCTGGAGAGAAAACGTATACTCAGCGTTGCCGGTTGTTTGTTGGGAATCTCCCAGCTGATATCACAGAGGATGAATTCAAAAGACTGTTTGCTAAATACGGAGAGCCAGGAGAAGTTTTTATCAACAAAGGCAAAGGATTTGGATTTATCAAGCTGGTAAGTTTGAATCTGTGTAGAATTAAAAGCGTTTTTTTCCTACCATGAACTTGTGGGCTTTTAAACTAACATGTTAATATTTAAAGTTTTTCCAGGACAGATAGGACTGCATAATTTTGATATCTATAAGAAGGGATGGGAGTGGGTGGGTTCACACATTTAACTGCCTGCCCTGAATGAAGTAGGGGAAGTTTTCTTGATAACTTGATCTGAGCTGGAGGAAGACTGAGTGGGTGGGCTTAAGACAAATTCATAATGGGTATCAGCCAATGTTGATAAGAGTATGTCTGATGCTTACAGGAATCCAGAGCTTTGGCTGAAATTGCCAAAGCTGAACTTGATGATACACCTATGAGAGGTAGACAGCTTCGAGTGCGGTTTGCCACACATGCTGCTGCCCTCTCTGTACGAAATCTGTCACCTTATGTTTCCAATGAACTGTTGGAAGAAGCCTTTAGCCAGTTTGGTCCTATTGAAAGGGCTGTTGTAATTGTGGATGATCGTGGAAGATCTACAGGGAAAGGCATTGTTGAATTTGCTTCTAAACCAGCAGCAAGAAAAGCATTTGAAAGATGCAGTGAAGGTGTTTTCTTACTGACAACGTAAGTTTGTGAGCTTTTTCTAATTATTGGATAAATTAGTTTAATCTAGGACAGAATTAAGATGGAACCCTTTTTGTTGATAGAACTCCCCGTCCAGTCATTGTGGAACCACTTGAACAGTTAGATGATGAAGATGGTCTTCCTGAAAAACTTGCCCAGAAGAATCCAATGTATCAAAAGTAAGAATTTTCTTAATGAAATAATTTTTTAAGGTTTACTTACCTATACAAGAATTGGAATGTAGGTCAGAGGTGCCAGGGCAGGAGTGGGGTGATTGTGTGAGAACATTCACCACAGACAGTGGGGAGCAGAACAGGTAGATCTACTGAAATACACTGTTGAGGGCTGAGCAGCAGGCAAGGAAGGAGAGGTCCAGTTTGCCATGTGAGCCAGCTCCCTGGCCAGGGATGGAACCGGTGTTGCAGTGGCTAGTAGTGCATAGTGCTGAGACTCAACCCCTTGCACCACCAGAGATGCCCTTAAAGTAAGATTGACTATACTTTTAATTTAACTGTAAAGGTGAGCTTTATATTTCTAATAGTTCTCCAATCTTTAATATATACAAAGCCCTTTGAGGTTTTTAAGTTTTATTTTTATTTACTTATCCATTCAAGAAGTGGGGTACAGCAAGAGGTGTGGGGGTGAGAGGATTCCCCAGAGACAGTGGAAAGCAGAACAGGGATCAACTGAAATACACTGCTGGGGGATGGGGGTGGTCGATAGCACCACAGGTAAGACAGGAGAGGTCTGCTAAGCCATGTGACTAAGCTTCCTGGCTGCCAATAGCTTGGTAGTGCTGAGACTTAACTCCTTATACCACCAGGGAAGCCTCTGAGGGTTTAAAGATCGACTCAAATGCTTAGTGTTTGTTTCTGAAACGTATAGGTAACTTCATTTTTTAAAGATGAGGGAAACATACAGGAATCTGGCTGTAAGAAACAATTTATATTGTGATAAGAGGGTAGGCTTTATGCGTATGTGTCTGTTACTGTATTGTTTTGGAAAAGGTACTACTTTTGCTGTCAAGATGTTTTATGACTCAAGGTGTGGTCTTTGCCTTTTTGGTATTTTTTATAAATGATAAGGGAATGTGTTTAGTAGAATTGGTAATATTTCTTAGGTACATCTACAAATTGTTCATGTATATGTATTTCCAGGGAGAGGGAAACCCCTCCTCGTTTTGCCCAGCATGGCACATTTGAGTACGAATATTCACAGAGGTGGAAGTCCTTAGATGAAATGGAAAAACAGCAAAGGGAACAAGTTGAAAAAAACATGAAAGATGCAAAAGACAAATTGGAAAGTGAAATGGAAGATGCCTATCATGAGCATCAGGCAAATCTTCTGCGTCAAGGTAAAAAAATCCTGTGAATTTGATTGATTTTGCTAATATGTTCAATTGCTTTTGAACTTAATAAAACTATACTCATATGAATCCAAAATATCACAATATTAGATCTGATGAGACGCCAGGAAGAATTAAGGCGCATGGAAGAGCTTCACAATCAAGAAATGCAGAAACGTAAAGAAATGCAGTTAAGGTAAAATTTTGTTAATCTGAACTTTTTTTCTGTACTAAATTTCTGGAAAAGGTATACTTTTAATTTACCAGCTGAGTCAGGAGAGGTTAGATATTTAAGTATTCATTTAGGTGGAATTAAGAGTTAAGATTTTCTTAGGTTTAGTCCACTGAACTCTTCAAGCTTTTCTGTTGGTTTGCTGTATCCTTGCTTTTCTAGATTTCTTAAAAAACGACCAGGTTTTTAGCAAATTAAATATAATAAATATAATAAGATGTAGGTAATACTTTGCTTTATGTGTCTGATAAAATTTATAGACAAGAGGAGGAACGACGTAGAAGGGAAGAAGAAATGATGATCCGTCAACGTGAGATGGAAGAACAAATGAGACGGCAGAGAGAGGAAAGTTATAGCCGGATGGGCTACATGGATCCTGTAAGTAAATTTTTATTGCAGTCCAATTAGGAGTTGTCTACAAAACTTGTAGGTACCCAAAATAGAATTTCATACATTAAGATGTTACATTGCCAGGTATTGCCATTATTTTTTCTTAAAAGTAGTGTGCTATGGCTGATATACCATAGGTTTTATGTTGGGTGTGCCAAAAGTGTTTATTGGGAAGTTTACTAGAGCTCCAATAATTGGGTTTGCAACTGTGTTGGGTTTTTCACTTTTAAAGTTGCTCTTTTTTAGTTCTGGAATTTTTTGTGCTCAAAAATGCTTGGGAGTGAGTGTAGTACACATGTATGAAAGAGATGATTTTTCTTCCAGAGAGAAAGAGACATGAGAATGGGTGGTGGAGGAGCAATGAACATGGGAGGTAAGCATGAAAATTTAATTAGCGATACTTTGAGAGCAGTATTCTGGTTGAGTTGTAATCAGCATTTTTGTTTCCTAGATCCTTATGGTTCAGGAGGCCAGAAATTTCCACCGCTAGGTGGTGGTGGTGGCATAGGTTATGAAGCTAATCCTGGAGTTCCACCAGCAACCATGAGTGGTTCCATGATGGGAAGCGACATGGTAATGTATCCTGGGGACGTAGTACAAAGGAAATTCTCATTTTCACCCACTTATGTGTGTGTGTTTTTTCTTTTTTCTTTTTTTTTTTTTTTAAGTAGGTGACTGGACCTCTTTTAGTTTTCCTATCATATAAATTGTAATGTTGAGGAATACTTTGGCAACATAGAAGAACTCAGTGTGTGGTAACCTAACAGATAGGGTTTCCAACAAAAAGTCACTGCTGTTAGTATGTGGAGTTATCTTTGGTAATAAGTAGAAATAGGTGCTGCTTTCCATTATATTGCTGTGTACTCTTGCACACTAGTGCATAACAAATCCAAATTCCCAAAATAGATAATGTACCTGATTATTCTACATCCCAGTGAGAGTAATCAAATGGCAAACTGTCCTTCATTAAGCTGGTATTTGCCATAAGTATGAGTCAGGCTTGTAGTTTGTAGCTTTAGGCATATTTTAGTGATGAGTAAGTCTTTGATCTTTGACGTGTATTTGGTGTGGCTTCTACCCATGAAAAGGGAATTGTTGAGTGTTTTGACTCGTCGTTTCCCACCTGTTGGGCCTGTCTATAGGTGCACCTTCACAATAAACTGACATCTCTATTTTGCTACAGGGTAGCAAAGATCAATGACAACTTTAAGCATACCAGTTGTGTGCATTTTTATATAAATCTTCTTGATGGTATCATGTTTTGGCTGTACAGAAAGCCTGTCAGGATGCTTTTAGAACAATCCAAATGTTAATGGTCTTGAGTTGGCTGTTTTTGGGCTTTACAAGTCCTTAGGAGAACTAAATACTGGTTTTAGAGGTGGGTTTTGAGAAGAGTACATTTTCATAACTGAATTGATTCTGATTAGTTCTCCTATAGGCTTTTGGCAAAGGAGGGAAGAAGCTGCAGCATTAATATGTAGTTCACTGGATTTATTTTACAATAGGGACATAAAGAATTTAGCATGGGGTCTCATCTATTTAAATATCTCCTTAAGTCTTTTTAAGAATAAATATCTGTAAATGGTTGGGTTAAATAGGTATTGCCTTCGAGTTGAACTTCAAATTTTTAGTTTATGTGCTTCCTAAAAGGCATCCTTGTAGGTACATAGCAAATCTGTAAGTTCCAACTCCACATAATGTTCCCACAGTAACAGTTCTGTATGTCATGAGTAGGTAGCTCCTTGGTTCTAAGATTTAATAACAATCATGAAACACTCAAATTTTCTTTTGGAGTTTTGTGAGATTTACAGTACATCAAAAATTCTTAGGATTTTGAAAATCAGTTCAAAGGATTGAGATTTAATCTTCTCAAGTAGTCTTTACACTGTATTTTAGAAAATGTTTAAATTATGCTATAGAAACGTTTAAACCCTGATTACATTTAGGTTTGTATTTTGTTTTCTTTTTCTTTTTTGTCTTATGAAGTAATACGCTTAGTAACTGGTGATTTAAATGGAGTTTGAAACATAGTTCAAGCTGCTATGCTTTCATATCTGTAGGGGCCTTCTGTTGAGTTCTAAGACTAGAACTACCAGTAAATGGAATTGTGAAGTCACTGCTTTATTGCAGTCTCTCAGGCTTGGTGTTATGTTGTCTGGGGAATAGCCCAAGCTTGGACTCATAGCTAAGGGTCAGTTGACTTTTCAGACTCCTGTGGGGGGGAAAGTTGGGCTGATAATGAGGGTGGGCTGTATGTTCAATTTATTACAGTACAGAACAATGCTGTGAACATAATTGGCTCTGGTTATGTAGTGATGGCTCTGAAGGTGATACGTACCTGTGGAAAATATGGCAACACTGTTTTTTGTTTTTTTCTTTTTTTAAATCAAGTTACTGTGCCGGTTAAGTGACTAAATCATTTAGTCTTTTATGCTTTTTCTTTTTGTAGTCTGGTAGCATTTTATTAAAACTTTGAATCTTTTAAGATTTCTGCAACTTAGCAGATGTGTCTTAAGATCTTGAAAAGCACAAGGTTTCTAATGCAGCACATGCCACTAACTGGTGAGTAGGTCTTTGTCACTTCATTGAGTGAATTGGATCTGTCTGGTTGGGCTTCTTAGGCTTACTTGGAAATTAAATTTCCTGTTCAGACTTTGAAAGTGAGAAGTTTGTAAGCTTTCCAGTGGGTTAATCTGATGTGAAATTCTTAAAACTCATTTTGGAATGGGTTTTCACATCTGAACTAATTCTTAAATTTTTTAGCACTACAGGGAAGATCTGTTCTTTGAAACAGGTGTATGAGAATGGCTCAAGTGGGAACATACCACAAGGCATGTATTATCGTAAACTAATTTTCAAATTACCCTTTTTTCCTTTCTATGTTCCCGGTACCTGTGGATCGACTCAATGGTGATTGTATCGACGAACGTTGACTACGGAACCTTCTAAAATATTTACTTAACACACATGGACATCAACTACATATAATGAACTGTTACTTACTGTTCCAATAGCGTACTGAGCGCTTTGGGCAGGGAGGTGCGGGACCTGTGGGTGGACAGGGTCCTAGAGGAATGGGGCCTGGAACTCCAGCAGGATATGGTAGAGGGAGAGAAGAGTATGAAGGCCCAAACAAAAAACCCCGATTTTAGATGTGATATCTAGGCTTTCATTCCAGTTTGTTTTTGTCTTTTCTTGTTTAGATACCAATCTTTTAAATTCTTGCATTTTAGTAAGAAAGCTACCTTTTTATGGATGTTAGCAGTTTATCGACCTAATATTTGTAAATGGTCTGTTTGGGCAGGTAAAATTATGTAATGCAGTGTTTGAAATGGGATTTTTTTTTTCCTTTTTTTTATTTCCTTTTTTTTTTTTTAAACTGTATAATGTCCCTCAAGTTATGGCAGTGTACCTTGTGCCACTGAATTTCCAAAGTGTACCAATTTTTTTTTTACTGTGCTTCAAATAAATAGAAAAAATAGTTAATTGATCTTCAACTTTGCCATTCATGCTTCTATGCACATTAGGCTATAGGTATTCCACTTTGAAAGCATGAGAGTGTCTAGGCCTTCAATGGCGTATGCCATTTCTGGGAAATGTATTTGTAGGCTTTATATTGATTGCTTTCTACCAATAAGCACCCCTTTGTTTTTAAAACGAAGAAATGCATATTGAAGTAGTTCGATGATTTGTTTGGTATTAGAGGACGTAAGCTGGTGTTAAAGTAATTTTAAAGTTATGTAAGCAAAGCTGAACTGTAAATCTCCAGGAATGTGTATTAAGATTATGGAACGGGTGTAAGACTATTGGTAGAGGGAGAAAGTGGGTACGACTAAATGGATCTTTTTATTGGCCTTTTGAGCTATCCTTTCCTTAAAAGTTTTGAAGAAAAAGTGGGAAGATCATTTTGTTGCATTCCTCCGTTCTTGTTTTTTTTTGTTTTTTTTTTTTAAAGAACAAGTCCCAAGCCCTACAGATGGCTTGTATTGAACTTTGACATTTGAATTAAAGATTGTTAAACATGAAGTCTTTTCATGTATTACTTACAGTGATATATAAAGATGGAGTTTAGTCCAGACAATTCAACTTGAAAATAAGGAGTTTAGTAACCATGAAGTAGGTAAATACATTTGCACTTTGTAACTTACACGTCTCCTTTGTGCTACTTCTGTTGGGCGACATTTGTAGGACTATAAAAATCTATTTTCTTTTAAAAGAGCTAGTGGTGATTGTTAATAATAAATAGGGTTGCAGATGACCATTCTACTGTAAATTTGTTAACTTGTTTTTCTAGTTTCCTTTTTATGTAGCACTAAATTTGGAGATAGGTGCTTATGCCACACTGTACAAATACCTCTTCCCACCATAAAGCTGGAGTGTTTCGATGGTGTTGTCAATTTATTGTCAACTTCATTGAATCTCCTTCCATTAGAATGAGATTTTGACTTAATGTTAAGTAGATCGGTTTTGTTGTCTGTGGGAACCTGTTTTCCCAGTGTAAATTTGTTAGCAGAGGAACAACTTACTAAAAGTAGTAAAGTGAATGGTTTGGCTTTGTTCTTAGTTACGTTTCCATTCAAATTTGTACATTATGGAACTCTTGCTATGGAATGTGTCTTCCTCTTTTTCACCTCTGTTCTTGGTGCTAATTGGCAAAAGAAAAATTCTTAATCAAATCTTCGTTAAAATGCTGAAGCTAGTTTTGTGCCTGATTACAAAGGGATACCTATTGTCGAAAACATCGAGTACTTTCTGCATAGGAAACAAGATAATACTAAGTAAAACTAGTGGAATATAAGGCATATCACCAAAATCTGGTTGTTTGACAGGTATATGGTGTGCTAATTAAGGTAGAGAATCTCATTAGAAAATGTTCATTATTTCTGTTCACCAAGAGACTTGGAAATATGGGTAGTTTTATAATTGTATTAATTGAGGAAGTTTTGTCCCAAATCATTAATTGGTGATACATAAGAGATTTTCTGTATGGAAACAAGGGTCTTGTTAAGAAAGGAGTCTTACTGCAATTTGATTGAATTGTATGGTAGGGACTCCACTAACTGTAAGAAAAGAAGGGGTGTTCATGGGACACCCACAGAGGGTGAACTTGAATGTGTGGGCGGGGGCTGGTGGGGAAATGGGAAAATCTGCCTATAAAATTAATGTTTCAGTTTATTTTTCAGATTACATGCCTTTCTTTATAAGGGATGCTGGCACAGACCCCTAAAATAAGTTTTTGGTAGTACTGTACCTTGGAAGAGTGGTGAAGGATGCTAATGGATAATCTCCTGAAAGTTGTGTCTTTGATAGCCATACTTACTGTGGGCTGTAGTATTGCTAAACGTTGTTTAGCAAGTAATGTTGCTTAGTTTCAACTAAGTTTTGACTTTCATCATCACTGAAACAGCAGGGTACCAAGGGTTGTAAGCTACTCAGACTTTCAATAAGTCTTGCAATGTATGATAGGTTTTAACCTAAGGTGAACTCAAATCATCTTAAAAACTAATTTCCTTATAGCCGACACGAAACTGGGTGGGAAAGGGAAAGGTAGTACTTTTGATTGAAGTATTTTATCCATTTTTTTTCCTCATTTAAAGAAACCACCTGCCCCCATTTCCTCTTCTCCTCCCTTACATAATTGTCTTAAGAGGAACACTGATTATTGTTTTAAAACTTAACTTCACTCCTCCTAATCTTTAAAAACTACATTCTCTCAGAGACCCCAGTGTATTTTAAGAGGTATCTTAAAAGCTTAACCCATTGGCAATTGGCTCACAGTATTAGTGAAACGATCCTCTTGGCTAGAACACTAAACTAGCTCTATAAACCCCACCACTCTAGATGTTTTATACCACTAATATAAACAGGTAATTTGGGAAATTGTAATGTTACGCCTGTGCAATTCTAATAAGTGGCATATTATGGCAGATAAAAATTCAGATACTTGGCTTTTCTTGGGCAAGCCACTAAGTAGTGGCGGAATATTTTCTGGTGTTCTTGGACTGCAATTATGCACTATTAAAAGTAGTGGCCTGCTACATAACTGCATTTAGCCAGCATTTCTGCAGTGCGTAACTGTGAGGAACGTAGTACCGCAAATGGCAATGGACATTAGGACCCGGATGTAGTATTCCTGCTTGCTCCGAGATTCTCATTGCCGACTGCATACAGGTAGGTAACAAGCAATATAATCTAACTTGGTGACTTGCTATGTACTTTTATTCCGTGGGCATTCTGACATCACACTTCTGACAATGAAATTACAGTGCAGCGCCTAACACTTGTATGGTAAAGCTAGCATTTATCAAAACTGCGTGGATTTGGGTTTAGAGCTGTAATTTGTGAGGCAGAATACAATGCTGTTGCAGTTCTCAGATAAAAAGTGCAAACTTGGTTCTTCCGTGTATCTATCTGACTTAGTTGTGTGGTTTTCTTTAGTTGCATTGTAACTGAAGATAACATGGAACACATTGATGGTGTGGGGGTGGGAACCAAACCATACTTGGGTAGGCTTCTAGCATCTTTGACGTTGGACTGTATAGCATGTGATAATTAGTTTCTGTTGTAGCAAACTGACCTGCCCATAGGTCAGCAGTTACCAGTAATTTCAGAATGCAATATTGGTTTCTGCAAGGCGAGTGAATTAAGACAAAAAAGGTACAGTTTTTTGTAATGTGAGTTTAAAAAAATCGACTCCTTGGGAACAACTTTGTTATTAACTTGGGCCTAGATGGGAATCTAATGTGAATAGCTTGAGTTACATGATGTTAAAATATGTCTATATTCTCTAAACCTGGGGGAAAGTGGTGTAGCACGTTGACTTGCCTACAGTTGTATACATGTTGGGAATCATTGCCCAATCATAAGACTTCGTCGTTTTCTGTAGGATGTTTTCTGCAAATGTTCAGAGTAGCGTTTTGATTTTTGGTTCCCTTAGCCATGGGGATGTGATGTTATGATCCAAAATGCTTAATTATCAAAAAATAATCTTCAAAAGCACCTTCTTATGTTGCTTTTAGGACTTTAAGCTTTGTATCACCTGTTGTTCCAGACCTCAATTCCAACTTAACTTTGGTCTCTGAACTGGTTTGTAGTTTAGCATGCATGAGAAACAGTTTTCATATATAATGTCTTCTGCTCTATAACTGGGAAGTTTGGTAATTTTGCATAAATGCCGGTGAAAACTCTTCATGAATGAGAATTTTCTTCCACTGCATCTGAAAAATGGCTTGCTCTTCAGCAAGCAATTCACAAGGGTGGGGGCAGATTTATGCTTTAATGTGTAGTCCAAGCAAATGATTCTTTACTCTTCTGATAGATGAAAGAGCAAGTGGCAACTAGTTTAGCTATATACTAATAACAATGCTGATCGAATACAATATCTCAGTATTAGTAACACACAACACTAAATTGGCATACAACTCTAAAGGGATTTTCTTGTGGCAAAAATTCATTAATGGCTGACTGTTGCTATCATGGTTTAGGCATTGAGCGTTTTAGAAGTAAAAGCTCAGGGTTATGTCTTCACAGTTATTAACAATTTGGAGAGAATGTACTTTGTAATGTATGGACTTCAGGAATATCATTGGGGTGGGGGTTTTTAATTTTTGCTTCATTCTGCTTATTTCAAGATAAATAGACTTTTTGCACTTTCAAATGAGAAACCTGTGACTTGGGTCAATTCGTACTAGTTTTAATTTGTAGCTACAATTTGTGAATATTAGTGCAGGGGTTTTTCTAAAAATCAGTCAAAAAACTGGGAATAAATGGGTTTCAGTAATAACACTACCGAGGTGCCTGCATTGTATTTCATAGTCTTTTTCTTGTTGCAAGCCAAAGTTATTCTTTTTAATAAGAACTGTCTGAAGTTCAGAGGTGTGATGCCAGAATGCATTTTCGTACTGTTAGGCCCTTGGAACAGATACCGGTGCTTTCTGAAAGATGAACGAAATGCAATGGGTGCTCTTCAAACAAGGTTGCAAACCTACAAGAATGCATAATCTCACTTTTCCCCAACAAAGAGATGCGTGTGACTAGTTTTGGACTTAACCTTAATGGGGGTTGCATGTCTTTTATTGTTAATCATTGTCAGCTGCAGTGACATGATCCACAGTCCTGCATTTACTGTCTTTCCCTTAATGATTTTGGACAGGTTTTAGAGAGCCGGGATGTTGTTCTGGGCCTTTATTTGGTTTTGGCTTTAGCTGATAATGTTTCAGTGCTCTTTAGCTAGTGCAGTTCTCAAATGGCTGCCTACTAGGGAAAGAATTCAGAGGATGTGACTGCTCCTAATCATCTGTCATTGCTGCTAGATAATGATTGGCAATTTTTAAGATTCGACTGTGGAAATCCCACAGTTGTTGGTAAACCATCAAACATTAAAATGTTGCATTTGAACACCAG
The DNA here is from genome assembly GCF_000260355.1 of Condylura cristata. Classification (NCBI taxonomy): domain Eukaryota; kingdom Metazoa; phylum Chordata; class Mammalia; order Eulipotyphla; family Talpidae; genus Condylura; species Condylura cristata. The sequence continues at coordinate 17,823,097 of NW_004567109.1, read as the reverse complement.
TGCTGAGATTTTCATTGGAGGGTGAAAAGGGGGCTGGATGCAGAATAGGACAATCTGGAGATGTGGTTAAAGAATGCAAAACGATATAGTATCCCTTATGGATGGTACATGTGCAACAGGGAGAGCCCCATTCTTATATCCTTGGCAGTGATTGATAAGCAGGGAGGAAGAAAAACCTGGAACTTGAATTAAGGCTGATCTTTTCTGGTTTTTGTGTACTGTGGCCCAGCCAGGTATATATAGTGAAGGTGAATATCTTCTCCCTCTGAAAAACTTTTGGTTCCTTGCTGTTCTGATCAGGCATAGTTTCCCTGCCCTAACTAAAAGCTCAGTGAGGACTTAGAGGGAAAGGAGGCAAATAATGAGGATAACAACTGCAGTGCTGTGTACTGTGAAATGGGGAGGGCACGCTTGGAGACTCCTGCTGAAGGTGGTCAGTCCACCTGGAAATGGAAGGCATACTTGAATGGGGAACAGGGTATGTGCTTTTCATTAACAACAAAAAATATGTTAAAACTCATTGGGTAAGGTAAAAGTTGTCACATACCTTCACATAAGGGATAGTATATTTGGGATTGCAGTCAAACTTCATTCTGCTCAGACTGGTGAAAATTGTAGTTAGGCTTTTGTAATTTAAAGAAGAGTACTCTTAATTCAGGCGACTGTAAGAATAATACTAGATTTTTTCCCCTCCCCATGAAGCCTCTTCCTATTTTTTAATGCTGTAACTTGTCCCCAATCTTTGTCTCTGGAATTTTACTCTTTTTAAATTTTGAAGTTAACTAGCATTTTCAAACCTTTTTACCCTTGTCTTTTATATTAACTACTACTTATTATTCTTTAGGTAAGAATGATTGATGTTGGCTGATAATGGAGTACTCATTTCACTTGAAGTAAGTTCACTTTAAACATATTTCAAGTATCTATAAGATTTTTTTTAACTCAAATAGAACAGCTGTCTACTCATTGATAGGAGAGACAGTGCTTTAAGTACACATAAGAAAATGGGAGGGTAACCTTAGTGTGGCCTGTGTTTTTCCTAAGCAGTAGTAAAACTTGAAACAAATCACACCAATTGATTTTGGACCTAATCCTATATTTCAAAATAAAATGTCAGTAAAATTGTAACACTAAAAGTAAGTGAAAAAAGTAATAGGTCTGTTGAACAGTATTTTAATTTAATGAAATTGTATTTTTTTAATGATAGGTGGATATCTATTCTCAAGACCTCACACAGCATGAGTCATCCAAGAAGGACAAACAATTTGTTAGACAAGGAGGTGTCTAAGTAAGTTGCATGACTTACTCTAAACTGCCTTCAGAAAGGACCCTTGTGTTAGTACAAAAACTTGTTTTTGGAATATGTCATATGAGTAGTGGGAAGAAATGCTTTCAATCACCTTCTGAGGTTGTGAGCCAAAAAAGCTATTTTGCAAAAAGGTAACTTACGAACATTAGATGACCTTCAGCTAATAAATTGCTTATGTAGTGGTAGATGTCACTTCAAATCATCATAATAAAAGTTTGTAGCAAAAAGAAAAGTATGAGGGCTGTATGTTACATCTTAAGGGTGCCAGTTAAATGGAATCTATTGAATGTTAGCTGTCTACCTAAAAATATTCTGGTTGAGACCAAAAGTTACTGAAGAAAAATAGAAGCAAAATTTAAACAGTGGTTAAATAATAAGGGGTAATAAGGTATAATGTTAATCTCTGATGCCTTATTTGTATAGATTATTACATGATCAGTATCACATTTCTTTACTTTTTTGGTGCTAGGAAGCTTGCTTAGTGTTGATGACTGGTAACTGATTCTTAGGTCTGTGGGAGTAATCATGTCCTTCCCTTGGCAGGATGAGGTCACCTGTCCAGAAAACCAGTGCTGAGGAAGAAGGAAAAGAGGAAGAACATCCTAGTTGTCACTAATAAAGACATTTTTAAAAATAAGATACTTGTTTTGGTTTTTTGTTTGTTAAGTAATCCTAATTTCTTAGGATTTTTCTTGCTATCGGCTGGTTTCTGAGTGACATGAAAGATGTTTGATGTACTAGATATAGAACCAAATTATTTAATTTAGGACTCAATTCTTGACCTTTTTAGCAGAACTACTTTTGATTTAGTAGTACTTTTGATTTGCTAGTCAATTTGGTGTTTTGTTTTAAACGTTTATTTATGCATATAGAACTGGAGTACAAGCCAGAGGTGCTGGGGGCGGTAAGAGGCTTCAACGGAGACTGGGGAGCAGAATAGGCAGTACACTGCTCAAGGGAGCAGCAGGCAGTTCAGGAGAGGTCTGCTGTGTCATGTGAGTCACCTCCAGTGCGATCGAGCTCGCACTGAAGCGGCTGTGGCCAGCTTATAGTGCTGTGTCCTAACCTGTTGTGCCACCAGGGAGAGCTGCCTCAGTTTGATGTTCTTGACTGCCACTGATTTAGTTACCAATATTTTAAAATTGCAATTACTCTGGGTTTTCTTGGATGAAACCAGCACATTTTAGTAGTTGACCCATATGTTCTTCCTTGATTGAATTAAAGGTTGAACAGTTTTTGATCCTGTTTTTGTACAGAACCAAAGGTTTTACTATATAATAATGGATGTTATTTTTCAACAAATAGACTATGTATTGCCAAATAGCCATATTTTGGTTACCTGAAGAGCATTTTTTTAATGATGAAGTTGAGTTTGTTAGGCAATGTGGTGTGGGTAGATTTATCAGAATGTAATAGAGTTGACTAAAGTCAATTCTGGTGGTCTCAGTTGGAGAATAATTGTTGCAGGACTATCATCAACTTGCATGCTTAGGATAAAGGTGTGGGGCATGTGTTGAATTCGGCTGATGTCTTTCAGCTTTGATGCTTCATCTAATGTGAATAAAATCAGAAGGTGTAATTACTAGTTTCCTGGGGTTGAGAAATTGGATTCAGGAGTTTGCTAAAATAACCAAAGGGACAGAATTGAAAGCTGTATAGCAATTTATTTTGAAAATTTAGTGAGGGGCCTCCCTGGTGGCTGTCTTGGCTACCCAGGAAACTTGCCCACACGGCACAGCAGATGTCTCCTGTCTCACCCACTGGCCCCTTCTGTATTTCAGTTGATCTACCTGTTTTTGAATCCTCTCACCCCCCCCCCCCACACACCTCTGTCCCGCACTCCATTTCTTGTATTATGTAAATCTTTTAAAAAGTTCAATAAAATGTGCTTTAGAAAGCTGTACATAGGGACTCCTTGTACAAGGAGTTAAAATACAGCACTATGAAGCTATATGCAGTTAAGATTTCAGCCAGAGAGCTCTATCCACAGGGTGCTGTAGACCTCTCAGCAGTGTATTTCAATCTGCCTGTTGTTACCCTCTGTCTCTGGTGCGTCACCTCCTGTACCTCTGTACTCATATGTATAAGTAAAATCTAATTAGTATTAGGAAAACCGTGCACTTTTGTTTTCTATGTGACCTTTAAATGTAGCTGGAGAAAACATACTAAATTAAGGATCTGTTCTATCATGGTTCACTTTTCGGTCATTTCTGATTAACAACTTGGGATCTAAAGCTTTTATGGATCTTAGGTGACTAACAGTCTAGTGATGCAGTGGTGAGATGTTTGAATGGGTCTTAAAATGAGTTGAAGTATTGTGCAATTTGTCCAGTGTTACTACTTGGCAAGCTACCAAGAGAACATTCTACCTATTGGCATAATGATAAAACAACTTTCACTGGGCTACTTGAATGAAATAAGGCATTTAGCCCCAGGTTTCTGGCTCAAAGGTTACAGATAGCCCTCAACTATGTTCAATTTAGGGTTATTTTCAACTAGGCTGCAGAAGTGATTTGCATTCAATAGAGGCCATACTTCAAATTTTGATCTTCAGGGTTGGGATGTGATTTGATAGTCCTATGATGCTGGAACATAACCCCACCCTAATTTGAAAGGTGTGTACTTTGAAATACACTTTAGCAATCACTAAGGTATATTAATAGATTGAGAGTTCTTTGCCTGACTATACCATATAATTAGAAGATAAGCAGTTTGGTTAGATGGCAGTGTTCATTTTGGTAGATTTTAAGACTGGCATTCATAGTGGATATTGAATATAATAACATTTTTGATAGGGAGCTGGCAGGCCTAGAAGAGACCACTCACCTTCATAGATTTAAGGACCCATGCCTGTCAAGACTGTTAAGTTGGTCTTAAACATGTTCAGTGTAATGTAAAATTGAGACAGCAAGTCTAAACCGAAAGTTCGACTTATGACTGCACAAGATTTTAACACAGGATGTGTAATTTTAGGCATCTAAAATGGGTTGCAAACAAAACATACTTGAGATAATGGAATACAGCACTTTGAGCAGATCAAAGTCAGAATGAAAAGCAGTGGTAAGAAATTAAGGCATGTTTTGGGGTTGGAGTACATTGTTTACATGGCTGTCCTCCCTGAACTGGTTTACAGATTTGAGCATGATCCCAACTGGCTTCTTAAAATGACAACCTAAGTCTAAGGTTCATATGGGAGCTCTCACCTCACATCATGTGCAAGTTAAATGAGTAGATGCCTGAAAGTAGCAATGAAAGAAAAGTAGATAAATCATGTTTCTTAGATCTGACACCAAAAATGAACAAGTAAGTTGGATTTAGTGGCAGACTTTGTGCCTCAAAGTATACCCTCAAGAAAAGAAAAAGACAAACTACATAATAGAAAATGAAGCTTTCTGAAAAGGGGCTATCTCCAGAGTGTAAAGACAAAGATTTGGAGAAAAAAATTTTTTGATAGGCAAATGACCAATAAAGACACAGCAAGATGCTTGACATCTTTGGTCCTCTGAAATACAAGTCAAAAACAAGTGAGAACTTTGTAAGATGAATGCCTGAAAATCTAATGTGTAATGGTGACATGATAGCGGTGTAGTAGGACTGAAATGTGAATAAAGAACTTAATCTCACATTTGAAAACACATGTAGGCAGCAGTCCTCTGCCCACCTAGATGAACTCTGAAAACATGCCAAGTGAAGGCAGTAACAAGACCCACAGTAGATGACTTTGAGGAAGTGGACAGGACAAGTCAGGGAAATCTACAAAAGTACATTAGAGATTGCTTAGGACTGAGGAGGAAGTGATGGGAAATGGGGTGAGATTGTTAAAAGGATACAGATTTCTTTTGAGGTAAAAATACTCTGGTGATGGGTACATGTAACAGCACACACTATTGTCCGGGGTATAATTCACATCCCAGATGTGAGTTTTTAAAGATGCCTTCCTTCATGCAGGACCCCTACCCACACAATATCTAATAGTTTGAACCTCTTCCAAAATCTAGAGTTAACTACCAATGAATCTGTGCCATAAAATACCCCTGCCTTCCCTTGAGTGAATGTAAATATTATTTACCTAAAATAATATTTCCTTTTGCTAATTTGCCTTACCCTCTTTCTGAGAGTTCATTTTGTGTGTGTCCTCATGGCATCTAGACAATGCTGCCCAACCCACAAATTTAATAAAGCCCCTAAGGTCACTAAAAAAAAGATCTTGGGGTTCATGTAAAAAAGTTTCATAGTAAGATAGTTTCACACACATAAGTAGTTGACTGTAAAGCAATTTTACTATAGAACTGATTGGGAGTTTGGCTTTATTTCTCCCTTGTGGAATCAATCCATTGCCCTTGGCTGACTTGCTATCAGTTTGACAAAGATCCCACTCTTTGCAAATTGATATTGTCTGGTATAGTGTATACATTTGGCTCTACAGTCTGATTCCACATTTCCAGTAAGTTAGGTCACTGAAAAAATTTTAAAATAATGTATTTAATTCTAAATAAAATTTATATGTAATACTATGAATAAAAAATAGACTTGGAAGACTGGTGCTTTGGAGATTTTCCACAAGAAAAAGTTGTTTTATTTGTATTTTCACATTGTTGTATTAGGCTTTTGTATGTTCTTTTTAAAATTTTGTTATTTTTCATGTCTTATGCTGTCAATTATCAGTATCTTTTCTTTTCAAAAATTTTAATTTATGCATACAAGCACTGAGGTGTAGGTGAGACCGTTGACTAGAGGAAACAGACAGATGTACTGAAATACACTGGCTGGGGATTGACCTTAGGCCAGCAGCTGTGGATAGCTTGATAGCACTGAGAATTAACCCCTGTGCTACCATAGAGGCTCCCAGGGACTCTATAATTTCCTTTTTATAAAAGAAAATACTATTTTTTGGCCTAATTGTGCTGACTAGGACTTCTAGCACAAACACTGAGTAGCAGTGCTAAGTGTGAGTCTTAGCTTATTCCTGAACTTAAGGGGAAAGCTTTGTCTTACCATTGAGTCTGTTAAATGTGTGTTTAACAAAAATGCTCTGTAAAATGTTAAGGAAATTATTTCAATTTCTAGTTTGCTGTGTGCTTTTGCCCAGATGATTTTTTTTTTTTTGACAAAGATGCAAAAGGAGATCAGTGGAGGTGTTTTCAACAAAGGATACTGGAGTCACTGCATATTCAAAGGCAAAAGAAACAACTTTAATATTAACCTTACATATTATACAGAAATGTTCCACAAATTTAAATATAAAGTATTTAAGAGTAAACTTTTAGAAAACAAAAAGACATAGGAGAAAGCCTTTGGGATCTAGGGCTAAATAAGAGTTAACTGTGAAACCAAAAGAACAATTCAAAAATGGAAAAATTAAGGACTAATATTTAGGCTATATAAGGAATTATTAAAACTCAACAGTAAAACATCAAAAAAAAAAAAAACAGGCAAAAGAACAGATATTTCACCAGAATATATACAGAAGGCCAATACACATATGCAGACAATTTAAACATCATCCTACAGGAAATGCAAATTAAACCATAACTACGTGCCTACCAGAGTGGTATAACTCAAAAACAGTGATCACCAAATGCTGCTGGAGAGCAGAGAAGCTGGATCATGGATACATTGCTGGTGGGAATGCAAAATAGTCTTGTCATTCTGTAAATAGTTTCTTATAAAACCAAACATGCTGTTACCATATAACCCAGTGATTGTATGTGAGGGCATTTAGAAAAACAAAAAACTTATGTTCACATAAAAACATGTGAACAAATGTTCACAGTAGCTTTATTTGCAAGTCAAAACCTACAAAGAATTCAAATGTCTTTCAAAGGGTGAAGTGTTTTAACTGTGGTACAGTAATACCACTACTCAGGAATGAACAATTTGTTGATCCACATAACAATTTAGATTTTAAGGATATTATTCAGAGTGAAAAAGGCCAATCCCTAAACATACATGATTAGATCTACTCATTTTTATGAGGACAAAAATTGTAACAATGAATAAATAAAATAGCTGTTAGGGACAGAAAGAAAAGAAGGTGGGTGAATTTGTAAAGTGTATCACAAAGGAAATTGCACTGGTGGAATGTTTTGTACCTTGACTATGGTGGTGATTAAATGAAACTATGCATGATAAAACTGCATATACAAGTACCTGTAAATCTGGTGAATCTGAATGAGACTGGTAGACTTCCATCATTTGATTTCCTGTTGTGATATTCTATTACAGTTACGCAAGATGTTATCATGGAGGAAAACTGGGAGAATATGCAACATCTATTTGTAGTTCTTATAGCTTTATGAGTCTATAATTATATAAAAATAGCATATTTCTGATGTTTTGTAGAGTATGGCAATGTTTTACTTTTAAGCACGTTGTACATACTATTGAGTAGGTTTATACGTGTATGCTTATTCTCTTATTACTAGTAATTTATTAAGGAAGAATCTTTTATTCTAATTTTGCCAAAGTTTTAAAATCAGGTACAAATGCTAAAGCTTTACCAATGCTTTTACAGTATTTACTGAGATATAATTTCAGTTTATTGTTGCCATTCAGTAATACATTTCCCAATACTGAGACACTATTATATTCATAGCATGAACTACAAGTAATAATTATTTAAAGAAAATGTTTATTAAGAAAACTCCAAATAGGAAGTTGAATGACAACACAAAGAACTATGAACACATCACCTAGATTCAACAACTATTAAATCATGGAAGTTTGTTTCATACTGGCCTTCATATTCCACCCTCAATAACATACTATTTTGAAGTCCCAGATAATATCATTTTATCTATTAACACCAGGTGTATTTAACTCTAAAGGGCAATTACTTAAAAAACAAAATACCAAGAACACAACTTAACCACGACTATATTTTCTTAATTATCAATTTGCTAAACATTATCAAATACCCAAAGTTCATATTTAATGTGGGATTCAGATATTTCACACAGTGGAATTGACACGACCCCCAGGCATACTACAGAACTAAACAGAAAGGAAGAGTCTGAATGATCATCTAATGGAATATTCAGCAGTTAAAAATAAATTAGAAATCCATGTATAAATCTAAGAGCAACATTGAGTGGAAGAAGCAAACTGCAGAAAGATATACAAAATGCAACTTTTATAAAATTCATAAACATGAGAAACAAGGCTATGTATTATGTGTAAAATGATAAAGGCATGGAATAGACACCAAATAACCATACCTTCTAGGGAAAAAGAATGTTATTAAGACAAGCCATGCAAGAGAGCTTCAACAACTCAAACTAATATTTTTTCTAAAATAAAAGTGTGGAGTATGGCAACATATTAGGATTTAACAGTATTAAATCTTAAGTTCTTTGTATTTTTATATGTTAAGGTCAACTACAATCTTTAAAAGTAGAACTGATAAATCTAAAAGTGTGTCTGAAAAACAACTAAATGAAATAAATCACTAGTTGGCCCAATCAAAAAGGAAAATGAGTATGGAAAACCAATGAGGAAAATTAGTACAGCTCTATACAGAAGAAATTAAGAGAATAATTTTTATAATTTTTATATCTCTAAGTAAATACATGTGAAATAGATTTTAATGAAATGGTTGCTCTTTCCAGAAAATAAGTTACAATTACAAAAATTGCTAAGAGAAAGAAACAGTAAGGACAAGTGCCAGAGAAATATTTCTTTAAAAAAAAAAATGCAGATACAAATTTTCTTCCACTAAATTCTTTTAAATCTTTGAGGAACCTATTTCCTTCATTATCTAAACTTTTATAACAAAACTTTTTCTTTTGAGGTTACTTGAAAAATAATCAATTTTCATGAAATAGATTAAGAATTCTTAGTGTGAACCAAACACACCGCACTATATTTAAAGTTTTAATGTTTAAATTCAATGGTTCAAAAGGAAAAGGAAATACAAACAGCTCACAGAAATCCAAACTTATATTTAGGTAAATTTAAATGATGCAGAGATTAAAATGCTATTATTCAAATAACAGGTTGGCAAATATCAGAATGTCTGTTTATAAAGATGCAAGAAAACAGGTGCTCTCATACATTGTTGGTGGGGCTATAAATTAACATAATCTATAGAAAGCAATTTGCCAATATTTATGGGAAATAAAAATGCAAAAATATGATAAAGCAATTCCAATTTAAAATTTTATCTTGCACTAAATCAATCATGTGCAATATGACTTATAGTATCTAAAGAATGAAAATGTCAGCAGGGACTGTGCAAATATATTATACTGTATCTGTACAATGAATTGTATGCAACTGTGAAAAAGAATCAAAGCAGTATATGTACTGATACATTTGAACAATGTCAAAAATAATCCTGTTATGGAAAAGGTAAGTCAAAGAACAGTGTGCATTATACACTATCATTTATGAAAAATACTTCCAAAAGGGTATTTAAGAAACAGATAATACTTGAGTGAGGAGTAAGTACGTCTTAAAAAAAGGAGACTTTTCATTATGTATCATTCCATGTTTTCTGAATTTTGAAGAAAGTGAATGTTAAAGGTTACGTTGAAAAAATTTTTTCTTAAGAGGCAAAATTTGAAATAAAGACTGTAACAACTGGGTACAAATTTCTTTCAGGTAAATTCAAATTGGCAAGCACTAGATTTCTTTCATTGGATGGATAAATTTTTCCACGATTCCACTGAGTCTTTCTGGCTCCATCAGTTTATTTACCAATTCCTGTTCAACAGCCATTAGGGCCAGGCCACTAAGCTTCTGTTGTCCCATGGTATGACATAAATATGTCTTAAGACGAGGCAGTGTAGAGAATAAGTTTTCAGCGCTTGCTGAAGTAATTGGCCAAGACAAAGCAATATATAATAGTTTTGATATGCAAGGAATATTATTGTGAAGACCATGTTGAATAAACAAATAGCCAAGATTGATGAAGTTAATACAATCATAATCCATAACAAAATTGAGCTTAGCATACTGTCGGTAAAATCTAAGTTCTGGGATAATGTCTGCATCAAGCTTATAAAATTCTTGAACATGTTTGGCTGTTGTTTCACTTAATGGCTCATTCCATTTAAATAATAGTTCTGAAATCTGCTTCATTTTGCAGTAATCAAACTCTGAAAAACATAGTTTTAAATTTTGTAATACACTATCCAATCCTTGGTGATAAATACTAACTTTATATAGTTCTTCTGTTGAAGTAGGAAAAAACATATTATCTGAATTGCCAAGTTCTAGCGACTTCTGAATTTTTCTTCTTTTCTGAGAAGAAGGTCTTTCAACTTCAAAACCTTTAGAGGTTATTTTTTGACAGATTTCCTCTGTTCCATCCCAGATAGTTTTGAAACAGATGTCATTTCTTTCAGATGCTAAACATTCCAAAATTGCTTCTATTTTTGAAGATAATGAAAAAATATCTATGGTTTCACTTTGAAGTTCTTTGGAAAGAATTCCTGTAACACTTAGCACTCGATAAAGAAATTTTAAACAAAAGATAAACTCAAATTTGGAAATCATTGCCAACAAATCACTCAGTTCATCAGCCAAACTTGTATTTGAAGAGTGGCTCGATACAACTTCTAGTGTTTCAATGATCTCTGGAAGACCCTCAATCACAGAAAGTAATGTACGATCATGGACTGTCCAACAAGATTGTGATATATGTTTCTTGCATGTTTTGTTTTGATTTAGCTTACAAATCTTTTGAAAATTTGCAGACATTTCCCCAGACATATGAATAGTATTAAACAAGTAAGTGAGTGTATTTAAAGCACTGCGAAGTTCTTTTACTTCTTTACAAAACCTAACTACTGTTAAATCCAAAAAATGTGCATAACAATGTACGTATAAAGCTCTTGGCTCTTCTTTTTTGAATTCTGCTGCAATTTTGTTAAATTTCCCCCTCAAGTTAGTGGTACTGTCATAAGCTTGGCCACGTATTTTATTCAAATCAACTCCAATTTGCTGCAAGTAAGTTTTGATAGTCCTGTGTAAATTGGTCCCAGGTACCTCTTCAACATCTATGAAACCCAAGAATCGTTCTTTAATTAAGATAGCCTTTGCTGTTTTATATGGGTATCTTACACAAATTGAAAGCTGTTCTTTAGTGACACAATCAGTTATTTCATCACATATTATTGAAAAAGCTGAAGAGACATTGATCTCATTCACAATATCTTGCAGTATTTCAGTCTTTATTATTTCAATAATATCATTTTGAATTTGTGTGCTATTATAGAAGTCAATTTGTGAATTCATAAGTCGAAATATTTCTTCTCCTTTATCTTTTGCTCTGATTTCTAACAACTCTAAAAAATTGCCTTTATTCATCAATGAAACAGATTGGTCATTTCCTCTTAAGGGTAGACACTGCTTGCCAAAAAATAAAATATTTTCAATGATAAGTTTTAGGTATTTTTTATTTCCTTCTATCTGTTTAGAATTAATAGATAAATTATCATTGCCAGTTTCATCACAAAGCTGGTATTCTCTCCAAAACTGTAGCGACTTCAAGTGAATTTCACTTTTTTCATGCTTTCTGAATTTTTCCAGTGTTTTCTTCCAATTAGAAATTCCTTGGGCTGCAAATGACTCTCCTCCACAGGTAAGAGATTTTTGGCAGAACAACTGGCATGAATAACAGAATGTCACATCCTTTTTAGTACTGTTTTCCAAATGCTGAAAATTTGAACACCAAGATTTTTTAATACTTTGTGATTTACCTTTAAATTTTTGTACTTTGGATGTAAATTTTGGTCCATCACTTATTTTCACAGATTTCACACCGTGTATAGGGTTCTGGTTTGACACTTGATCTTTTTGTACTACTAAACTAGAGCCAACTACATGTGGACTGAGTACAGATGAAGATGGTGAAGGGCTTGATTGTTCCATACCACTATTAGGAACACCACTACTTGTTTCACTGGGTGAACTCTTAGCAGTCTTTAAGAGAAAATCATAAAATAATGTTTATTATAACAAATTTTAAATATCAATTAAAAATCAAACACATCTACTCTAACAACAATAAAATGAATGGGTGAGTTACAAGATGAGCTCCATTAGGGGAAAACATTAATAATTATTACTTATTTGCAATTAGACTTAGAATTAAATATTAAAAGGATCTTTTTGGATGTAATTATAACAATTTTTATTTCTCAGGTGACTAAGATTGCTTAAGAAACATTTAAAAATTAGTAAAAGCCTAGAGGAGTAACTGTGACCAATAACATTTCCATTTAAATATTCTTATTAAAAATTTCAGGTCAAATCTGAGGACTGGGAAATTAAATGTAAATATCAAAAATATCTATTTTTTTGAGCTCTAGGATCAAAAAGGAATGAATATGTTCAAATTTGCATTAAAAAATAGTAGCAGGTCTTCCCTGGTGTGGCAAGGTTAAATTAACTCTCAGTGCTGTCAAACTATCACCAACCAAGACTGCATGAGTTGGATCCCCAGCCAAGGTGGTGACCCACAGGGCGTAGCAGACCTCTCCTGTCTCAGTATATTTCTCAGCAGTATATTTCTGTAAATTCACCTATTCTGCTCCTGCTCTGTCTCTGATGAATCCTCTCACCCCCTGCACTTCTGGTGTACATCTAGTTCTGGTATGCATAAATAAATAAATCTTAAAAAAATTAAAAGAGTAGCAAAAAAAGTTAAGAACAAAACTTACATCTGCAACATTTGCTGTTACTGAAGAAACTGTATCTGTTAAAAAGAAATTACAGCATAAATTCAAGATATTACAATACAGTCTATAACAGCATTCTAAATTATAATTGTTTAATCAGGCAACACAAAGAAAACTTACATTATAGGCATATTCATCAAATATGGCCAAACATGTCAAATATCTTCACATCAATCTTACCTTGTACGACATCAGAGTTCACAATGGGCAGGGCAACCTGAGTATCTGCCAATGATACTATATTGCTTATAACTGGAGTTGTAGCCTCCTTTGGAGAAGGGAGCTCTCTTGAAGCATCATGCACCATGGAAACATTTACTGATAAAAACAAACAGAAAGGTTTCTTAAAAATTAGACAAAACCAACCAATCAGGAAGTATTGCTTAATAACAATTATTTCAAAAACAGTGCAACTATGTAATAGTTGTAAGCAAGTGCAGGTTTCGGGAGTGATTTTTATTAGGTTTTAAGCCAGATTCTTTAGGATAACATCAGTAACATTAAACTAATTTACATTTCCCATTGTTTAATGTCTTTTACCTTTGCACACAATTTTCTTGTCTTTTTACACAATTTGCTTGAAGATCAAAAAAGGCTCCTATAGAGTCTCCTACTGGGTATCATTTTTTAACTCTTTCAGGAATTATAAACTGCAACAATAATGAAGCTAGAATGATCTCTAAGCTATCTTGCAGAGATTCAATAAATAACCAGCTTGCATGATGTAGAAACCTTACAAGTATCATTTACTCTATTGTCTATGTAAACAGCGTTACTGGTCCTTTATGAGGTTTTTTGATGATGGAATACATGCTGACCCTGGTTTATTTGTGCTTTTCTATTAGTGATCTTTAAGATGTCTCCTAGCTTTACCTTCTGTGAAAAATGAAACTAACAGTTTTGTGTTTTATAAAGCAGAGCTAAGTGCAACATTCTACGTTCTAATACAACAATTTTTAGAAATCAGTATTACATCTGTGCTGGTAGTGCAGCTTTCTTTTGCTACAGTACAGGGAAACATTTCCTTACAAAAAGTTTTGGATTATTCTGATTCAAGTCAAAGAAGAACTATAAAGTCCTTCAAAAGTTAAATAAACATTACCTGTAGAAGAAGTCATCTTAGCTTTACTGTAAGAAGAGAAACAAGTAATAGAGCAGAAAAGCTCTGTCTTCCCCAACTCGTTGGTAGTTTCAATCATTTCATCTGGGGGCTTCAATGATTTGCAAAGAACAGGTGTAAGTGTTTTGGCTGGCTTCTGTTTAAAGATTAAAATAACATTCATATTCCTGGTATATGACATATATCATTAACATATTATAAAAGAAAGCATAGAACCATTACCACTATTTAGTTGAAATATGATAAAGAAGCCTCATTTGCATAATTTCTAACTAAAAGCCAGAAAAAGGCATTATAGAATGCAATGGCTATGATGAAGGAAACTGATCTATCCACTAGATAACTACCTGTGTCATTTATGAGATGTATTACTAATAATGCATATGCAAGAAATGAAGAAAGTTCTGGGATGCTCATCATCCCACACAATTAGAATCAACTGATAAACAAAAATCTTATAAGTCTTTTTTCTATGGCAGCTTGGGAACCAACTCATGATAATCTTCTACTTGCACTATGAACCAGAATAGGATGCTTAATACACATACAATTACTGCATAATTGCTGTTTTTCTAGACTAACTTCATGGTAAAAATTATAGCATACAAGCCTACTAGGTATTTGTTCACAGTAAGTAGTAAGCGTGCAAAGGAAAAGGGTGCAAACTGTGAATTTTATCACCTATTTCTAGTGAAACAAGAACCATCATTCCTAGTCTTAAGTGAAAACAGACAGCAATGAAGAAATACAACCACTTTTGGGAGTGCAAAGTGTAAAGACAAATGAAATTATTATACCTTTTATAGATTTTTTTTCCCTATGAAATAAGATATTAGCAAGGGAAAAATAAAATGAAAATCAGCATACAACTTTGAAAATTTCTACTTTTGTCTGTTACTAGTTAAAATTTTTGTATTTTGAAAATAACTGAACAGTCAACCAAATATTTAACATTAAGCAACAATAGTGGTATAATTTTATAACTAATTTATTATCCACGTGGACGCTAATACTTAGCTAATAATATATGTTATTATGATGTGGTTAAGATAATTACAATTATACCAAATAATCCACTTTTAAAAATAATGTCATCCCATTCAGAACCATAGTTTAAATGTTTTTCTAATTCTTACTTATATTACACTAACAATACAGGTTTTTTTCCCCATATAACAGTCTCACGACATCTTATATGCTAAGCACAGGATTAGGTGGTACTTTTTGACTCATTTACTCAAATCATTCTACCCCATCATATAAGCTGAATAACTGAGTACTCAACACAGGTTCTTAAAAACAACAAGGTCTATGTATTGAATATGAGGGGTAAAGAAAAAAATAAGTAATGGCATTTTTTGCCTTTGGAAGACTTCCAGGCCTTAAATTCTCCCATTTCTGGTCCCAAGACAGGATATTCTCATAGTACAGATTTTCTGCCGTAGAAAAGATGTGGCCCATGAATATCCTATTTGAGTTGTGGCTTGAGTCTATCATATTTTAATGTTTGAAAGGAAGATTTATAGGATAAAGTTGGGTCTTTTTGGGCCACTCAGTCCACCAAAGCAAGTTCAGCTTCTGTTCTCAGATCTACCTAAGGCTCTCTTATCAGAAGGGGTTATTTTACATCGTTTTATTTCTTCCAGTGACAGATTCAGAAAAAGCATGTGACATTTTTGATTCAACTTAATCTTGCTTAGTTGTAAGAATTAAATACATGAAATTAAAAATACTTGTGATTTCATCTGACCAGTAGACTATTGTTATTTTTAGTTGTTGGTTTATAAACGATCACCTTGAGATTCTTTAGGAAAAAATCTCCATACTGCCTTTATCATGAATTATTTTGCAAGAAACACTGCCAGAAGTCTTTTTTATTTCATCTCCTTTATCATCTTGCAAACTGAAGCCATTTTTAATGGCACTAAAATCTACATTCCCCACATTTCAAGAGTGGGGGCATTCACAGTCCAGCTAATGAAAAGAACTCAATTTTTGATTTTTCATGAGGCTTATGCAGTCAAACTCAAATTTATCCATACCTGCTTATATGCTGCTATAGTCTTTGAACTATTAAAGTAATGAGACTGTCCTTCCATCTGAAGTATATGAAATGGATTAGAGCTAGTATAACAGTAAGCTCCACAGTTCTCACAACAGTTCATGATGAGGTTGTTAACAGAGTGAAACTTTGAAAAACAGGCATTACTGCAGAGACTATGCTTCACATTCTGGTATTTTACTTCATACTGAATCTAGGATTAAAAAAAATTCCATTAAAAACTGATATTTAAGTACATTAAACAGAGTTCCTAAAATTAAAATAAACTTCAACTTACAACATTTGTCTTCTGACATATGCTGCATTTGGTTAAAATGCTACTTGTACATATAGTAACCAATGGTTTTCGTTTTTCTTCATATGATGAAAGACAAGATTGGCTGCAAAAATTTTTGCTAGAGGAAGTATCTTCCAGCTGGACACTGATCACATCCTTCAGATTTAAAATGTCTCTAAAAATAAATTAACAAGGGTACCATTAAGTACTTTACCACCATTATAACTTCTTTCTTTTTATAAGCTACATTACTCTCTCAGTGAATCCTCTCCATTTGTTTCATTTAACCTTAAGAACTGTGAAATACTGGTTATACCACTCTTGAAATAAGAACGCCTGAGGTTGGTATCTACTTACAGTTGAATAATGACTGGTAAGTCATTTAAACTCCTTAAGTATTAGTTCCTCTAAATGTCCCCTTAATGATTATTAGTAAGGAGTATAAAACACAGAGGGTACAACTCTGAGGATTACCTAGCCTCTACTAATTGATGTTAGAGACAACGGAAAGATTACATATTCATAAAGACCAACTTTTAAATCTACAGGACAAAGGATTTCAAAGTATGAACTGCAAATCCCCAAGATACTTTCAGGGGACGTTGAGATCAAAACTACTTTCATAATAATACTAGATGTTATTTGATTGTTTTAATGTGTTGACATTTGAACTGATGGTGCAAAAGCAACAGTAGGACTCCACAATTCAACTCCCAAGTATGTACCCAAAATAACTGAAAACTGGAACCCAACAGGGACAAAAAAAAAATGCAAACCACCCAAGTGTTCATTAATAAGTGAACTGATAAACAAAGTATGTGCATATCTATGGAATGATCATTCTACTACAAAAAAATAAATAATCACTGACATACACACTATAACTGAGTGAAACTCAGTAGCATTATGCTAAGTGAAAAAGTCAGGTCCAGAAGGTTTGATTCCACTTCCATAAAAAATTTAGAATAGGTCCTCCCTGGTGGCACAGCGGGTTAAAGCACAGCACTGAGAAGCCAAAGCCACTTCTGCCTGAGTTCGATTCCCACCTGCCCCGGAGGTGACCACATGATGAGGCAGACCTCTCCTGACCCATCGCTGCTCCCCTCAGCAGTGTACTTTGTCGATCTGCCTGTTCTGCTCCCTACTCTGTCTCTGGTGAAGCCTTTCGCGGCCTCTGAGCCTCTGGCCTGTACCCCAGTTCTGTGTGCACAAATAAATAAATCTTTAAAAAAAAAATCAGAATAGGTAAACCCATAAACAGAATGCAGATTGATGGTTGCCAGGGATTGAGGGAAAGAATGAGAGAATGGGGAAATATTTAATAGGTAAGGCCTTTCACTTTGGAGGGATGGAAATGTTTTGAAACTACATAAAGGTGGCAGTCTCACACAATGTAAATGTATTAAATGGCACTAAAATACCTTTTTTTTTTTAAAGATTTATTTATTTGTGCATACAGAACTGGGGTACAGGCCAGAGGCTAGGGGTGGTGAGAGGCTTCACCAGAGACAGAATGGGGAGCAGAACAGGCAGATCAACGAAGTACACTGCTGAGGGGAGCAGCGGGCGGGCCAGGAGAGGTCTGCCTCGCCATGTGGTCACCTCCATGGCAGGCGGGAATCGAACTCATGCGAAAGTGGCTTTAGCTTCTCAGTGCAGTGCTTTAACCCGCTGCACCACCAGGGAGGGCCTAAAATACTTTTTGGCTATATGAAGTTACTGTATAAACTGGGAGGAGAAAAAAAAAAAAAAAAGAATGGTGGTTAACAATGAGATACCACCTCACCCCAGTGAGAATGGCACATCTTTAAACAACTAGCAACAACAAATGTTGGCGAGGATGCGGAGAAAAAGGAACTCTCCTGCATTGCTGGTGGGAATGCAAACTAGTACAACCACTATGGAAAACTGTTTGGAGGTTC
>NW_004567109.1:17802319-17803143 GCF_000260355.1 Condylura cristata | reverse complement strand
CCAAATGATAATATTTGAGCTTTCACTGAGAATTAGAATTTTAGAGAACTTGTATTTGCCACCTCCAGTTTGACTATTTTCAATACTTAAGATTTTCCTGATTAGTGGTAGTGTTTTAAATATATGTTGACTTTTAAAATATTGCATAGTAAACGGTCAACATTTAGATGATCTGCATAATTCAGTAAATCAGTATTCTCCAAACTTGGGGATGGGAGTTATTCTCCAATATTACCCAAACATAATGATGACATGCTATACAAATCATTCATGAGTAAAAGAAACACTCACAAATACAAATAAACCAATGAATTTTAACATAACAGTATGAAAAGTTCATTGATAGGAACCCATTTCCCCATCCCAACTAATCTCTGAGACATTACCATTTATTTTCTGGTGGTAATATCAAAGAAGAGTGTCTATAAATTATCTGAAAGCCTACTACAATATTCCACCCTTTTTCTAGTTACATATTTGTAAGGCTAGATTTTCTTCAAATTCAACCAAAACAGTATTTTGCAACAAAAGGAACGCAGAAGTAGATATGAAAATCAAGCCAGACATTAAAGTGGCTTATAAAATGGACTTTTAAAAATTTATCTCCTCACTAAATTTTAAAAATCGGCTACTACATAACAAATGTCTACATGCATTAAGTTTATTACTTTAAAATAACCTTTAGTGAAAAAATTCTGATTTGTTACACAGTATATATCAGTAGCTATAACCTTAAAGAGCTGAAGTTTTAGGGTCTTCAATAACTTTTTTTTTTTTTTTAAAGATTTATTTGTGCATACAGAACTGGGGTACAGGCCAGAGGC
>NW_004567109.1:17714952-17802187 GCF_000260355.1 Condylura cristata | reverse complement strand
CCTCCTGGACAGGCGGGGATAGAACTCATGCGGAA
This sequence comes from Condylura cristata, assembly GCF_000260355.1. Classification (NCBI taxonomy): domain Eukaryota; kingdom Metazoa; phylum Chordata; class Mammalia; order Eulipotyphla; family Talpidae; genus Condylura; species Condylura cristata. Next base: position 17,802,152 of record NW_004567109.1, on the reverse strand, counting down.
GCGGCTTTAGATTCTCAGTGCTGTGCTTTAACCCGCTGCGCCACCAGGGAGGGCCTTCAATAACTTTTAAGAGTTTAAATGTTCTGAAGCCAGAGAATTTGAAAACTATTACTATAAGAAACACCAAGATGACTGGCTACCTAGAACCCTCAAGAGTATCCATGTTTTAGAATAGCAGGTTTTTTCCAAATAAAATACTACCCCAACCAACACTACTTCAACATTGCAACATTTATGTATTTTCAGTATATTGATCTATCTTTTTGAACAGATAGTACCAAAAAGAAAATGCTCATTTTATTATTATAAACATTAGGTATTTTGCAGGTTTAAAATATAGCTCTAAATGCATTATCTTGTGTCATGTATCTTTTTACTTCATTTGACAATTTTTTTTTCAGAATTCACTTGTACTACACAGTATTTAAACTTTGGAAATAATAAGGATGATTTTATCTGTTTCCTAAGTGTCAAGAGGTTCAATCCAACCAAAGAAACACCTGGCCTTTAAACAGTAGTTTTATGATCAATGATTTGGGAGTTAGGAACACTATGAAAACACAGATCATACAACAATTTACCTGAGTAGATGGGGTCTGGGTAGCAAGAGGAGGGGGAAAGAATGGTGTAGGAAATGATAAGAGATAGAGGTATTTGAAGTAGACCTTTAAGATAGAAAGAAATTAGTCAGATGAGAGGAAGGCAGAAAAAAACTACATCAGCAGAAGCATGGAAATTTGAAAATGTTGCTTATCAGTTAGACTGCTGGTTTCTGAAGCCTGATCAATCAAAAATTGAATTTTGGAGCATTCCTGGTGGTACAAAGGGTTAAGACACAGCATTATGAAGCTATCCAAAGCCACTGCAGCACAGAGTTTGATCCCCGGCCAGGGAGATGACCCACATGGCGCAGACCTCTCCTGTCTTGCCCACTGCTTCCCTCAGCAGTGTATTTCAGTCAGTCTGCCTGTCCTGCTCCCCAGTCTGTCTCTGGTGAATTCCCTCAATTCCCCCACATCTCCTGTATGCATAAATAAATAAACCTTTAAAAAAGTTGAATTGTGTTAAAAGTGATTAAAATTAGCATAAACAAGGTCTGTGCATGGATTTGAACAATTCCCTATGGAATTACTGTAACATTAGTACATGGGCCTATTTTGAAATCTTCTGATTGCTTTCAGGGTATCTGGTTGGTTCCAGCTGGAAACTACCATGCAGAAATGACACTTCTTAAAATCTTATCTTTCTAACATGTATTAACATGTCATTTTCAAAACTATCTTTCATTTAATTCATGAAAACAGAAAATTAAACTTACTTAAAACAGACTTTAAAGCACTACTACAAAGCAAACCTCAATAATGATTAGCTAAAAACCTTGAGAGTATATTATTTACTGTAAAAGGCTAATAAATACAGAATAATAAAAAAAAAAAAAGCTGTGGGGAAAAAAATCACAGGTTACTCTTAACAAAAGATTTCTCCCAGTGTAAGCATTATTACCATCTTTCTGCCAAGCTGTAAAATAGTATTTTATAAAAAAAAAATAAAATGTTTTTATTCCAGAAGAAGTACAACTTGTTTCATATTTTTGCTCATACTGGATTTCTTTGCCTTAGAACAACTTACACACTAAATCTTTCCTGTTTTTAAACTTTCACACTGTCTGGGAGAACTGCAGAAGATGTATAATAGGTAAACTCCCAACCGCAACATGATACCTTAAGTTCTCAGGGACTCAGTTTCCTCAAAACCAAAACCAAATATTTGGACTGGATGATCTCTAATGTCCCTTCCAATTTTATGATTCTGCAGAGGAAGAAATCACGCTGAACAGAGTGCCATACAGCCCAAAGCAAAAAAAGAGAAGAGACAAAGTTAAGTACTCAAAGACTGAAAAAGCACAAGAGAAAGGTAAATAGAGTTATGGGGAGTTAAGACTCGAAGCAACAAATAATATCTAAAGCAGCAAATTAGCAGCTGAAGCAATCAATTAAAAGGGGTTGTGAGTTTGAGAGAATAGTGAAGGCAGATGAAAGGAGTAGGAGAATAAGTTTTGGAAGTCACATTATATAAAGCTGAAAAGAAACTGAAGTCATATTTTAATTTCTGCAGATTTCTCAATAAACAAAGAAACTATGAAGAATATATGTCAGGAACTGAAAAGAGGAATAGCTTCTTTTCACTAAAAGTGAAAATGTATAAAAAGACAACCAAGCCTCCATTCAAGACCTATGAGGGAACTAAAAGGGGAAAAAAAAAATCACTTAGAATTACATACTTTGAGCAGTTTGAACAAGTTCTCTTGGAAAGAGCTGGTAAACTGGCAGATGAAATGTGTTCAGAGATGCACAGTGTAGAGCAGAAGAGCTGAGTAGATCCTTTCCTCTGATAAGCAGTTTGCCCCTTTTGGAGGACTTTTTTACAACCAGAACAGGAGACCTGAATAGTTGTGGTTGAAACTGAAGGAAGCATTTTATTCATGCCAGATGATGCCAGAGAAAGTTGAATGCCTGTAGTCAACTGTGAAGCTATACACATAAAACAGGGGGGAAAAAAAGTACTTACATAAAATTAAGCATGCATTATTTAATTTCTTTCCTAAATTACTTTTCTTGAACTTGAAACAAACAACGCACTATCAAAGGTATTCTAAAAACTTAGAATAAACTGGCTCTCATACTGGTTAGGATAAATATGATTAACTTAAAAAATTCTATTACCACTGTCTGAAAACGTAGTGCTTATTTTCAGTTCATTATCCTGAGTTTTGGGTTGTTGGGCTTGACAATAATCCTAAAAAAGAGTTGGAAATAATGAATACAATGTATTTAAGAAACCAGTCATACAGTAGAGTGAAAGATTATGCTCAAGTCTGTTCAGTGAGTTATACAATTGAATTGAAGCATGGTACATGCTGTACCATAATAACGAAGCATAATATTCCTTACTAGCCAAATAGCATTCCCCTTTTGGTGCTATTTGGCTAGTAACATGATTAGTAGTCATACTCAATGAGATCTATTTTTCTTACTTGTTCTAAACATCATCTAATTGTTAATTTACAAAGGTAACAATTTCATAAAGACTTTAAAACACAGTAATTGTTAGATTGGGCTTTCTAGATGGACACAACCATTCTCTAGAGTCTTCCACTCAATGGGTAACTTAATATCCTTACTTAATACTGATTTACTTAATGTCATCTCTAAAAAGAATACTAGAAGTTAGGGCCTCCCTGGTGGCACAAGGGGTTAAGTCTCAATACTTACAAAGCTGAGTCTGAGTTCAATTCTGGTGAGGGAGCTAACCCATGAAGCGCAGCAGAAGTCTTTTGTCTTGCTCACTGCTCCCCTCAGCGGTGTATTTCAGCAGATTCATCTGTTCTGCTCCCCACTCTGTCTCTGGTGAGTCCTCTCACCACCCTACCCCTGCACCTCTGACTATACCCCAGTTCATGTATTCATAAAAAAAAAAAAAAAAAAAAGGTACTGGGCCTTCACTGGTGGCACAATGGGTAAAGTGCAGCACTATGAACAGACACTACAGCTCCAATTTATCCCTGGTCAGGGAGGTGACCCACATGGCACAGCAGACCTCTCCTGGCCTGTCTACTCCTTCCATCAGCAGTGTATTTCAGTCAGTCTGCCTGTCCTACTCCCCACTCTGTTTCTAGTGTATCCTTTCACTCCCCTGCACCTTGCCTTGTACCCCAGTTCTTGCATGCATAAATAAATAAATCTTTAAAAAAAAAAAGTACCAAGTTTAGTTAAACCCATAATATCCTAAGTAACCCTTTCATCAATCCAAATTTCAAACACAGCATTCTTCCCTCAAATTACTTTCTTACATATAAGTATGTATTTATGATATTTAACCCCACACCTTACATTTTTTGACTACTTTGGGGGAGATAAAAATTTAAGATTTTTAAAAAATTTATTTATTTATGCATACAGAACTGAAGTACAGTACAGAATTGCAGGGGCAGCCAGGAGATTCACCAGAGACAGAGTGGGGAGCAGAACAGACAAACTGATGAAGTACACTGCTGAGGGGAGCAGTAGGTGAGACAGAAGAGGTCTGCTGCACCATGTGCATCATCACCTCCTTAGCTGGGGATTAAACTTGTGCTGAAGCAGTTGTGGCTAGTTTCATAGTGATATGCTTTAATCTGTTGTGTCACCGGGGAGGGCACGGATTTAAGATTTTCAACCAATTGAGCCGTAAGCGCATAACTAAAGCATACAACACTGTTATAGAAAATAAGATAAAATATTTACCTGAGTGTTGTCCGGTTCCATCTTAATTTCATTCAGATTTCCCAGTTGTGGTGCCACTACTTTGTCACATTCACCATCTATCAGTGATTCTTTCATTTTAGTATCTGATGTAAGGAATCATCCAATTCCAAACTAGCAGGTGTCTTCTTCGGGAACAGTTTCCATGTTCTTAAAATAAAATGTGAATTAATAACGAATCTGATTTAATTTTTTTTCTTCTTTTAACTATGGTAATTTACTGGAAGCCTAAAGTGTCTTTAGGACAGTTCAGTGTCAAGATTCCTTCACAACAAGTTAAAGCACAGCACTATGAAGCCATCTGCAGCTACTGCAGCACAAGTTCAATCCCCAGCTAGGGAGCTAACCCACATGGCAAGGTAGACCTCTCCTGCCTTGCCCACTGCTTCCCTCAGCAGTGTACTTTGTCAATCCGCCTGTTCCGCTCCCCACTCTGTGTGGTGAATCCTCTCACCCCCTCACCTCTGGCCTATACCCAGTTCTTGTATGCATAAATTAAAAAATCTTTTTTAAAAATTCCTTCACAGGGTCCCCCCTGGTGGCGCAAGGAGTTAAAATGCAGTACTATGAAGCTATCCAAAGCCAATGGCCAGGAAGCAGACTTCTTCTGTCCCACCTGCTGCTCCCTTCAGCAGTGTATTTCAGTCAAAATCTGCCTGTCTGATCCCTACTCTGTCTCTGGTAACTCCTCTCCCACCCACATATCTGGTCTGTACTCCAGCTCTTCTATGCATAAATAATCTTTTTTTTGCAGAGCTAAAAACAGTATTGAAATTAAAATTCAGTAAACAAAAAAAGTATTTGGTAAAGACCTGTACTTGCAGTTGAGACTCCAGGGGGCCATGCTTAGGAGAGTGACACCCCAGGAGAAAAGGTCACTTCCTGGCAGATAAGGTCACCAAAATACATCAGTTATCAGCCCTAATAAGGCTTAGTAATTCTGACTTTCCACAGGAGCTATGTAAACTGTTACCTGCCTATACTATTTGCCTTCCTAAACAAATTTAGTCCCTTTGGAGGAAATGCACCAAGTTTCTAAACTTATTTCAGCCTGCTGTCTAGTATACAATAAAAATATATGGGGAAACAGGTGAGAAAATAATGATAATGATGAACAGCTATACACCAGAGACATTTTGCGGGGGTGGAATGGGGAACGGGATCAAAAACAGTGGGAAATCACTGGACTATGGTGATGGCACATTGGTGATGGGAAACCCAAGGGGAGTGCAACTGAAATGGAAAAATGCACACAAATATGTAAAAATAAACTACTATAAAATTAAAAAATATATATATATATAAAAAGCAAAACTGACTAGAAACCAAGGGGGAAAAGAAAACAGAAACAGATCTGTAGTTGGCTCAAATTGATATTATTAGGGAAGGACTTTGGTATGTTTGAGAATACAGAGAAAAAGATGCAGTTGAGTAGAAAGTCACGTAAATTTGAGAACTGAAAGTAAAATAGATAATTAAGAATCAGGCCCACCCTGGTGGTGCAAAGGGTTAAAGTACAGCACTATGAAGCTATCTGCAGCCACTGCAGCACCCACAAGGTACAGCAGACCTCTCCTGCCCACCCCCCTACCCCCCACTCCCCTCAGAATTGTCTTTCAGTCAACCTGCTCATTCTGCTCCCCACTCTGTCACTGGTGAATCCTCTCACCTCCCGCACCTCTGGGCTGTACCTATTCTTGTGTGTATAAACAAATAGTTAAAAAAATAATAATTCAACAGATGAATTTGATATCAAATTAGCAGACTAGAATTAGTAGAAAGTAGAATTAGTAGAAAGTAAAAATATATATAATTCAGGATTGGTAGGATATGGCAAAAAGATCTAATACATATGTAAACAGAATCCTAGAAAAAAGAGAAAACAGACAATACAAAAGAGAGAATATTTGAAACTGAACAACTTCATCCAAATGAAGAAAGCCATCAAACCATGTGAATTCTAGGAGCTCTATGAATGTCCATACAAAATAAACATATAACTACCCATGTCATTGTCACACCAGTGAAAACCAAAAATTGAAGGCAAATCTTAACAGCAGGTAAGGAAAAAAGAGTTATTAACATACAGTTAAACAAATACAAGAAAAAAATAATTAAGCCCAGAAGGCAATGGATTATCTTTAAAATGCTGGGGGAAAAAATACACCTAAAATTCTGTGGTTGGTAAAAATATCCCTCAAAGATGAAGATAAAGATATTTTCAGATATATGGAGATCTGGTATAAAGATTGGAAAGAAAGAAGTAAACCATCTTTACTTGTGGACAACACAGCTGTGTATATAAAAACTGCTAAAAAATTGTCTCTTTTCCCCCAATAAAAAACTACTAGAATAAATCAATTTAGAGGGGTCATAGGATAATATAAGATCAATATTTAAAAAATTTTTTCTCTCATCACTTCCCTTTATCATTGTACTAGAGGCTCCAGTCAGATCAGTAATGCAAGAATAGGGGCCTCTCTGGTGGCACAGAGATTAAAGAGACAGGGTTATCAAGCTATCACTAGTCACTGGAGGGTCCTCCATCCCCAGATGATCACCAGATGATACCCTGAAGGCCAGGGAGCTTACCCACCCATGTTGCAGTAGGCCTCCTCTGTATTCCCCACTGCTCCCTTCAGCTGTGTATTTCAGTAGATCTGCCTGTTCTGCTCCCTACTCTCCCTGGTGAATCCTCTGAAACCCTGAACTTCTATACCCCAGTTCTTAGATGGATGGATAAATAAATCTTTAAAAAAATATATATATATATTTATATATATATATATATAAATAATGAAAAGGAGTAAGGAAAATTGTCATTATTTATATTGGAAATTCAAAAGACTCTCCAAATAACTGTTGGGATTGTTAAGTAAATTCAGAAGGACTGAAAAAAAAAAAAATGTATTTCTCTGGGGGCCCTCGCTGGTGACGCAGCGGGTTAAAGCACAGCACTAAAAAGCAAAAGCCTCCTCAGCATGAGTTCGATCTCCAGCACTGGAGGTGACCCACATGGCACAGCAGACCTCTCCTGACCTGCCTGCTGCTCCCCTTTGCAGTGTACCTTGTCAGTGAACCTGTTCTGCTCCCTACTCTGTCTCTGGTGAATTCTCTCACTGCCCCTGCACTTCTGGCTTGTACCCCAGTTCTGTATACATAAATAAATAAATCTTAAAAAGATATTGAAAAAAAATATATATTTCCCTGTACTAGAGCAGTAAGAAACAAAATTATTTTAAATGATCGTTTTCATAGTATCATAAAATATCAAATATATGGGAGTAAATCTAAAGAAATTTGTCAAGACCTCTACATTAAAAACAAAGCTGAAATTAAGGAAAAACAAAATAAATGTAGAGATATAGGCATACTCAATGATGAACTCAATATTGTTAAGTCGCTTTTCCCCAAACTGAGCTACAGATCAAAATTCCAGCAGTTTTGGTGAAATGTACAAGATGAGCAAGATGATTCTAATGTATACAAAATATACAAAGAACCTAGAATAGCTAAGACAATCTACAAAAAATGAAGGATTTAGTATAAACCTAAGGTAATAAAGAGAGTGAGGTACTGACACAGTTGAAAATAAAATGGCTAGGGACATGTCCAGAAACAAGTAATCCAAAACCTCTTACTTAGCTTTTCAGCTACTTATTTCTACATAATACTTGGCAGATTCTTTTTATTCAGCTGAATTCTGCAAACTATTTTATTGCCTGACAGGAAGCCTGGAGGCTTTTCCAAAAAACCCCCAAAATATCCATGTTTACTTTTGTAGCAACGAGGAGCCGGCCACTAGTTCCTAAGTACTGGAATTACAGAGATAATTAGGACATCCTCACATTTAAAATGCTCCAGCCCAGAACAGTGTAATTACAAAAATGTAAGTGTATACAGATTACATAGCAGAAAGAGGCATTATGGGCAAATAAGTCTTCTAGAGGGTAAAATCTCAACTAGGTTTGTCAATGATGGGAGATATTTCAGGTAAAGGGGCAGCATGTGCAAAATCACATATTACTTATTTTTCTGTAAGGAATGAAGTGACTGTTGAAGATAAAATGACGATTGGTAGTGGAAGAAAGGAAGTTGAAATACTTCAGTGTTCAAGGAAGTGGAACACTTAAAAACCTTCCACTTAATCTTGCAGATCAGTAGCTTCAGGTATTCAGCGCAACATATTATGGATAGCTTTTTTCTTTTAATTAAAAGTTACTCAAAATACCCTTAACTTTCACATAGTAAATGTTAAGTATTCTGGAGCTCTCCAAAGCATTTGTGCTAGATTAGCACAAAACCCCAGAAAATAATTTTTTCTGCCATCTGGGTGACTATAGTTCAGTTCTTCATACCTGTGTCATTGGTGAGGAAGGTTACGTACCTTTCCTTTTGGATTCTGACCTGTATATATTTTCACTCACAGAAAACCCTAGTAGCAAATCGACTATTTTAGCAAAGGCATCTCTAATGCTTCTTTCTTCAACCTAAGACTGAAGTGGGCAAAATGTTTAGTTAGGGCTAGATGGAATATAGTGCTTGTTGTCATCGACCAATGCTATTAGTGATTCAACTCTACAAGAGAAAAATCTCCACTTACTTAAGCCTCTTTCAGATTAACTGGACAATAGGCCGAGCCTCTATACGGACTTTGCAAACACTAACCCCTGCAAATCAAAACTCTCGACGCTGCACTTCGAACAAAATCCGGAAGGGATGTAAGAGTTAACTTCACCCATCCCAGTTTCAAGCCCGAACTCATCGAGCCCAACTTTCGAAGTAATTGTTCAACCTTTTAGGTGAGATTCTGTTTACATCACTATTTGCAAAAATGCACTGACTTTTTTAAAGTTGGGTGGCAAAATCGCTGCTTAATGAAGGCGCGCCACGGATATTATCAAGATCAACGTCTTAGAAACCGAGGCCGCGTAGAAGCCAAAGGCTGAAAGCCCAATAACGACGCAGGGGCAGAAAGCGGCGAGGAACGCTTGAAAGGGGGCTGGGGCGGGGGGGCACAGACCACCCCCTGACTCGGCAGGCGAAGTTAAAGGGGGACAAACACAATCCGGCGGCCTGACCCGAGCTCCCGACCCTCACATGGCGGAATCCGCATGCGGGGCCGGGTCTTCGGAACCCGGGCCCGACCGGACGCTTCTGCCTCCCTACGACAGGCAAAAACTCTCCGTCCCTCTCCGCTGAGATACAGAGAAAAGAGCCCAGAATCACGCCGCTTAAATAGGCTTACTAACTTCTCTCATGGACGCAAACCAAGCGACACTTCTCACAGGAACTTCGGCGCTAAACGGTCTCGCCAGCCCCGCCCCCTTCCCGCCGTGCTGTGCGCCTGGGCATGCGCAGCATTAGCGCCGGGCTGAGTCCACCGGCTTTGCAAACGTTGTCTTTGGCCAGGGGTAGGTCGGGGGTGCCGAGGCTGGGGTGTCTCTTAGGGTGCCTAACTTTTGAAGCCAGTCTACAGGTTAGCCACATTTGGGCCATTAAAGGATAAAGCAATTAGACTTTTCTAGATTGGAGAGATGGCTTTATTGGCAAATGATGTGACTCTCGGTTGCTTTGTCCTTTAAAAACGGATTATTATTGCAGAGAGGTACATCTGTAGGCTTAAAATGACAATATTAGTAAAATACCAGGTACATAGTAAATCCTAGTAAAAGGATTGATTCTGCAGAGATAGGAGTTTCAGGCTTCTTCCATTTTGGGGATATTAAAATAATCCCTAAACAGTGGCAAAAGTCATGATATATCTTAAAAAGTGTACAGTGAAGTAAATGTGCTAGTTGTAAGGTTATAGTGAGTCATAGGGCAAAAGGATATCTTCTAGGTCAGAACAAAATAGAAAAAGCCTTGGAGAAAGACACCAGAGATAAGGGCAACAAATTCCAAAGGGGATTAGCCAAACACTCCCAGGGCTAGGGGCAGTAAAAAAGGACTCCATGTATAAGGGCTGTGAAGCAAGCAAATTTGGGGCACAATAGAAGGTTGAGATAAGATAACAATAGGATTATAAACGATATGTAATGATGAATTTAATGAAAGCCTGCCCTTGACATATCAAAAGTTCAAATATGAGGCCATTTGTAAATATGATATTCAGATCAAAAGGGTCTCTGACCTCCGTTGCTATGGTCCCTAAAGATTCTATGCAGTTAACCTGAAATTCATACATTTTGGTGGTTTTGAACACACTATATGAAATTGAAGTAAATTTCTCTGTTCTTACCTCTGTATAATAAAACTTCAGTATTTCAGTATTTGCTCTCTAGTACCCTTTCCCCTTTTCTTGTCTTGTTTTGGCTATTCTGAGCCTTTTTCTAGTAGTTTATTATTTTTATGACCATGTCTTTTTGTGTAGCTTTTTTTTTAGAGCTTGCTATAGAGATTATAATAAACATAAGTAATTTTTATAGGCTACTTTGAATATTTTTGACAATTTCTAGTGAAATCTAGAAATTTTATTGTAATCGTTCCTCACTTTGTTATAATTCGCTTTCTCTCTCTCTCTCTCTTTAAGACTTATTTATTTATGAAAACAAGAACTGAGGTATAGGCCAGAGGTGTGAGAGGATTCACCAGAGACAGAGGAGGGAGCAGAACAGGTGCACTGACTGAGATATACTGCTGAGGGAAGCTGCAGGTGAGACATGTGCATTACCTTCCTGGCAAGGGATTGAACTCATGCTGCAGTGGCTGTGGATAGCTTCATAGTGCTGTGCTTTAACATATTGCACCACTCGGAGGGCCCTGTTATAATTCTTTCATGTATTAGAATTGTAAACTCCATTAGACAGTGTTAAACTTTTTGCCATCAACCATCAACTAATTTTTTTTAAGAACACAAGAGGGGAATAATCTATTATGTTTACCCAGATATTTACCATTTTTGTTCTTTCTTCAATCTTGATGTCCCAAGTTTCCTCCAGGTATTATTTCCTGTGTATTTGAAGAATTTCCTCTAGATATTCTTTTATAGCAGGTCTGTTTCCTATTGGAGACAAAATGAAATAAAGGGGGATACATTCTTCCTATATTTCCTGACTGATGTGGCCAGTAAATTAGCATGTGACCGAAATGTGGCCAATCAGATGATCATTCTCAGAATTCTGAATCTTGTTCAGGTAATGTGATAGGCTATGTGTTCACCAAATACCATTTTTTATCCTCCTGGGAATACAGATGGACTACATTTTCTTTGTAGTTCAGTATACTCATGTGACTTGAATTCTGGACAATGGAATATGGATAGAATCCAGGCATAACACGAAAGACTGACCTGTAGAAACTTCCCAGTCTTTTCTCAAGCATTGAGAATGGAGAGAACTCCATGGAAATAAAGTTGACTAGAATAAGATGGAAAGAAACTGGGTCCCTGAGACACTCCTGGAGGTGCATTACAAGGAAATGCTATTAGTGATTCAACTCTAACTTAGTACCCAAGTTAGACAGTGTGAGATAGAAAATTTCATTTTGCAGAATTTTTAATTTGAGAGGTTATATTAGCATCTGGCTTCTCTAGATAAAAAGACAGAATATCTGGAATATTTGTTTTTAGCAATTGTAATTGTAACAGGTACAGGTTTCATGGACTCCGCCCCTATTCCAGATGCTGTAACTCCAAATCCCATCAGTACCAAGAAGAAGCACTCAGGGACTTGAGGGCGGAGCTGAGCAGCCAGGTTGGGATAAAACTAGACATGTGGGCTCTTGGCCTGGTGGTTCGCAGCTGATCGTTTTGGCGCTCAACTGGTTTTCAGCGTGCCGGTGGTAGGACATCCTAGTTAACCTGTGTTTCTCTCCCTCTTTCCCTGGGTTATTCCTTTACCTTTCTCCTTATGAATAAATCCATTTTTTAACCTTTTGAGTGTGTCCATAATACGATTGAATCGTAAGTGCACGGGTGAAGACCCACAGACAGGCAACCCAATTCACATTGGGGTGCCCTGTAACATAGTGACATGGGTCAAGCTAGTCTTACTGACAGATCTTAGGAAGTTCTTGGTTCTGTTTGTTGTCTAAACCTTTACTCATAGTTTCTGATCATTCTTTAAGCAATTTATATCCTCACCACCTATTTTCCTTATTTGAGTTAAAATAACCAGACCTTATAAGCTTTCTGTTGCTTATAATCAAGAACTTAGAGACTCATTAATTAGATAAGAAATTGAGGTCTTGAGGTCTTAAATGGTAAGTGATTTAACCCTGAGGCATAATTCATAAATGGCAAATCTAAGATTATAAACCTGACCTTTTAGCTCCTGAATCAGTGTTCTTTCTGCTTCCCTTCCCACTAACTTCGAAACCAACTGAGAAATAAGATTCATGAAATGCCACCCCCCACCCCCAAAGAAAAATGTATATATCACTTTCATTACTGGAAAACACTAGGTTCAGGGATATATCACAATGGCAGGCTTCCCTCTGGGACACTGAAGGCAGCAAGGAGCCAAGGAAAACTAGTCTTCCTTATTGGCAACTTGCTTCTACATAAAAAGAAAAGAGAAAGAGGCCGGAACACATAAAATCATTTCTCCTTCAAGCCTTTCAGTTAGAGAAATTGCTACCTCAACTGAGGAAGAATAAGAGGTTGAATAGAAGTCAATACCATAATTACTCTCCACATTAAAAAAGGGAAATAAGATACTTATGTTATCTATAGCAGATTGATAACAACTAACTTGCTTCCTTCCTTTCTTCATCCTTAGTTTCCTAGAGTCTTTTCTAGCTTGAGAATCTGTTTCTGTTTTTAAAGATTTATTTATTTATGCATACAAGAACAGGGGGGTGAGAGGATTCACCATAGACTGAGTGGGGAGCAGAACAGGAAGATCAACTGAAATGCACTGGTGAGGGAAGCAGGGGGCAAGACAGGAGAGGTCTGCTGTGCTATGTGGGTCAGCTCCCAGCCTGGGATCAAATTTGCATTGCAGTGACTGCTGATAGCTTCATAATGCTGTGCTTTAATTTGTTGTGCCACCAGGGAGGGCCTCTAGCTTGTGAATCTATCATCAGTGTTGAGCTGGTCTGATAGAAGACCAGAATCCAGGATTCCAGAATTCAGGGTGCTGACAGACATATGCCTGCAGGACTGCCAGAGAGCAGTTGTTTCAGGATAGGGAGAGAGGGACACCCCTGAAGCCCCAAACCTGCCTTCTCTAAGTTGGTTCTGCCATCTGCCGCGTCAAGACAAAACATATAAAACTTTAATGAAAAGGGACTTTAATACAGTAAATATACAATACGGAACACAAAGAATATAACTTCTAAATCAAACACCTGAAGCGACCCATCCCCTTGTGGGCAAAAGTCAACCCAAAAGGGATTGGCCCAAAGCAAGGCCGGAAAGCCTGCCACAAGACTAAAGCGCCTTCTGGCCGGGACCCATGGAAAAAGGTCAGAAATGGCCAGACAAATCTGGGAGGAAAAGAGCAAAATCAAAATCAATATAAACACTGCCATAGTCACTTCCTTACAGATATCTCACCCACATCTGCCTTCACCAGGGTCAGGAAACAAGCAAGGTTTCTTCATCACATCCTTGCTGCTGCTCTATGTGGCTTCCTCAGGTCTCCTTCTGTTTCTCCATCTGTAACAGGTACAGGTTTCACGGACTCCGCCCCCACTCCATGCTGGAACTCCAAATCCCATCAGTACCAAGAAGAAGCACTCAGGGACGTGAGGGCGGAGCTGAGCAGCCAGGTTGGGATAAAACCGGACATGTGGGCTCTTGGGGGGGCTTGGCCTGGTGGTTCACAGCTGATCGTTTTGGCGCTCAATCGGTTTTCAGCGTGCCGGTGGAGTCCACGTCAGCAGAACTGGTAGGACATCCTAGTTAACCTGTGTTTCTCTCCCTCTTTCCCTGGGTTATCCCTTTACCTTTCTCCTTATAAATAAATCCATTATTTAACCTTTTGAAGTGTGTCCATAATACGATTGAATCGTAAGCGCACGGGTGAAGACCCACAGACAGGCAACCCAATTCACATTGGGGTGCCCTGTAACACATCCAGCTTCCTTTTTTTCTCCTCTCTTGATTCCTTCTCTCATTTTTCTCTGCTCAGCTCCACCCTCCTTCTGGTTGGGGCAGGGAACCTGGAACTTCCCCTTTTCCTAAGGACCCCCCCCGTTACACAGTCCTTAGGTTCCAAGCCCAGAGCAGTCAGTTTCCACGCCCCACAAGTTCCATGTGTCAGGAGCTGCTCCGCTAGGTGAGGGCTCAGCCAGGTGAGAAAGATGTCCTTTCCACTCTCTGGTCCAGAGGCCCAGACTCTGACCAGAACCAGAGCTTAGGACTGTCCTGTAAACTCTCTGTGTGATTTGAACAGGGCTTTCCACATGAGGATTTGTTCTTTCCATCTATGCTCCTCCTACAGGAGAGCCAATTACAGGACCTGTCCTGCCATGGGACAGTCGGTTTCATGTGGTGGCATGTCCCACTCTTCAGCTCTGCCTGTAACTGTGTCTGACCCTGCCCCAGGGATTTCTAGTCAAGTTTTCTGTTTTTGTTATTTCTGGGCTTAGCAGGAGAGAAGACAGCCAGGCACTAGAGTCACAGCAGCAGAAAATGTAGGTAGAGGCAGCAACACTGACTGCAAAACTCTTTCTGCTTGACTTTGCCTCTGATTCAACACAAGTGTCTTCTTTCCTCAAGGAATTCTTTCCTGAAAGTACTATCTCTTCCCCCAAGGCCAAGTCAATCACTTCCTCAGTTATTCTTGTTAACAGCTTTTCTTCCCCATGTTTGCCGCTTCACTATGGCATGAGCTTTAAAACCAAAATGTATCTCATCCATCTCTATGTCTCTAGGAGTGAGTATTGACTCTGGGTCAATAATAACTTTAGGTAGGCACAACGTGATTGAGAAAAGAAAGAGTGTCATCCCAGAAGTGACATATATAATTGGGGGTGAGGACAGAAGAGGGAAAAAGGGGAACAACTCCTGTTCCTGGGCAAGAAGTCTTATGATCATACCACCCAGAGCTTTCCGGTAGGAAACAAGCTACCATGTGGGAGTTATCTTGTCTTGAAAGGTGTGCAAATAGAGACTAGAGACTCATTTTGGAAGATAGCAACAGGAATTCAGGCACTTCACAAGCCTCAGATGATGTAGCCACCACAGTGCCTTCAAATTCTGAAGTACAAGCTTGTAGAAAGCTGGTCCCAGAGGCTACACAGAATGTAGAAGGCTGCCTATCTTGTCCATGGTCAAGGTTGCTTGAAGGTCACTCAGGATAGTGTCACAGCCTAACTAATACTTTCTCCATATACCCTCTCCTTGTACAAATATCCTGACAGTAACTTAAATTGTATATAGCTTACATAAAAGCCTTTGAACCCTATCTGGTCAGATCTTGTTATGGGACACATGAATTTTGTGTTGGCAACATTTCCTTTCCCATCTCCTGTTTTTCCTTCATGTCCACTTTTTCATCTGGTTGCCAGAAGATAATTTATTTCCCCAAAATTTACTGCTCATAGAAAGGGCTTCCAAAGTTCATTTCCCCAGGTGTGGGAGTGCTGAACGTTAGTAATCTCTTCTATTTTAATGCTGGCTTGTGCTGGGTACTTGCTACTTTTCACCATTCAACAGTTTAACCATCTAAACTTGATATGATGGTAGCAATGTACCAAGAGAGTGAAAGTATAAGATACAAGGACTATTAAGACCTACACTTGAGAATTCAAATGATATCACTTCTGTCACTTCGTATCAGTGAAAGTAATTTACAAGGTCAATCCAAAATCAAGGAGGTGAGGAAATAGATTCCTTCTCCTGGTAGGGAGCTGTTGTAAGTAATTTATAGTCACATTTAATTTCATAATAGGTAACTGCAAAATAAAGCAAAATAATATTTAATGAGCAGGAACACACAACACAGCAGGAAGAAGATACAGGGGCCTAAATGTAACCATTTTCTATTTAATACATTATGAAAATTGTAGCCAGTGCAGTAAGACAAAATAATTCAATAAAAGTTGTGAGTCTGGAAAGCATAAATTTGTCATTCTGTATATAGTTGTAAACTTATACAATTAAAATATGGATATTAGAATTAGAATTAATATGCAGATTTACCAAGGGTGCTGGCTTTGAGATCAATATATAAAAATCAATTGTATTTCTATATTTATACTGGAAATGTTCAATTAGAAAATTTGGGCCCTTTCTGGTGGTGCAGTGGATTAAAGCACAGCACTATGAAAGTGATCTGCAGTCACTGCAGCACAAGTTCGATTCCCAGCCGGCCAGGGAGGTGACCTACATGGCAAGGCAGAAATCTTCTGACCCACCTGCTGCTCCCTTGGCAGTGTATTTCAGTCAGTCTACCTACTCTACTCCTCACTCTGTCTCTGGTGAGTCATCTCACCCTCCCACAGCTCTGGCCTGTACCCCAGTTCTTATATACATAAATAAATAAATATTTAAAAAAATTAAATTTTACCATTTAAATTAACATAAGTATCAAATATCTAAAATAAGCCTAAAAATGTGTTTTTTCTATACTTAAAAACTTATAAAATTATTAAGAGAAATTACAACTACCTGGATAAATGGAGAGATTTTTATTGATTGGAAGATTTAACCCTAAATAATGCTAAATTTGTTTACTAGTCCTGCTATCACAAAGTATTACAAAGAGAGATTTATTGTCTCACCATTTGGGAGGTTAGAGATCCAAAATCAAGTTATCAGCAGTGCAGTAATCTCTCTGAAACCTGATTGGGAGAAACTTTCCTTAACTCTTCTAGATTCTAGATTCTAGTGTTTATTGCTAATCCTTGGCATTCTGTGGGTTGGACTGCAACAGTTCAAGCTTTGCCTCAGTTTCCATCTAGTGTTCTTACTCATGCATCACTCTCTGTCTTCTTTAGAAGGACATCAATGATATTAAGTTAAAGGGAATTCTAGTTTAGTATGATTCATCTTAACTAATTACATCTGTAAAACTTCTATTCTCAAATAAGCCTCTGACATATCTTTTTTGAGGATACAATTCAACATAATGAATAACAAATGCCAGTTCTCCAAAACAGGTGTACAGTGTCAGTGTACTACTAAACTAAATCTCAGTTGATTGAAAATTTTATAAGAAAATCGTTGCCACATTGACAGCTTGCCCTAAAATTTACATGAATATGCAAAGAACATTTAAGGAAATTTTGAAGAATGGAGATAGGAAGAGAGACTTTTTCAAGATTTACTATAAAACTGTATGGAAAATAATAGTTGTGATATTTCTACAGAGTCAAAAAGAATAGAAAACACAGACAAAAAGAATAAACCCGGCCCTCCCTGGTGGCGCAGCGGGTTAAAGCACTGCACTAAGAAGCTTAAGCCAATTCCGCATGAGTTCCATCCCTGTGTGCCCCGGAGGAGACCCACATGGTGCGGCAGACCTCTCCTGACCCGCCCGCTGCTCCCCTCAGCAGTGTACTTCGACGATCTGCCTGTTCTGCTCCCCACTCTGTTCCTGGTGAATCTTCTCACCCTCCGCATCTCTGGCCTGTACCCCAGTTCTGTATGAATAAATAAATCTTTAAAAAAAAAAGAGAGAGAATAAACCCATACCTTTAAAGAGAACATATATGTATGACAAAGGTAAAAATACAGAGCAGCTGGAGAAAGGACAGACTATTAAAAGTAGTTCAAATGGGCCCTCCCTGGTGGCGCAGCGGGTTAAAGCACAGAACTAAGAAGCTAAAGCCACTTCAGCATGAGTTCAATCCCTAGCCCAGAGCTGACCCTTATGGCACAGAAGACCTCTTCTGAACCTCCCGCTGCTCCTCTCAGCAGTGTACATTTTTGATCTGCCTATTCTGCTCCCCATTCTGTCTCTGGTGAATATTCTCACTGCCCCTACACCCCTGGCCTGTACCCCAGTTCTGTATGCATAAATAAATAAACTTTAAAAAAAAGTTCAAATGTGCACCAACAGAAAATGGTTAAATTACAGCATATTCTTAATATGAAGTACTATATAGTTGTCAAAAATAGCAAACAATAGCCTCACAAATCATGGCTTCAAAACAATGTTGAATGAAAAATAAGAAATCTTATGTTGAGCATAACTTATCTCTAAGATATCTCTAAGATAAAAACAAAGGTCCTTTGGGGCTGTGGTCAGAAGTAAGTGAAATGAATGCATATCAAATATTTAAAAGCACTCACTTAATGAATGAGCTATTAATTACCATGGTTTTTTTTTTTTTCTAAGCGGTCCACCTTTTCGGAAAATTGCATCAAGGAAACAAGCTGGACATTCATAGCAAAATCTCATTAGTGGAACAATGAGAAGAACCTCCCAGCCTATGGGTGGCACTCATCACCAAATCAGTGGTACAAAGTGGAGTTTTCTAGGCTCTACCCTGTAGACTCCCTAAGACAAGGGCTGCTGGGAGCTAGGGGAAGGGAAGAGCTATCACATGTAACAAAATGGCTGACACTAGCCTGGTGGGCCTCTTTGTTGGCTTCATATATTGCCCCCTGTTCAACTGATACTGTTAAGGGAAAGGATGTCCTAAAGGAACTCTGCAGTTTTGTGGACTACACCCCCTTCTCCAGCTTTCTGGATTCCACCCCCTACTCCAGTGATTGGAAACTACAATTCCCAGCAGTACCAAGGAGAGAACTGCCAGGACCCAAGGGCGGAGCTAAGCAGGCACTCTGGGACTTTGGGTGATAGAGAGTGAGTGGCTTTCCAACTGTCGCTTTGGAAAGGTAACAGCTCTGAGACTACGACTGAGTGCTATCAGTTAGTTTTGTTACTAGAGCTCCAAGTCAGCAGAGCTGGTAAGATATTCTCGTTATGTTGTATTACTCTCTCTTGCCCTCAGTTGTTTTCTTTTCCTTTCCCCTTTTGTAAATAAACCAATTACCATTTTCCAGGCTCACCCTATTGACTCCCTAAGACAAGGGCTGCTGGGCACTAGGGGAGAGGCAGAGCTATCACATGTAACAAAATGGCTGAAACTGTCCTGGTGGGCCTCTTTGTTGGCTTCATATATCGTCCTCTACTGTCTGTTCAACTGATACTATCCACTGATAGGACAGAAAGGCATCCTGTCACCTGCTAGCCAATAACTTTTCTTCTTCCCTCTCTTAACTCTCCTTTTCATCACTCCCTATTTAAATCTGCTTCTGGGTTTTGTTTTGTTTTTCTAAGTACAGTGGGTAAGGATGCCTTCCTCATGACAATCTTAAGCTCCTAAACAGTCTTCCTCGCGCTCCTATCTCTCCACACTCCCTAGCTCCTTTCTCTACCTTCTCACAATTAAGGCTCAGGCTCTTTAAGAAAGCAACCATGATTGAGGAAAGAGGAATGCTGGGAAGCCGCACTCAGCTCTTGCGGAGCACGACGGGGAAAGAGGGCGGAGACAAGGGTTGGGCATGCGCGTGGCTGCCGGTGTGGTGTTGGGTTG
Organism: Condylura cristata; assembly: GCF_000260355.1. Lineage (NCBI taxonomy): Eukaryota > Metazoa > Chordata > Mammalia > Eulipotyphla > Talpidae > Condylura > Condylura cristata. Next base: position 17,782,416 of record NW_004567109.1, on the reverse strand, counting down.
ATTCAGGCGGAAGAACCCCACTAAGAGCAAATAACCCTTGTCTTGACGCTGGGGTCTTGGGACGTGTTCCTTCTGTCCCATTGGGTATTTCCCAGGTGGCAGGAAGGGGACTGGAAGGTGAGCGCCTCAGGCGAGAGCAGGAGGGGCCGCGAGGGGCAGGGCAGAGGCCGGCACACGTGACTAGGCGGGCGGGGGCGGGGGCTGCACCCGGCAGGCTGTGCGGCTGATGCTGACCGGCTGCTGATTTCCCCGCAGTGACGCGCTCCTAGGCATTTGCGGTTCCGTTCTAGTCCTCTGATACAGCGTTGCTGCGTTTCTACTAGGTGACGGACGTGGACAATATTGTTGGGGACGAGACTTTTGGCGCAATGCGATACTGGAGGAAGGAGCGCCCATAGATTGTTGTAACTGGGGCAAGGGGTCAGGAGTTCTTCTTTCACAGGGGATTTTAAACCAGCTGCCTGTTTCTGTGCAGGTTTTATTATTTGGATAAAGACAACTTTAGGGAGTTTTTTATTCATTCTTCGGATTTACTGTGTCCTTTTTATACGTTTACTCTTGGAGGGGGAGAACTCTGCTCAACAGCTAATCGAGTTTCTTGTTTACAGGAATGCTGTTGTGAAGCAAAGCTCACAGGGGTTCATTCCTGGGTGGCCCCCCTAACCCCCCTTGAAAAGAACTTGAAAGGAGCAGGCATCCGTGTGATTCACTCTTGACAGCATCTTTAGTGCGAATCTATCTTAGGGGCCTATGGAAGCCACTAGTGAAAGCTGTTAGGAATGGGGGTGGGGGCTTGGTTATGCCCCAATCTGAAAAATTAAAATTGAGGCGGGCTTACAAGTACTCAACCTCACAGAGTCAAACTATTTGAACCCTTTCTTCTAACTTGGTGGTTTTTCCCCACTTCTGCTAGTCCAACTCCCTTAGTGAATTTCAATATATAAAAGACCAGAGTGTGTGTTTTAAAGCTATTGGGGAAGTGGGAGCTCTTTCCGGAAGACTTCTTAACTGAAGCTGGCAAGGAAGCAGAGGACAGAAGAAAGGAGCATAGTGAGGCCTCAGAGGAGTTGTCTTTTCAATAAGCACTCCTAAGGCCTCTGCTCAACACAAAGCTTTGTAGACAAATGTAAAAAAACCAAACCAATCAGATTACCAATCCTCTATGTTGTGTTTTAGGAGTCCAGCTAGCCATTATCAAGAAGAAAAGTTTTAGTTTTAGACTGGGTATTAACCTCTACATAAAAAATTAGAATGAAGGAACCTTTGGATGGTGAATGTGGCAAAGCAATGGCACCGCAGCAGGGGCTTCTGGACAAAATTAAAGAAGAACCGGATAATGTTCAAGTAAGCATTTCATCTTTACTTAGATTTTCTGTTCCTTCTTTTCTATCAGATGAGCTCAACTTTTTAGTTAGGCAGTTTTGGGGGAAACGTCCCCCACCCCCTACCCCCAGTTAGATTGGTAAATAATCCCCACCCCCCAGTAAAAAAGATACTGTTGTGTGTGTATTTCTTTTTGTAAAAGTGAAGTAATATGCATTACCACTTTCCCTTCGTGGTGTCTTGTATCTGGTAGTTTTTTCTCTTGTATCTGATAGTGTTTTCCTTTTTTCTGTATTTGTGGTCTACTCTGTACCAGGCTCTGGGAATGTAGGAGTGAGCACAGTCAATTTAAGGCTCTCTCTTGGCAGAGTTTTTAAGTTAGCAAGGGAGATATTACACAAGTAATTGGTTAAAAACATAGTTATGACAAGTGATTTGGGAGAAAAGCCTAAAATGAAGGACCAGACCTAGTTTTGAAGGAGAAGCAAGGGCTGCGTAGACTGTAGTAAGGCTAGCCAAGGGAAAGCTTCCCTAGGGGAATCTTCATAAGCTGAATTTGAAGCTGTGAAGAATGAATTGACCCGGCCAAGGTACAGAGATGAATGTTCCCAACAGAGACATTTGCATATAAGAAAGCACTGGAGTTGGAAAGGTGCATGGCTTTTGAAGAACTGCAAGACCAATGGGCCTGGAATAGAAATGTAAAAATAGTAACAACAATACTAATACATATTTTTGGTTTTCTTTAAGATTTATTTATTTATGCATACAAGAACTGGGGTGTAGGCCAGAGGTGCTGGGGTGAGAGGATTCAACAGAGACAGAATGGGGAGCAGAACAGTCCTAACTACTTAAATACACTGCTGAGGGGAGCGGTGTATTTCACTTTCTGCTTCAAGCTACCTACAGAGCCTTATCCTATAAGTTAATATTGTAGGCCCTGGATTTGAATCCAGGTTTGCCATTAAAGACCTGTGATCTATGTTAAACTGCTTGACCTCTTTTCACTTGACCTGTACAAGTGAAACAGGAGAGGTCTGCAGCGCTAGGTGGGTCAAACTCGTGCTGCAGTGGCTGGGGATAGCTTCATAGTGCTGTGCTTTAACCCCTTGGGCCACCAGGGAGGCCCCAGTACATGGTTTTAATGTGAAATTTATATAATAATAATGTGACATTATCAATAATAACGACTTATTTTTAATACTTATATGTCCTTAGATTGCATCAGACACCATTTTCACAGTCATTACTCCCATTTTACAGATAAGGACACTAAAATACAAAGAGGTCAAGCAGTTTAACACAGATCACAGGTCTTTAATGGCAAACCTGGATTCAAATCCAGGGCCTACACTATTAACGTATAGGATAAGGCTCTGTAGGTAGCTTGAAGCAGGACTTGTGATGAATTTTGGCTCTTCTGCTGAGAGCAAAGGGAAACCATTGGAGGGTTTTAAGTGGGCAAGTGTGATAAACGTGCAGTGCTCACTTGGGACCCAGTTTGGCAATCTGTGGAAATTATTGTCAGTTGATCAGTATAACCTGTTAGTTGCTTTGGCAGAAAATACTTTTTTTCTTTTTGGATTGTTGTTTTGCTTCATGTGCAGTAGCGCTGACTTTATTGCATCAGCAAAGCAATGGTATGAAAAATATGGATGATTAATAAAGATAACATTTTATTTCTCAGACCACATGAAAGGTAGTATTATTTTGTCTTACTCATCTGTACTGTGAAGCTTACTGAAGTAGTTTCAGAAGTCACCATTTGCTAAGTTTTGTGATTTTTGCCTTTTTTTTTAAAAGATTTATTTATTTATTCATATAGAACTGGGGTACAGGCCAGAGATGCGGAGGGTGAGAGGATTCACCAGAGACAGAGTGGGGAGCAGAACAGGCAGAAGGACGAAGTACACTGCTGAGGGGAGCAGCGGGCGGGCCAGGAGAGGTCTGCCTCGCCACGTGGACTCCTCCGGGGCAGGCAGGAATCGAACTCATGAGGAAGTGGCCCAAGCTTCGTAGTGCTGTGCTTTAACCCACTGCGCCACCAGGGAGGGCCCGATTTCTGCCTTTTAAAGTACTTTTTTACCCTGTGTCTTCCTTTTCTTCTCTCATTATTCCTTATTTTCACTTTTATGACAGTTTCCTTTTTCTCTCTTTTCGTCCCATTCCCCATAAATCACTGTATACTGATGCCATTATATTCTGTATAGATCTGATGACATTACTGCCTTTAAATACCTGTCCCCTCACTTGTGATTAAGCATAAACCTTTTGGTGTGACATCCAAATTATGTTTAGGCCTTTGTTTCTCTCTCCTGTGTAGCAGTCATCCTTCCCACCTCTTCTAATTGATGCACCTGCAGACTATTTGCATTTTACTCAAATATATAGTCTGTTGAGTTTGATTTCCTTTAGGCATTGCACTTGCCACTTCTCTGTGCAATATTCTAAACAAAAAGTTTACTTTTCTCTTAAGATGTAATGTAGCTGTCACTCAGAATTAACCATTGTCTCATTTTTCTTCTATTGTGTAGTACTTCCACATTTATTGTGACCTCCAGAGGCCAATGAATTTTGTTTTTGCACAAAGTCTTGTCTGAATTCTCAATTCCTGGCACAATGGCTGCTACACAGTACATGCTCAAAGAATTGGAATAAAAGCCTTTGTCTTATAGATGAGGAAACTGAGCCTGAAGGAACAGGTGACTTCACCAAGGTCCAGTGGCAAAATTGGAATACAAAATCAGTTTTTAAATTATACTTTTAATATTTCTTTCATTAGACCTCATCTGTAGTGTATAAATTTAACAGACACTGTGTTGTGAGTCAGTTGAATATTCTTTCTGAATATAAAAATAACTTGCATCGTAAATTTAAGTCCCTAGCCCGGAGGTGATCCACACAGCGCAGCAGACCTCTCCTGTCAGGCCCACTACTCCCCTCAGCAGTGTAGTTTGCCGATCTGCCTATTCTGCTCCCCACTCTGTTTCTGGTGAATCCTCTCACCACCCCTGCACCTCTGGCTTGTCCTCCATTTCTGTATGCATAAATAAATAAAACCTTTAAAAAAATTTAAGTCTCTAGGGGCCTTCTCAGTTCTTTTGGGTTTACATAATTTCACGGTGCATAGGCCATACTTTTTCATGATTAAGAGTGAGAGCTATGATAATAAAAAAGTCTATTGAACAAATAGTATATGCTGGTTTCCATGTTACATTTGAATATTAGAAAATAGGAGACATATTTCGCATATAGTAAAAGTCTGTTCTAGATATTAAAGTTATAGTTGAACTCTCATTCATTGAGTTTTTATTCCTGCTTAATATAATCCATAGCACTTTTTATAAGCAGTTTACTTAAAGACTCCATTTGATGATCACAACCCTACAAGTTAAGAAGTGTTACTATTCCCATTTATATACAGAAGCTGAGACAGAGATAGTAACTTATTAAATTTCTCACAACTAGTAGATGGTTGAACCCAACAATTTTGTTTAGGAACCCAAACTCTTAACCATGGTGCTAAGTTGTGTTAGCTGTTTTGTTTTCACAAAAGCTACAAAGATGAAAACATCAGGCCTCTTTTCTCGAGAAAAGAGATACTGCTAGGGGAGTAAGGTATAGAAATGAGAGAGATAATTACTTATTGGACAACCCTTACGAACTAGTCTAGGAGGCCCTACTTCAGGGAAGAAAGCTAGGAACTGGATTAATGTAGGACTTAAGAGTCTTCAAATTAATCATTCCCCCTACCAGCTACCTCAGATTTTTACCTGGGAACTTAATAGAAATGTGTTTATTCAGCCCTGCTCCACACCTACCAAATCAGAATGTCTGGGACTGAAGCCCAACAACCTGTTGTGACAAGACTCCTAGGGAATTCTGATGCCATTGAATTTGGGAACCATAGACTTTAGGGGTGAATATAAGAGTCAGGGATACTAAAAATGAATGTAATGAATTGAAATAATAAAACCAGAAGACAATGAATGGCATCATTGACGGCGTTAGATGTATCAGAATGACAAGTAAAATGAAGCCTAAAACTGTTTATTGGATTAGCCAACTGTGAGATGATTATCTTTTTTTAAAGATTCATTCATTTATGCATGCTAGAACTGGGGTACAGGCCAGAGGTGCAGAGGAGTTGAGATGATTCACCAGAGACAGTGGGGAGCAGAACAGGCAGATCACTGAAGTACCCTGCTGAGGGGAACAGTGGGACAGACAGATGTCTGCTTTGCCATGTGGGTCAGTTTCCTGGCTGGGGATTGAACTCATGCTGTAGTGGCTGTGGAAAGCTTCACAGTGCAGTGCTTTAACCTCCTGCCATAGGGAGACCCCTCATTGTTCTTTTTTTTTAACGTTTGCTTTCTTTCCTGAGGTATAGTTCCCTAGAATTCCCACCACCAATTCACCTGTGCACCATCACCACAGTCCTTTGTGCTCTTCTCACCTCGTTTTGAGCCCTGTCCCTCCTCCCCTTCAGAATGTCTCTGATTTATAGTTGTCTGTTTATTTTTGCTTTGTTTTGTTGTATATTTTATTGTTATTATTTTTCCCCGATCTCTTATTTCAGAACACTTTTAATTATGTGGGTTGGGAAGGGAAAGTGAGGAAATAAAGAACAGAGTACTTTCTAAATTTAGTTGAAAAGAGATGAGAGGGTCAAAGTTTATAAACTAAAACTGATCCTAACGGAATGGGTTCCTTGTAAACTGAAAGGAGAAAACCAAGATGAAGGTGGAGAGAGGCTGAAGATATGCAAAGGTATTTATGAAATGCTCAACTGAGGTGAGAGGGAAAGGGCTTCTGAATGTAAGCACTCTTTTAGTCATGACTAAGGTTGCATTTTCCTGCAAGATAGGAATCTGCTGATCAGGCTATAAATATGGGGGTGAGAACTGGCATGATGAGAGAGTTCTTACTGCTTTTTTTTTCCTGGTGAAATTGAAATATCACATGTGGGCTTGGTACTGAAACTGACTAGGGAAATGTCACTGGCATATTAGAAAAATATAGCGATTCAGTAATGAGGCAGATTATTTTTTTTATCAGATAGCTAGATAATTATATCCATTTAAGATTTGACCCAGAAGCAGTATAATAACAAATTCATCTCAAGTGTACATGGAACATTCAGCTACTTTACTATATCCTACACCAAAAACAAATCCACCAAGTATAAAACAGTTGAAATCATACAATGTAGGTTTGCCAGTCATAGCAGAAATCAATAAAATGAAGGCTAGTAAAATTAAAAAAATAGAAATAATGCAATATACTTCTAAATTATGATAGAAATTAATGAAATTAAAAGATAATCAATTGAATGAGAAAATTAAGATAACAAAATTGCCAACATTTGTTTTGTAAAGATTTATTTATGCATATAAGAACTAGGGAATAGGCCAGAGGTGTGGGGGATAAGAAGTTTTACCAGAGACAGAGTGGGGAGCAGAAAAGGCAGATGGAGTGAAATACACTATTGAAGAGAGCAGTGGGTAAGATGGGAGAGGTCTGCTGTGCCATGTGGGTCACCTCCCTGGCTGGGGATTGAACTGGTGCTGCAGTGGCTGTGGAGAGCCTCATTGTGCTTTGCTCTAACCCCTTGGGCTACCAGGGAAGCCCCTAATACATAAGTATTTTTGTTTAAGTATTATGTTTAAGAATATCCACTTTGAATTGAATAGACTTGGATTTTGAATTGAATAGACATGGATTTACCCATTGGATAAATATTAATGAAATGGCTTCTTATGAAAATAGTAGGAATTAGCATTTTTGTGTGCATATCGTCTTTTTTTTTTTAAGATTTATTTATTTGTGCATACAGAACTGGGGGTACAGGCCAGAGGCTCAGGGGCAGTGAGAGGCTTCACCAGAGACAGAGTGGGGAGCAGAACAGGCAGATCTACAAAGTACACTGCTGAGGGGAGCAGCGGGCGGGTCAGGAGAGGTCTGCCACGCCATGTGGTCACCTCCGGGGCAGGTGGGAATCGAACTCATGCGGAAGTGGCTTTAGATTCTCAGTGCTGTGCTTTAACCGGCTGCGCCACCAGGGAGGGCCCATGTGATATCATCTTTAACTTTTGGCTAGCTATAAATCATGCCCCATACTTTTTGTATTAAATCATTTGCCCCCTGCTTCCTGTAACAGCCCATACGTTAGATAATATCAGTTTTAGTTTGTAGATAAGGAAATAGAAACTAAAATTAAATTACTTATTGAAGAGCCAAGATCATGTCTGTTTCTGTCTTCTGTCAGAACCCATGGTGTTAAATAGGTTATTACCCAAATAAGTATGAAATGATGATGGTGTATTAGGCCTACAGTATTGGCAGTAGCATGCTTGGTGACATAATGTACATCATGAGATGTGGTAAATTAATGGCAGTGTTTCCTAGTTTTTGGCATTTAGTAGCCCACAGAAATTTCAAAAGCAACTTGACAACTGATATAGCAGTCATTTGCATTGCTACAGAGAGGGAAATTATTCCTAATTCTTTTACCATTCTCTTACTGTTGTTTCAGAATAGTAAGACTTATAAAACCTTTACAGTTTGAAATCCGTCAGGCTGTTTTAACACCAAAATAAATAACTAAAGTGGGGTTTGTTGTGATTTAAGAATAAAGGGACAGTCTTTTTTCAATATAGGTGTATGCATTTTATTTTATTACTATATTTAAAATATTTATTTTGTAGAAGAACTGAGGTGTAGGCCAAAAGTGTTAGAGGTGAAAGGATTCACCACAGAGTGGGGAGCAGAATACATTGGAATACACTGCAAAAGGGAATACGCTGATGAAGGGAGCAGCAGAGACAGGACCGGTATGCTGTGCCACATGTAGGTCAGCTCCCACATGTCACATTGTGGGCTCAAGCTCAGGCCATAGAGGTGATAGTGCTGAGACTTAACTCCTAGGCTACCACAGAGGTCCCGGTGTATGTATTTTAAAGTTAAGTTAAAAGAAAAAGTAAAATTTATTTTTTAAGTATTGTAAAGAGTGTGTTAAGAATAAATTTATTTAGGTGTTCTATATATATATATTTATATATATATATATTTTAAAGATTTATTTATTCGTACAGAACTGGGGTACAGGTCAGAGATGCAGAGGGTGAGAGGATTCACCAGAGACAGAGTGGGGAGCAGAACAGGCAGATCAACAAAGTACACCGCTGAGGGGAGCAGCGGGCAGTCAGGAGAGGTCTGCCTCGTCATGTGGTCACCTCCAGGCAGGCAGGATCCAACTCCCATGCGCAAGTGGTTTAAGCTGCTTTGTGTTGTGCTTTAACACGCTGGCCACCAGGGAGGGCCCGTAGGTGTTCTATATTTTATGTATAATGAGCAGATTGCTCTGAAACTCTTGTGCATTTTCTGCCGTTAATAGATAGGACAACAGTTGGCTAAAATTACTGATTTGATCTTACTATGTAGCTAACAGGTTAAATGCCAAAAAGGTTTTGTTTTAAATTTTAGTTTATGTGAATTGCATATGTCTGCAAAATTCAGAAGGAAATCTCTGCTGTGCAGATTTTGTTAAAAACTTCCAGTATTTCCTGTATCTGTACTTTTACAACTATTTCAATTAAAAAAAAATGGTTAAAAAAATTTACTGATTTGATCCAAACTCAGTTACTCAGAGTTAATTTTATTTGTTGCTTTCTTATGAACCCAGTCTTTTAAATGCTGTATATTAGATGCTGTGTCAAGATTATGTTTGAAAAGTATGTTATAAAACATTGCCCAGTTGTGAGAGATCCTTTTTATAAAGATTAAATCTTGTCTAGTAACTTGTAGATTTTGACATTTCAGGTATTTATCTGGAGATGATCATTATTAGAATATAGAAGAGATAAATGCAACAGAATTATTTTTGCTTGATTTTTCTAGAGTCCTTGGATATACGCTCATCATTTTCCTCTCTCTCTCTCTCTCTCTCTTTTCATTTCCCTCTCTTTCTTTAAGGAATATGGACATACCCAAATATCAAAAACTCAAGAAAGTGAACTGAAAATTAGTGCTGTGTTTTCAGTCAGTGAGAGTCCTCTTGGTAAGAAATAGAACTGCATGAGTTAATAGTTTTTATGTTTTGAAGAATAGAGTTGAAGGAAAGTAGCATCTCTTATAAGTCTTTCTTTTCCTTTAGATAAAGCAAAACTTTTCAAGGGGTGAGTATTATGGGCTTCATGAGTATTTCTAAAAGTGGCACTGAATAAGGGTATATAGGTGCTTATAATGAGACATTTCATGAAATTACTGTTTCAGTTATTAAAAAAAATTTACACACGTATGTATGTGTGCAAGTCATGGTTTATATTGTGAGGTATAGTTCTTACTATGGCTAAAAAGTTTGAAACCCATGGTTTTGGAGTATTTATTACCTCAATATTGACTTCAGACTGAGGAAATTTGTCTTACGAAATAAGAGAATGCATTCCTGTTCATAATAAAGCTGTGTTTTTTTTTTCCTCTTATTTTTTGTTTTTATAGCCCAGCAGTTGACTCCTGGTTTTCAGTTTTCTGTTGCCTCATCTGCTCAAAATATATTGGTTCCTTCAGTTCCGGCTGTTGCTATTCAGGTTTTCTGTACTGGTTGTAAAAAAATACTTTATAAGGGACAAACTGCTTATCATAAGACAGGATCCACTGAGCTCTTTTGTTCCACGCGATGCATCACTGGATATTCCTCACCAGTCTACCTGCCAACTCTTCCCAAGAAAACCTGCACAAACTGCTTGAAGTATAAAATTCTTAATTATAATCCCTTTACTTTATTAGTGTGCATATAGTTCAGTTTAGACATGCTATTGTGACTTTAACACATTCCCATGGGAATAGCTTTTTAGCTAATGGAGAAATTTGAGAAAGTATTGCCTAAAGAAGTTTTTCTATCTCCATTTCTTTAAGTTTTACTCTGGAAAGAAGTAACAAGCCATTGGCAGAACCCCTCATTTGTCCTGTAATTGTAGATAACTACCATTTGCAGTTATTTGTTACCTTGAAACTTTTTCAAGTATAGAATAAAATGATATCATTCTTATGATAATAGTATGTGAAAGTTATTTAATTCTTTGAAAGGTTAAAAAAAAACTGGCTACAAAAATAATGTATTTATTTTTTTAAACTCTTGTGAATTTTTGTTGGGGTCATTGTTGCTTCCAGTAATATGTAGATACAGAGGAAAGTGATATAGTAACAAAAATCATGTGAGCTTTTCTCTTTGTCCATTTGGGAAGGGTTTAGCATTTTTAGCTTATCTCTGTGTGGTCTAATTCCACAAATATAGTGCATTGTCAGTAGTCACTAATCTGGAGTTGGAAAAATTAAGAGCTTAGTTTTAGATAATTTCTCTTTCACTTATTAGCTCTGTGACTTTGGGTTAGATTTGAAACTTTTGTAAATTTCAGTTTCTTCATTGATAAATACTGTCCATTTCCTTGGATTTTAATGAGGCAGTGCTAACGCAGGGCCTACAACACAGAAAATGCTTAGCAAGTGGAACCCTACTATTAATAATAAAATTAATATTGTTAATTTGTTATTGTATATATTTACTATATGATTTATAGGTTCCTATTTTGTTTGTCTTTGGAAATATATGATGGTTATTTAGCTGCTTTGTGTGTTGGCCTTAGGTGTCCAAAAGTAGATACTGCCAAAGTAGAACTAAGTCCCGCTAAAAGGAAAGGGGGATTTTTAAATACTTAAATATTCAAGTTTAGTTTTGTGTAAAAAATGTTTTTTTCATATCTTGCTTTGACTCTTTTATGTCATCTTCATGAAACTTACCTGAAAGATTAAATTTAATTTTCTGTTAAACATATCAAATAATAAAATGAATGAAAATTTAAAGAACATAGCATCACTAGCATAACTTTTACATCCAAATGTATTTCTTAAAAATAGCCCCACTTATCAATGACTTTTTAACACAGTAGTGGTGGTATTCAAAAAACTTTTGTGATCTCTTGATTTAGTATTACCTTCAGAGGCTCTGAAACATTTCTTTAGACTAGGTACAGTGACAAATTTATTGTTTTAGCATAGGTATAATTTTTGCAAATTGCCAAATTAATTGGTGCCTTATCTAACAATTGTAGATGATTAAGCTGAATCATACTGTCAGACATGATATTTGACTATGAAATAAAAATTTCATTTTAATTCTTATGAGTTAAAAGGAATTTGAAAAAATGTTTGAACCAAGTTGTTGGAAAAAGTATGGCTTTTCTAAGCTAAATGTTACATTATAACATTCATTTCAATGCCTCAGGTTTAGAATGCATTTCTACTTATGTGCACAGATTTCCATTACAAAATCATCCTCATTGGTTTACTTGTATATAATGCCACTGGCAGATTCATCTTACTAAATAAAATTCTTTATTCTGCTTTTAGTAGAAAAGTCACTTTTCAAAATTAATACTTCATCTATGTGTAAGCATATCCACTTGGTTCCAGAGATTCACTGTCATTTTTTTTTTTAAGATTTACTTATTTATTCATACAGAGGTGGAGTACAGGCCAGAAGTGCAGGGGTGGTGAGAGGATTCACCAGAGACAGAGTAGGCAGCAGAACAGGCAGATCCACGAGGTACACTGCTGAAGGAGCAGTGGTTGGGTCAGGAGAGGTCTGCTGTGCCATGTGGGTCACCACCAGGGTGGGGATCGAATTCATGCTGAATTGACTTTAGCTTCTCAGTGCTGTGCTTTAATCCACTGTGCCACCAGGAAGGACCCCACTGTCATATTTTTAAGGTTAGGTGAGTTTTAGAAAATTAAAGTACTTTGTTGTATTATTATTATTTTTAAAAGATTCAATTTATGTATTCTTTTTTTAAAAAAGATTTTAATTATGTACCTGGGGTACAGGCCAGAGGTGCAGGAATGATGAGAGTATTTACCAGAGACATAGTAGGGAGCAGAACAAACAGACTGATAAAGTACTTTGCTGAGGGGGAGCAGTGGGGAGACAGGAGAGGTCTGCTGTACCATGTGGGTCACCTCCCTGGCTGGGGATCAAACTTATGCTGAAGCAGCTTTGGCTAGCTTCACAGTGCTGAGCTTTAACCCATTGCATCACTAGGGAGCGCCCTGTTGAACAATTCTGTATGTGAAAGGTACAGAATGGGAGGCAGTATAGTGGAGTGATTAACTCCATACACTGTAGAATCAAAAATCAAAGTGCCTGAATTTGTGTTCTAGCTTCACTGTTTATCAGCGATAGGACTTTGAGAAGTTATTTTCTCTTTCTGATCTGGTCTCATCTGTACAGTGGAAATTATAGAAATATGTAGCACATAGTGTTTGTAATAAGTTGAATAATTTGAATAAAGGGAGCAATGTCTGGCACATAGTAATTACCCAATGTACAATGTTAGAGTATATAATATTATTACCTTTATCATTTTTTACTTGTAACCTATACTAGCTTTTTAATGTCCATTTCATTCAGTTTTCATGCTTGTCAGAAGAAATACAATATTTAGCTTTTGTTTTTACTGTCAGTGGTTATTAGTTCTTAGATGACCCTAAGGATCACATATAACTGTTCATTTATTTGCATTCTGACTCATTCTTGTTTTCATCTTTTTTCTGATATCAAGACTTAGCAGTCCTTTTGTTGTCTGATCTCTTAAGTTGTAGTTAAATTTTATATATCATGCTAATTTTTTAGGATTAATTTTTGGTAATACATCTATTTCCCATATCTTGTATTTAAATTAAAAATTTTTTTGCTGTCTCATTCATGTTTCTAACTCTTGGCGGCTGCTGGCTAGTTAGATAACATGTGTTTCATGGTCTGGAATTGTGGGATGGCTATTTATTCCATTGATTTTAGTGGATGAAACTTGGTTGGTGATGGCTAAATTTGTTTTAAGTATAACTCTCCCTCCACATATCTATAAATTAGTTATAAATTGCCTCACTTGCCACTCAGCTGATAAGTAAAAGAACTAATATTCAATCCCTGGTTTCTAGATACCTTATCCCGAGCCAGCCATTTTTTTACTATGACTGTCCCTAATAAACCTAGTTATTTTAGTTCACAAAGAAGAAGAAATTAAAATTGAAATGTATATTTCATTTTGTCTTTCTTATTTATTTTTAGAGACATTTTAAATCCAAAGGATGTGATTGCAACCCGATTTGAAAATTCTCCTAGCAAAGATTTCTGCAGCCAATCATGCCTTTCTTCTTATGAGTTAAAGAAAAAGCCTGTGGTTACCATATATACCCATAACATTTCAACTAAGTGCAGTATGTGTCAGAAGAATGCTGATGTAAGCTATAGTTTACTTTTATTGGGAGTCTGCTGAAAGGTCAGAGATTTTTAACTGTCTTTTCTTATTTGTATGTGTTTTTGTTTCTTAGATTCGATTTGAAGTTAAATATCAAAATGTGCTACATGGTCTTTGTAGTGATGCCTGTTTTTCAAAATTCCATTCTGCCAACAACCTTACCATGAACTGTTGTGAGAACTGTGGGAGCTATTGCTATAGTAGCTCTGGTTCTTCCCAGTCCCAGAAGGTTTTTAGTTCAACAAGTGTCACAGCATATAAACAGGTATGAAAATCATCCCCTTGCATGTAGTTAGACTCATGTCTCTATTGACTGTGCATGGGTGAAATGCAAAATGAAAGAGTGAGCTCTTCCTGTCAGCTGATCTCAATCCTGATGTGTGACTTTCCCTCCAGAAAAGTAGAATAGAATCTGATTTTGTAAATTGACTGGTAGTGAGGGAGGAATATAGATGAACTACATCATTTTTTAGTTTCCTTCTTTGCCAAGAATTCATAAATGTAATTTCATTATCTACTACTAGTGGGAAACACTTCATGATATATTGATAGTGTAGATAACTCCATTTTATAAATAATTATGAACAAGAGTTAAGCAGTGATAAAATTAATGAGTCTCAAGGAAGCTCTGTTAGAATACTTGATAAATAACCTTGTATTTATCAATCATGGGTTCATATGGTTACTAATATGTCAACTATTGCTTAAAAATGTGTCAATTATTGCTTAAATGATAATTTACATATATAACATATATATACACACACACATATATATAAGCATACAAATGGTAATTAAACATTTTTTTCAGTAGCAGGCTTGGTTACTTTTTCAGTTCCTCTGGATAATTGGTAGTTAGCACTCATCTCTGAAAAATACCCTGTTTCTAAGAGTTGCCACTTTTGGTAGCTGGTTACTACAACAGGAAGAGAATCCAGGTTATTTTTATATAATATGGTCCAAAAAAAGTCCATTCCTAATTTTGTTACTGATTTTGTACTCTATCAGCTGCATAAATGATATTTTTCTTTTAACGAGGAAGATTATGTAGTGAAATTTCACAATTTATATTTTGTTACTCCTAGAATTTTTTATTAAGAAACCTTATATTGTATAAGTAGTTGTTGGGACCTGGACTTTAAAGTCTGATGAAATGTTTAATCCTTACTTTTCCTTTTATTTGCTAATATGAATGTAAACTTTTTGTTCATACCATTTTTTTAATGTACCTCTCACTATGTTGTTAGAAGGAGTCTATGATAAATATCTATATATATATATCATGTGGCCTTACTTATGGTAAGCACTCAGTAAGTAGTAATACTGGAAATTATATAATTTAATTAAAGAGTTTCACCAGATGAGTATCCTTGAAGTTGGTAGACACTTCTAGATTAATGCCCAAGTATATATTGAGGATGGCCCTTTGAGTGACAGATTACCTGGTGTTCTTTGATTATTTGTGATAAAAAAGTATGTTATGACTACCTAATTCATTACTTTTACTGTGTATTATAGTTGCTAGTATATCTACCGGGATAGTTACTAATTTTCTTTAGTTAGCATCTTTCCATTGTCCATATCTTAACTTTCAGAGAACTCTGTACTTGATTACTTGGTATGTTCTCACTGTTATGCTCAGATATTTCAAGCAAAGGCAGTGGTTATAGGTAGCTTTTCTTTTTTCTTTTCCCTCTTAAATAATATATATACATGTATGCTTGTACTGAATACCTAAATTTTATTTTATTTTCTTGAGTAGAATTCAGCCCAAACTCCTCCTTATGCCTTGGGGAAATCATTGAGGCCCTCAGCTGAAATGATTGAGACTACAAATGACTCAGGAAAAACAGAGCTTTTCTGTTCTATTAATTGCTTATCTGCTTACAGAATTAAGACTGTTACTTCTTCAGGTAATGTTTAAATTTGTCATATTTACAGTTTGGTAATTATTGAAGAGGTATATAATGGATTTTGTTATAAACCAAAAAAAAAAAAGCCTGCACAAAAAACCCTAAATTTAGTTTCTAAGGACTAGTAGGGAAAATAGTTTTTCACTGCTTTTATGATTGAGATATTTACTTTGTAGTCTTGTAGATGAAAAGAAAGAAAAAAACACTTACTAGTTCCAATTAATGGGAATGCTTAGTTTCAGTTAATTTCTGTATAAATTGGACTAAACTGAGATTGGTTGGAGTTTGCTTTACAGATTATGGTAAAGTTACTTGATTTTTGTTTTGTTTATTGCAATGTGGTTTTTTTTTCATTCTCCTAATACATTTTTTTGATCATTTTGTTCCTATTTTTTCACTTACTCATTAATTTTTATTTTTTGTTTTCAAGGTGTCCAGGTTTCGTGTCATAGTTGTAAAACCTCTGCAATCCCTCAGTATCATCTAGCCATGTCTAATGGAACTATATACAGTTTCTGCAGCTCCAGTTGTGTAGTAGCTTTCCAGGTATGACCTAAGGTTGTATTTTACCCCTGCAGTTCTCTTAGGCATTGGTCTGTGGAAAAATATTAACTGCTGGAGATTCATACTTATCAAAATTTAATTTTGCTAGAAAAAAACTTCTGTTCAATTGTGGTCCTGGAATTTTTATATGCAGTATATCAGAGCTAAGGTTATGAGTCTTAAGTGCTTTCTTATTCAAAGTTCTCACCTAAACTACCCTTCCCTTCTACTTTTTCCCTTATTCCTTTCAAAAGGATGGAAGCTAGGATAGTGTTTGGGTAGGTGATATGGTGATGTGACTGCATGTCACTTCCTCTTATCCTGAGTCATATACATTTTGACTCTTGGCATGGAATTGTAAGGCTCTTTTTACTTATCCCACTTTCTCCTCACTGTCTGCAGTACTGGAGAAAGGGTAGATAGGGTTTAATGATTCTTCAGGATGGGAAGATGTTTGATGCAGGGTCCCTGCTAACAACAGAAAGAGACTATTCTTTCTGGCCTCTGTGTTCTTAATAGCCATCAGAAGGTGGTTGGTGATAAAAATGCAAGCGGAAGGTATCCTGGTGGGAAAAGAGAGGCCTACCCTAACTTATTAGCAATATACTAGTGGTCTTTGTCTGGAAAGCCTGATCTTTAGTCCTTAGCCATTTAATGATACTTTTCTCATTCTTTCTATTCTGGACTGTTTTAATCCTTCCATTCTGGAAACTTGCTATTCAAACCCTTTCTGTGAATTACTTTATAAATTTTTAAAAAATGTTTGGAGAATTTACTAAAATGAGAAAATGAAAATCACCAACTTATGTTATTACTCAGTTGATAAAATCTTTGCCTTCTTTGTGTTCAGAATGTATTTAGCAAACCAAAAGGAACAAACTCTTCAGTGGTGCCCCTGTCCCAGAGCCAAGTGGTTGTAAGCCCGCCCTCCAGGTCTGTAGTGTCAGAAGGAGGAAGTAACACCTCTGCCGTTTCCCCCAGCAACATCAGTGGCTCTGCTGCAGCCAGTGTCCAGCCTGTTGCTGCCCACCCCCAGGAAGTTGCTTTGAACCCTGCAGTTGTTAGACTCACGTGTCAGCATTGTTACTGTCTGTTTACCACAAAACCGGAACTTCTTTTCTACAAGGTAAAGAGAGATCATCAAAGGGGTTGAATATAAATTTACCCATTAGAAAACATATTTACCTTTTCATCTTTGATGATAACCAGTTTGCTTTGAAATCAGAAGGCAGAGAATTTCTTAAAGATGAAGTGACTAGTTAGATCTTACTGACTATTCCTTCTTTCCAGGGAAAAATGTTTTTGTTTTGTGGCAAGATTTGTTCTGATGACTACAAAAAGAAAAATAAAGTCATGGCAATGTGTGACTACTGCAAACTGCAGAAAATTATAAAGGAGACCGTACGATTCTCAGGGGTCGATAAGCCATTCTGTAGTGAAGGTACATAAAAAAATTCAGTTTTATCCGTAAAACATAGTTGTTATAAAGTTAATTTATGAGTTGGGCTATTAATTCACAATTTTCAAGTGATTTTTTGAGGTATAATCTGAAGCTTTTTAATTGAATTTATGTTTAATTTGGGTCAGCATCTATCCTGTTATTAAATGTTATAATACTCTCAAAGAAAAACTTTTTTTTTATTTTTTAATTTTTATTTTATTTTATTTTATTATTTTTTAAAGATTTATTTATTTGTGCATACAGAACTGGGGTACAGGCCAGAGGCTCCGGGGCGTCGAGAGGCTTCGCCAGAGACAGAGTGGGGAGTAGAACAGGCAGATTGATGAAGCACACTGTGAGGGGAGCAGCGGGCGGGTCAGGAGAGGTCTGCCACGCCATGTGGTCACCTCCAGGGCAGGCGGGAATCGAACTCATGTGAAGTGGCTTTAGCTTCTTAGTGCTGTGCTTCAACCCGCTGCGCCACCAGGGAGGGCCCTCAAAGAAAAACTTTTAAAATATAATTGGATCAAATAGAAAATTTCTTTGTGAGTTTAGCAATGACTTCAGAGATGTTTTTGTTCTTGTTCCCATCTGTAAACAGGCTAATGAAGCGAGTACTGCTTTTTGGCTTAAGAAATTTATAGCTTTATGTTTCTGAATATAGGTAACTTATAATCTAGAGGCAAAGATTGATTCCAATTAAAATTGGTATATGAGACATAGAAACTCAACCTCTTTCAAGTTAATGCAAAATTGACATTTCTTTTTTTCATTCCTCTGGTTCTCAGTTTGCAAGTTCCTCTCTGCCCGTGATTTTGGAGAACGTTGGGGAAACTACTGTAAGATGTGTAGTTATTGTTGTCAGACATCCCCTAATTTGGTAGAAAATCGATTGGAGGGCAAGTTAGAAGAGTTTTGTTGTGAAGATTGCATGTCCAAATTTACAGTTCTGTTTTATCAGGTAATATATCTCTTTGATTTTCTTAAATTAGTACAAATAATTTTCTATTTAAAATCTGTTTAATTATGTGATGAATAATTTGATATTTAGAGCAGGGTAAAATATAAATGGGCTTCTAAAATAAAATTTAGTTGAATATAAGCAGGAAATCTGGAGACTTTGTTGTTGTTTGAAGTATGTTTCTTTTATTTATTTTTGCTTGTTTATAAGGCATATTGACCTTATTTGTAATTTTGAGTTCTTTCAAATTCAACTTTGCCTTTAAGTGACTCTTCCTCAGAAGGTTACTACTATGAGGAATTTGAAGTTAGACCTTGTTCTTACTTCATTGGGTCAGTGACTGTGGTTAACTACCTTATTCACCTCCTTTAAAAAAAAATCACCCTTTTGAGATGCAGATTAAAACCACAATGAGATACCACCTCACCCTAGTGAGAATGGCACACCTTGAAACAACTAGCAACAACAAATGTTGGCAAGGATGTGGAGAAAAAGGAACTCTCCTGCACTGCTGGTGGGAATGCAAACTGACACAACCACTATAGAAAACTGTTTGGAGGTTCCTCAAACTGCTTAACATGGAGCTTCCCTACGACCCAGCAATCCCACTTCTAGATATCTACCCAAAAGACACAAAAACACTGATTCAAAAAGATACCCGCACCCCCATGTTTATTGCTGCTTTACTTACAACTGGAAAGACATGGAAGCAGCCCAAATGTCCAAAACTAGATGACTGGGTTAAAAAGATGTGGTACATATACACAATGGAATATTACTGAGCAACCAAAAAAAAAAATAAACACATGTCTTTTGCAGTAACATGGATGGAGCTGGAAAAGATCATGCTTAGTGAGATAAACCAGAAAGAAAAAGAAAAAATACCGGATGGTTTCGCTCATAGCAGGAGTATAATGGACCAGGCGAGAAAATAATAATAATGAACAGCTGTATACCAGAGATATTTTATGGGGGTGGAGTGGGGAATGGTATCAAAAATAGTGGGGGGAGGGAAGCGTGCTGGACTATGGTGATGGCACATGGGTGACTTGGTGATGGGAAACCCACAGGGATTACAATTGAGATGGAAAAAAATGTACAAAATGATGTAAAAATAAACTATTATATTATTAAAAAAATCAAAAAGAATCATCCTTTTGAAAGACTAATAATGGAAGTTATAACCAGTTGAACTGCTAATGCATGCCTGGTGCTTCTTAAGTCTTCTTTACAACCCCAAGACATAGGTATATTGTTGTCAGTTTACAAATTAGGAAAAATAGTAAGGTCCAGGGAAGTTAAGTATTGTGCCCTTGAAGAACCTGGTAGATGACAGATGTATAGCACCTGTAACCACCAACCCCCCAAAATAGAATCTTACTGTGGGAGGTGTATGTCATTTTATAATTATTATACGATCAGGATCTATCACAGTACTAAAGACAAAGGATACTTCATTAGATATTTATTGAATAAATCAAAATCTTTATGACTCAAAACTTACATTCTATCTGCTGCAATATATTGTCTCTTAACCTTTTAAAAGTAGAACCTGTATTTAGATTTTCTTCATGGGTAATTTTTTGAAACTGGGAAATCAACTTTTATATTCTTTTGATCAATGGCATCTATATGTAACAAATAAGTGTATGTATATTTTAACCACAGTATTTTTAGTTAGGAACCTTACATTTTATGATTTCATTCATATGAAATGATCTTACTCAGATATCCTATTTTCATAGTGCCTTCTGGTTTTATGATTGTTCTCTTTTCATTATTACCTAGTTTTAAGACTGTCCTGCCTTACAAATTTCTTTCTTAGATGGCCAAGTGTGATGGTTGTAAACGACAGGGTAAACTAAGTGAATCCATAAAATGGCGAGGAAACATCAAACACTTCTGTAACCTACTTTGTGTCTTGGAATTTTGTCATCGGCAAATTACAAATGACCCTCTTTCACAAAGAAAAGGTAAAATTTAACTTGGCGTATGATATCCTTATGTCAGTACGAGGAATATTATCAGTATACATAGTTGTGAATAATATACTAAGAACAAAATTTCACTGGATTCAAATCGCCTGAATTTCCTTTAAGAATGTTTAAAGATTGTCCTTGAGAGAATACTAATCCTGCTGCTTTTTATTATGATAATGAAACACAGAAGAAATCAATAAGTGTTATAAGCACTGAGTTTGTAGGAAAATTAGATTTGATTGCCTTTGATTGGATTTATGCTGTTCAGTTAATAAACTAGATATTAAAATAGAAATGCAGGGCAGAAAAAGTAATATAGTTGCTGTTACTGGTGTAAGATTTGATCCATAGCTTACTTGAAGCCAAGGAAAAAGAATAACACATTAATTATAGCACAAAAAATAAAGTAGACCAGTTCTTCATGGGAAGCAAAGTTTTTCTTGGCTAAGAATGAAATAATTTTGCAACTAGGACAGCTAATGTGTTCAAAATATCCATATGAATAGATATGTGGCATGTTCTTAAAGTAGCTCTCCAAAGT
The DNA here is from genome assembly GCF_000260355.1 of Condylura cristata. NCBI lineage: Eukaryota > Metazoa > Chordata > Mammalia > Eulipotyphla > Talpidae > Condylura > Condylura cristata. The sequence goes on along the minus strand of NW_004567109.1, from coordinate 17,761,404 downwards.
AGTACTTCTCTGAGTTATATTAAAAACACTTGTTATTATTGCGACTATCAAAGTGTGGAGTGCTGCTGAATTGACAGCATCCATGTGCTTTGATCCTTACAGTCTTGTCCTTGCCTGCCTATGTAGTCTTATTAATAATCACTTTCATTACATGTGTTTTGTGCTAATATTTTGTGTAGGCCATCCATTTCCAAAGACCTAAGACGGTATAATGTATATTAACAAAATCAGTTCTTGTGTGGTTGGGCAATTACTTCAACTTATTTATAAAAATTGATAGTTAAATTTTTAGGTGTAGGAGTTTTAATATTCATTAATAGAAAAGCCCAGTTACTCCTGCACCTATCCTTTATTTTTACCTGTTAAATAATAGAGAATCAGACTCTAGCCCTGATCTGATTAACGAATATTAATATAACAGTATAACCAAACTCAATGTTAGACAGAGGTTTGCATTGTAACTTGAAGACTTAGTTGTTAGTTCTTTTGTGTGATCCTTTGCTTACACCAGGTCTTACCTTTTTGTTTATTTTAATTAGTAATTATTTCTAAGCCAAAAATTGCTCCAGTGGAACTCTCTTCTGCAACGACAAACACAACACCAGTTATAATCAATGTGGTGTCATTGGCAAAAATATCTCCTGCCCAGTCCACAGGGAATACTAACAGTGTTTTAGAAGGTATGATTTGATATAAAGGCATTTAGTTAGACTATAAAGGTGAGTGTTACTACATTTATATGCAGAAAAAAATTCCCCTTTGTCTCTTGAGGGAAGTGGGTAGCATGCAGGGTGGCACCGGGTAGTGAAGGAAGTGGTATATGTAATTTTTTTTAGGAACTCACATGATTTCAGTCTATATGCCTTTACCAATGGAGATTCTAATATATTAGGATGGGACTGGGGGGGTCTATGAATTATCACCTTACCAAGCCCTCCAGCTCATATTGATGCCAAGTTTTCTTGGGCCATTTTTTTAGAAATTCTGATCTAGGTTCTAGCTGACCTTAGTGAGAGGAAAATAACTTGATTTCTACATGTGCTGGAAGTAGTAAATATGTGTTTTCATTTATAACAGGTGCGGTTACTAAAGAGGTGACAGAGATCATTGAAGATGTAAGTTTTGTTGTTAATATTGTTAATATTTTTCCTTATAATGCCAGTTGGATTTATTTTTTATTTTGGACACAGACATACGTCTTTTTATTGCACTTCACTTTTATTGCTCTTCGCAGATAATTGCACAAATTCACAAATTTCACAAATTGAAGGTTTGTGGCAGCCCCATATTGGAGGTCTTTTGGAGTCATTTTTATATCTGCATGTGCTCACTTTGTGTTTCTATGTCATATTCTGGTAATTCTCACAATGATTCAGATTATTTCATTATTACATTTGTTTTGGTGATCTGTGACCAGTAATCTTTGATTACCATTGTAGTCGTTTCAAGGTGCCAAAAACCGTGCTCATATAAGACAGAAACTTAATCCAGAAATGTTTGTGTGTTTTGACTGCTCTATTGGGGAACTTGCCATTTTCCCTATTTTCCACCTTCTTCTACAGCTTCTCTAGTCTCTGAGACAATAATGAAATTAGGCCATTAGTAAACCTGTACTGGCCTCTTAAGTATTCAAGTGAAAGAAGAATCACACATCTCTCACTCTAACTCTAAAGCTAGAAGTGATTAAACTTAGTAAAGTAGGCATGCTAAAATAGGCCAAAAAGTAGGCCTCTTGTGCCAAGGTGTGAATGCAGAGGAAAACTTGAAGGGAATTAAAGTGCTATTCCAGTAAATATATGCATGATAAGAAAGTGAAACACTATTGTTGATAAGAAGAAAGTTTTAGTGGCCTGGTTGGAAGCTCTAACCTCCCACAACATTCCCTTAAGCCTAATCCAAAGCAAGTCTCTTTCTTCAGTTTTATGAAGATTAAGAAGTGAGGAAGCTGCAGAGAAAAACCTTGAAGCTGGCAGGAGTTGGTTCATGAGGTTTAAGGGTAGAAACTGCCTCCAAAACTAAAAGTGCAAGGTGATATAGAAGTGATACAGAATTATCCAGAAGACTAGCTAAGATCATTGATGAAGGTGACTACACTAAACAACAGATTGCAGTGTAAAAGAAACCGTCTCGTATTGGAAAAGGTGTCATCTAAGACTTTTCTTAGCTAGAGAAGAGAAGTGGACACTTGGCTTCAAAGCTTCAAAGAACAGGAGTGCTCTTTTGTTAGTGACTAATGCATTTGAAACCAGCATTCATAAACCATTTTGAAAATCCTAGGGCTTTTAAGAATTACGCTGAATCTACTCTTGCCTGTGTCCTGAAATTGAAATAACAATTCTTGGATAACAATACATTGTTCACATCACAATTTACTGAATATTTTAAGTCTGTCCACTGCTCTGGATAAAAGGATTCAAAATATTTCTACTCATTGACAATGTTCCTGGTCACTTAAGAGTTCTGATGAAAATGTACAAGGAGATTAATGTTAATTTCATGTCCACTAACACAGCATCCATTCTGTAGTGTTTGTGTCAAAGAGTAATTTCAACTTTCAAGTCTTTTTATTTTAAGAAACACAATTTGTAAGGCTATAGCTGCCATAAACAGTGACTTCTCTGATGCATCTGAACAAAGTTAATTTGAAAGCCTTTTGAAAAGGGCCATTCTAGATGCTATTAAATAGTTTTGTGATTGAAAGACATTTATGATTCATGGGAGGAGGTCAGAATAACATAAATATGGATTTGGAAGAAGTTGGTTTTGATATTCATGTATGACTTTGAAGGGGTCAAGATTTCACTAGAGGTAGTAGCTGCTGATATATTGGAAATCAGAACTAGAAATTCAAGAGAACTAGAACTAGCGGTGGAGTCTGAAAATATGACTGGATTGCTGTAATCTCATGTTCAATTTTATTGGATGCAAATTTGCATTTATAGATTAGCAAAAAGAATGTAATTTTTTTTAACATTGAATCTACTCCTAATGAAGATGCTGTAAACATTGTTGGAATGACAACAAATAATTTATTGTAGAATATTACATAAACAGCTGATGGTACAGCAGCAGAGTTTGAAAGGATTTACTCTAGTTTTGAAAGTTCTACTGTGGGTAAAATATTACCAAACAGTATTGTACCTACAGGGAAATGTTTTATGAAAGAAAGAATCAATTTAGTAAACTTCATTGTTGTTTTTTAACAACTTGCAGTCACCCCAACTTTTAGCAACTACTGTCTTGACCAGTCTGCCGCCATCAGCATCAAGGCAAGAACTACTGCCAGCAAAATGGTAACTTACTTACTGAAGGCTCAGATGATTGTTAGCATTTTTAAACAACAAAAATATATTTTTTAAAGATTTATTTATTTATTCATACAGAACTGGGGTACAGGCCAGAGATGCAGAGGGTGAGAGAATTCACCAGAGAGAGAAAACAGGGAGCAGAACAGGCAGATTGACGCAGTACACTGCTGAGGGGAACAGCAGGTGGGCCACACCATGTGGATCTCCTCCCGGGCAGGCGGGGATCGAACTCATGTGGAAGTGGCTTTAGCTTCTTAGTGCACTGTGAATAGCTTCACAGTGCTGTGTTTAACCCCTTGCATCACCAGGGAGGTCCCTGACTTTCTAATTTTAAAGCCCAACTAGGTTTTAAGAGTAGTTATACCTGCTAACTCTGAAACTATCAAAACATTTCAGCTTTACCATAATTTAAGGAGGTTTTAACTTGGAAGATTATATCTGCTAATAAAGAATCTGTGAAAAGTGATAAAAAAAAAGTAGGTTTGTGAGATTTAACCCGCTGCACCACCAGAGAGGGCCCCAAAAATATTTTTTAAATTAAGGTATCAGCACTTTGTTTTCTTAGACATATCATGCATTGAATAGGTTACGGTATATTGTAAACCTAACTTTTATATACACTGGGGAAACAAAAATGTTTTTGTGACTCGCTTTATTGTAGTATTCCTTTGTTATGGTCTGGAACAGAACCCACAATATCACTGTGGTGCTCCTATATAGCCTTATAACATACCTGAGTGATTTCTATTTGCAGGTCAGTTTTTTTTTTTTAATTCATTTATTTATGCATACAAGTACTGGGGTACAAGGCCAGAGGTACACGGGGTGGGGGACACGAAAGGGGGCATTGAGAGGCTTCACCAGAGACAAAGTGGGGAACAGAACAGGTGGATTTACTGAAATAACACTGCCCTTGGGATAGGAGAGGTCTGCTGCATCACATGGGTCACCTCCCTGCTAGGGATTGAATTTATGCTTCAACGGCTGTGAATAGCTTCACATTGCTGTGTTTAACCCCTTGCATCACCAGGGAGGTCCCTGACTTTCTAATTTTAAAGCCCAACTAGGTTTTAAGAGTAGTTATACCTGCTAACTCTGAAACTATCAAAACATTTCAGCTTTACCATAATTTAAGGAGGTTTTAACTTGGAAGATTATATCTGCTAATAAAGAATCTGTGAAAAGTGATAAAAAAAAAGTAGGTTTGTGAGATTTAATTGAGGTTTTGCTCAAGTTGTGAATGAAACGAAGGATAACATCTTGCTTAGGTTGTTTGCCATGGATTAATAAAAGAAGACTTGCTGGAACTAGAAAAAACAAAGGTAGCTGGACAGGTTCCTCAGCAATTAGCCTGGCCTTCAGGACGTCAGCTAATAGTGAAGTGACATTAGACATTGTAGATTTTTGACTATTTTTCAGCAATAGTTGCCTTTTTTTTTTTGAGATTAGTTGCTTTTCTGGGAGATTATCAAATGTGGATTACTATTCCATGGTGGCAGAATGAGAGATGGACAGTCCACCTGTCAAGAAATTCTTAGTGAAAAAGAAAATAAATTACATCAGATTCATTTGTTAGCAAAAGTCTTACAGTGAATTAGGCCAACCTTTACTATACAGGGACATAGCTTGTCCTAATTGATATCTCTTAACTCTCCTATTGTTTTAAGATGATAATGATGATGATAATGATAACAAAATTGATAATGATCACTTATTTTCATGCTGTATCCTTGTTAGTGAATTATTTTTAGCTTTATAGTTATTTTTATATTATTGATTGCACATAAATGATATTTAAAATTTATACAATAACTGTGTTTACAGTTAACTTTGTTATTAACTCATAATTAAGACATTGGTATAGTATGTTTTATATTGACGATGATTATAAAAATATTCTGTGTTGCTTATAGATTTATTTACTCTGAGAATGCATCCTTCTTCTACTTTATTTAAGTATAGGACAGTTAGTATTGAGTTATTAGTTTTGAAATATGTACAGTTTTCAGAAACATATTATCATATTAAATGTGACTGTCCTGTGTTTCTTTTCTGAGAACATCTCTTAATTCACCTTTCATTTTAACTAGCCTTGATTAATATTTTCAGTTTAGTCTATAATAAAAAGTATAATAATAAATAATGTAGTACTGTTTTTTTTTTTTTTTTAAACACAACTCTTTGGTGTAGTCTTATTTATTTATGCAACAGAATTGGGGTACAGGCCAGAGATGCAGAAGTGGTGAGAAGATTCACCAGAGACAGAGTGGGAAGCAGAACAGGCAATAGATAAAGTACACTGCTGAGGGGAGCAGTGGGTAGGACAGAAGAGGTCTGCTGTGCCATGTGGGTCACCTGGCTGGGGACGGAACTAGAGCTGAGATGACTGTAGCCAGCTTCATAGTGCTGTGCTTTAACACGTTGTACCACCAGGGAGGGCCCTAAATAATGTAGTACTCTTGTGTTTTTTTTTTAATCAGTTTAAGAATCTTGTTTCTCTGGGCCTTTAGTATGAATCCCCTTCAAGTCCTTTAAATAATCTTAAATTTGGAAGAAATTCCTGTATCTCCAGGAAAGTATGAAGAAGAAAATCTATAGAAGTCAGCAAGAACTTTTTCTTCAAAAATTGTAAATATAACTGTTTTATTAGACTTTGGAGTCATATGATGTCTGTTGAAACTCCTCACCTCTGCTATTGTATTGTAGAAGTACCCATAGTCAACATAAATGAGTGACTATGTTCCATTAAAACTTTGTTTACAGAAATAGGTGGTCTACTGGGTTCGGCCATGAGCCATACATACCAGCCCCTGTTCTACTGACTCTTACCATCCAGACATTTGGCTTATTTGTTCACCTCCTTTTTAAGAAAAAATTCTGCCTTTTGTGTTGTGCTTACTATCAGCTTTTCACACCCTTAGATGTAACTACTATTATCAGTTTGGTGTATGTATTTTCAGGCCATTTTAAACTTTTTACATTTTTGTATATAAATCCATGGAAAATATTAATTCTGTGGAAAAAATCCATGACACTTAATAGATTTGGTGCATTCCTGTTGACTGCTGTATAGTATTATAGGTACTACATTTTATTTATGTTTTGCTTCCAGAATTATCATTGTTATAAATCTCTGCAAAAGTGAACATTGTTTTATATGTTTTCTTGTGTGCAGTGTTTCTAGTGTGGATATTGAACAGTGGAAGTTTAGGGTCAATGTGTATTTACAATTTTAATTTTCCTTCAGAGTTGTTTCTATTTTTACTCCTGCCAGCAGTTCACAATTGCACTAATTTCCCATACCAGCACTGTCATTTAATGTCAGATGAAACTTTTTTTTTGTCATTTTGTTCGATAACTTTCTATTATCTTATTTTGCATGTACCCCTGTTAACAAGCAAGTTTGCTTACATTCCTGTGTTTTTGGACATTTGAATTTTTCTTTTCTTTGAATTTCCCTCATTTTTGTGTTAAATTGCCTTTTTCTTATTGAATTTTGTATATTCCGTGTTCCTTTCCTCCCTTTTTACTCATCATTTTCATCAACATGAAAATATTCAGTAAGACTTCTTAGCTTAAAAAACAATCCTTTATACTGTGGTTCTCCATCAACCATAGCTCTTACTTCTCTGCTCTCCATTTTGGGAAACCACTTTTAAGCCTTGCTTCTACTCACTGCTTCCATTTCCTTATCTGTTACCTTTCTTAGCTCATACCAGGCAGGCTTTTATCTATATAGCTCCACTTAAACTGATCTTTGTCAAAATCCTCAGTATTTTGCTAAGGCCACTGGTTAGTTATCATTTCTCTTTCTACCAGGCTTTCAGTAACATTTAACACATTGATGTTGCCTTTCTTCTTGAATTGTCTTCGTCATTACACTTCCAGACATCATACCTGGCACTTTTCTCAATCTCTGTAACCCCTAGGGGGCTTTCAGGTCTGTGGTTTTAAGCACTATCTTGATGGTAGCTGGTTCCCAGATTAACTTCTCTTGCCCTGACCTCTGAGTTTCAGATTCATTTATCCAGCTGCCTACTTGACATTTATCCTTAAATCAATAATAACTATCTCAAATAACATGTTTAAAATAGAACCTTTTATTTCCTTCAGACAGCTTTTTCAGTATTCCCTATTTGTTAGCTATCCCTATTGCTGCAACCTTAGTCAGAGCCACTTTTGTCTTCAGGATTATTGCAGCGGCTTCCCCTACCATACATCCTGCTTCCATTCTTGTTTTTTTCAGATTTTTCCTCCGCACTATTGCCAGAATGATCTTAAACACAAATTAGGCTGTGTAACTCCACTGCTTAAAGACCTTTGATGAAATTATGAAGAATAAAGAAGGGGAAGAGCTAGTTTCCAAAATTATAGGAAAACATTTCTTTATTAAGCCACATAGTTAAAACAACAATACTGTAAATATGCGTAGACAAATAACTCTAGGAAGGAAGCCCAGATATATATCTAGGGCCCTCCCTGGTGGTGCAAGGGGCTATAGCCCTAGATATATATATATATTCATATATATATCTAGATATATATAGGAATTTAGAAGTAATAAAGTTAGCATTTCAAGTTAGATTATTCAATAAGTTAGTGTGACAATTGAGTAGATTATGGAAGAAAATAAAATCAAAATGAAGTCCAGGTGAGTAAAGAAAAGTAAAATGTAAAAAAAAAAAAAAAAGAGGATTAGGAAAGGAATTTAATAAGGCAGAAATGGGAAACATCTTTCTAAATGTGAATTCCAGAGGCCATAAAAGATTTGTTAGGGAGAATAAGCTACTTTTCAAAGTCAAAAGACAGGTGAAGAAAGTAAAGAGCTTGCAACTCATATCCTTAAAAGATTATTATTTTCTATATGTAAAGAGCATCCATGAATTAAAACAAAAAAACAAAACCTACTACCCAAAGGAAAATGGACCAAAGTATGAAATACAAGTTTACAGATTAGGAAATAAAAATATTTCTTAAACATATGTACAACTATTCAATTTCAGAGTTAAAGAAATCCCAGATAGAATTACAATTTTGTCAGATTGGCAAAGAGGAAAATGATGGATAACATTGTTAAAACTTTTTATTTTATTGCTAATAGGATAAATGGGTAAAACTATAAAGGGCGGTTTAGTAAAACCTGTTAAAATTTAAGATGTAAGTAATATACCCAAGAGTGTCATTTTTACATTTTGCACATATATGAAATGAAGTATGTGTAAGAATATTAACTGCAACATTAAAAAAAAATTACTTATCTATGCATACAAGAACAGGGTTATAGGCCAGAGGTGTAGGAGGAGAGAATTTGCCAGAGACAGAGGGGAGCAGAACTGGTGGATTGACTGAAATATACTGCTGAGGGGAGCAATGGGCGAGACAGGAGGGGTCTGCCATGCCATGTGGGTCAGCTCCCTGGCCGGGGTTCAAACTTGTGCTGCAGTGGCTGTGGATAATTTCACAGTGCTGTGCTATAGCCCCTTGCGCCACCGGGGAGGACCCTAACTGCAGCATTTTTTCTAGTAGCAACAGCTTGAAAATGGCCTAATTGTTTCATCTGTGGTCCAGGGCCACTGTGAGTTCTGCCTGAGTTAATGTGCAAATTAGAAAAAGAAATAGCTCACATGTATAGGGCCTGAAATACATTCCACTCTCCAATTTCACACTTAATTACATGATCTGGCAAATGAAGTTCCCTCCAGAAGCATTCAAAGTAGCTTTATTGTAACTTAGTTCAACATGGTATATCCATGCAATAGAATGCCATACAGTGCTCTATATTTACAGGCATAGCAGTCTCAAATATAGTAAGTATGGGGTGGGGGTGGGGGGGAGTGTGGAGACAAAACTATAGCTTGCTGCCATTTGTTGTTGTGTTTTTTTTAAAAAAAGATTTATTTATTTATGCATACAAGACTGGATACAGGCCAGAGGTGTAGGGGAGGAAGGTGAGAGGATTCACCAGAGAGAGTGGGGAGCAGAGCAGGCAGCTTGGCTGAAGTTTAATGCTGAGTAGAGCAGTGGCCACGACAGGAGAGGTCTGCTGTGCCATGTGGGTCACCTCCCTGGCTGGGGGTTGAACTAGTGCTGCAGTGGCTAAGGGTTGCTTCACAGTGCTGTGCTTTAATCCATTGCACCACCAGGGAGAGCCCTAGCTTGCTGCCATTTGTATTTTAAATATGCACACATACACACAAGGTACATGATTGTACTTTTGTATAGAATATCTCTGAAAGGCAGTTAAAATAGATAACCATCTGAAGAGGCATAAGTAGGGGGAAATGGGCAATATATCCCCATAGTTTGCTAATTTAATCTTTGACTTTCATGTGGTGTTACATTATCCATTCAAAAAGCTTACATAGAATTTTAAAATTTGCAGTATATACAATATACAAAAGGTATGTACAATAAAGTTACTAGGCAGCTTTATTCAGTTATGTAAATATACCTCCAAGACTGCTTGCTAAGTGACAAAGTAGGGTGCTGAAACTTGCTAACAATATGCTGTCATTTGTAGTCAGAAGTAACTTCTTTAATCACATAGATCACCTCTAGAAGGACATAGGAAATTGGGGACAGTGGTTGTGTTCAAGGTTGACTGTGGATAGATGGTAGGGGGACATGGAAAAATTTTCATGTATGCACTTTTATACCTTTTGAATTATTACATAATTCAAAGTTGTCACATCTATTACCTCTTTGAGCAGAAAATGTTAATATAACCTTCAATAGCTTCCCATAAAACTAAAAATACAATTCTTATTTTTTTTAAACAGAGACCTTCTAGATCCTACACACTTTGGTTTCTGTTTACCTCTCCAAACATATCAATCTAGCCCTTGCTTACTCTTATTTTAGTCTCGCTCTTATGGATGTTCCTAAAGCTTGCCAAGCTCTTTTTGCTTTAGAGTTTTGGCACCTATCATCCCTCTGCCTGAAATTCTGTGACCTGAGACCTTTACATGACTTGCCCTTTTGAATATTCAGAATATTCAGTTCAAGAATTTATTCCAGAGTTACCTTTCTCTATGCCCATACTCTGCTTTCTTTCATGGCACTCACCACTACCTGGAATTAAATGTTGCATGTGTTTATTTCCTGTGTCTCCTGTAGAACGTAAGACCTGTAAGAGCAAGACTTTGCCTTATACTCTGTTGTATCCCCAACGTGTGGAACAGTGCCTAGCTTGTAGCAAACATTCAGTAAATATTAATTGAATGAAGAAAACATGTTTTAAATACATTCTCCCATTCCTTAACTTTTTAAATAAAGTCTTTTGCAAAAAAATTTTGGACTAGTCAAATTGTGAGTCTTTTCTACTTTATTTTTAACTCTAAAGAACACCTTTTCTAAAGAGTACTTTCAGGTCATTTGGAAGTACTTCAGTGATTAGTTTCATTTCTTTCATGGTGAGGTCTTTAAACAATATTGAATGTGATTCTGCATAAGGACCTAAAGTTGGATTTATTTTTCTAAATACCGAGTTGTCTTAATCAGTAAGATGTTTCTAACTGTGCTAACAGTGTTTTCTAGAAGTCGGTCAGTGGCATTGATACTGACTAGAAGAATTAGGAAGTAGCGTATACTTTTCAAAGTGACTTTTTTAGGCCAACTTTTCTCTTAGAAGAATTGTTTCCCTTGATATATGCCACTTTTAATTAATAGCAATCACATTCAGGGATAACATATTAAAAAACAAAATCTCTCGGGTTTCCGAATTTGTTTTTAACTTAGGAAATTACACAGACAGATGCCATGAAACTTACATCTTCCCAGTCTTCCAGATTTTTAAAGAACAAAGCAGTATTGTGCAAGCCGGTCACACAGACCAAGGCTACCTCATGCAAACCACATACACAGCACAAGGAATGTCAGACAGGTATGTGTTCTGTGCTTTCCACATGTACAAAGTTTGTTTTCTGATTTGCTTGTTTGTCTCTCTCTCTCTCTCTTTTTTTTTTAAGAAAGGAAATGAAAATATTTGACAGTGTCTTAAATGTAAAAACATTAATTCTTGGATCACATATTTTTAACATTTAATTTATCCCTTTTGTAATGGTTGTCATCAACACTAGTAACTGCTAAATTGATTCCATATACAGTGTATTATGTGTAAAAGGGATAAACATTTCCTGTGTGCACTGCTATTTTTCAGATATATAGATAAGCTATTATAATTACTAAGATACAAATTTAGTTAAATTTAACCTTGGTTCTTTTTTAAAAGAACATTAAATTGATTTGATACTGAAAGCATCACCTTATGTCTGAGGTATTGATGATCAGGAAGATTATTTGAATGCATACTTGAAAAGGTAAGGTTGTAAACTTGTTCCAATCCATGTTAATTCTTTTTAATCTCAGTGCTCTTATTTTTGCAGTTACTTCACAAGCTACTCTATCCAAAGCACTTTTAAAATTTTGTTTTTAATGTTTTGTGGACTATGTTATATTTGAAAGCTAATCTTTTAACAAGTAATCATGAGTTTGTATGTAGTGTGCCTTTCTTTTGGTAGGAGTCAAGGAGAATCCTATTTTCTTTCCTTGGTAGATTTGTTTTATATTTCTGTTAAAATGATACACTTTTTTGTGGACATTAATTTATATTACATGCCACATGCCTAGGTGGAAGGTAGAAAGGATCAGTGAATATCAGTATGTGTGTATATTTAAACATTTTAAAAAATTCTGTATTAACTATTGGTTGCTATATTTTGATATAAACTACTTTTTCATTTGATATTGCATTGGAAACATCACTCCATGTCATTATAAATTTAGTTTTTTAAGATATGTTTTTATTTATTTATGCTTACAAAAACTGGGGTATAGGCCAGAGGCAGGGCATGAGAGGATTCAGTAGAAACAGAGTGGGAAGCAGAATAGGTGGATGTACTGAAATACACTACTGAGGGGAGCAGTGGTGAAACAGAAGACTCTTATGCCATAAGGGTCAGCTCCCTGGCCAGGAATTGAACTCATGCTGCAGTGACTGGAGATAGCTTGATAGCACAGAGACAAACCCTTGCACTACAAGGAAGCCCCTCAATATAAATCTAAAAACACATTGTGGGCCCTTCCTGGTGGCACAGCGGGTTAATGCACAACACTAAGAAGCTAACGCCACTTCCACATGAATTCGATCCCCGCCGGCCCTGGAGGTGACCCACAGGGCGTGGCAGACCTCTCCTGACCCACCTGCTGCTCCCCTCAGCAGTGTACTTTGTCAGTCTGCCTGTTCTGCTCCCCAGTCTGTCTCTGGTGAATCCTCTCACCGCCTCTGCACCTCTGGCCTGTACCCCTGTTCTGTATGCACAAATAAATAAAAATTAAAAAAAAATAAAAACACATTGTGGTTTTTAACAAAACACATTGAGGTTCCAGTGCATGTAATATAATTTATACCCCTAAGAATAAGCAATTCAATTGCTTACACATTTGTAATACTAAAAACAATAATTATGTCCTTAGAAAAAATCCTAAATAGTGGAATTACTGATTAAAAAACTAGAGAGTTTTATGACTTTTGATGTATATCGTAAAATTACCTTCCTGAAGTTACATCCACTTATGCTCCAGTCAGTCAGCAGTTTCATTCTCTGTACCTCCTTGGACAATGGATATTAGATCTAATAATTAACCCTTATCTCTTTCCCAATTTTAATTTTGAAAAATTTCAAAATTCAGAAAGATTGAAAATAGAGCACAATCAACATCAGAATATCCTTCATCTAGATTCACTGAATGCCAACGTCTTGCAACATTTGTTTTCGCTTTTCCCCCCAAGCTTCTTAAAAATGTTATTCTTAATTTGTCATATTCTACAGACATTAGCCTTAATTTCAGTTATCTATTGGATACAGAGCATTACTAGTACATGTACCACAGCCTCTAGTTTTACTACATCAGTAACCAAGCTTTGGATGAAGGAGAAGTTCAGTTTTTAATGGCAATGTGAAAGTATTATAGCTTGTGTTTAAACTTTAGTGTTTTCTCTTACAAATTTAAGTAGTAATGTATGAGGAAAAATACAAAGAATATTGTTTATTCTTGAAAATAACAGTTATTCAAATATTTCATTCAGATTTGCCCATGCCTAATGAGAAAAATGATGTGGAACTTGACTCCCCACCTGCAAAGAAAAAAAGAATGGGTTTTTTTCAAACTTATGATGTGGAATATTTAAAAGTTGGTTTTACTATCTGCCCAGGATCAAAAGACAGTTCACCAAAACCACAGTGTGTCATTTGTGGAGAAATCTTATCCAGTGAAAACATGAAGCCAGCAAATCTTTCTCATCATTTGAAGACAAAACATTCAGAATTAGAAAACAAACCAGTGGATTTTTTTGAACAAAAATTTCTTGAAATGGAATGTCAAAACAGTTCTTTAAAAAGGTGTTTACTAGTTGAAAAGTCCCTTGTGAAAGCTTCTTATTTAATTGCTTTTCAAATTGCTGCCAGCAAGAAGCCATTCTCCATTGCTGAAGAGTTAATTAAACCCTATTTAGTAGAAATGTGTTCAGAAGTTTTGGGTTCAAGTGCTGGAGACAAAATGAAAACTATTCCTCTATCTAATAATACAATTGGACACAGGATTGATGAACTGTCTGCAGATATTGAAGATCAGCTAATTCAAAAAGTCAGAGAGTCAAAGTGGTTTGCCCTTCAGATAGATGAATCATCAGAAATCTCCAATACCACCCTTCTTTTGTGCTATATTCGTTTCATTGATTATGAGTGTAGTGAGGTAAAAGAAGAATTACTGTGTTGCATTGAAATGCCTTCTCAAATAACTGGTTTTGAAATATTTGAGCTAATAAATAAATATATTACTAGTAAATCTTTGAATTGGAAACATTGTGTCGGTCTCTGCACAGATGGGGCTGCAAGTATGATTGGCAGATGTTCTGGTTTAAGGACAAAAATTCAAGAAGTTACCATAAATACAGTGGCATTTACACATTGTATTATTCACCGTGAACATTTAGCAGCAGAAAAGATGTCTCCATACTTACATGAAATTCTTTTGCAGTCTGCACAAATTTTAAGTTTTATAAAGAGCAATGCACTAAATTCACGTATGTTAACAATTCTGTGTGAAAAGATGGGGTCTGAGCTTGTGAATCTACCTCTTTATGCTGAAGTACGCTGGATGTTGAAAGGGAATATTTTAACAAGATTATTTGAATTACGACATGAAATTGAAATTTTTTTAAATCAAAAGTGTTCAGATTTGGCCAAGTATTTTCTTGATGAGGAATGGATTGCAAAGCTGGCCTACTTATCAGATATTTTTTCACTTATAAATGAATTAAATTTAAGTCTCCAAGGAACTATGACTACTCTCTTCAGTTTGTACAACAAAATTGATGTATTTAAGAAAAAGTTAAAGATGTGGTTGAAGCGCACACAAGAGAATGATTATGACATGTTTCCTTCATTTTCTGAATTCTCCAACTCATCAGACTTAAATATGAGACACATTGCAAACATTATTGTTGAGCACCTGGAAGGACTGTTCCAAATATTCAATGACTGCTATCCACCGGAAGAAGATTTGCGTTCAGGAAATTTGTGGATAATTAATCCTTTCACAAACCACCAAAATAGTAATCTCACAGACTTTGAAGAAGAAAAACTAGCAAAATTATCTTCAGATTTAGGATTACAGTCAGCATTTAAATCAATGTCTGTAACTCAGTTTTGGATAAATGCAAAGACAAGTTACCCAGAACTCCATGAAAAGGCAATGAAATTGTTATTGCCCTTTTCAACTGTCTATTTATGTGATGCTACGTTTTCAGCTTTGACTGAGTCAAAACAAAGAAATTTGTTAGTTTCTGGCCCTGCCCTAAGACTTGCAGTCACATCTTTAATTCCAAGAATAGAAAAATTAGTAAAGGAGAAAGAATAGCGAAACATACATATTGCTTATTATCAAAGTCTATAATTTTGTGTTAAATTTTGTATAAGTATCCTAAAATATAATTTCCTAATGTAGATATGTGTTTGCAGTGATTAAATAACTGTTTTAATAATATTTTGTTGAGGAATTCAATATTTATGTATTGTATGTCATTTTAACAGTCCAGAGTGAAGAATTTTACCAATGGATCAAATAGTTTGTATTAGTGGCAAAAAATAATTAAAGGCTCTATTTATAATATAAAAGCATAACTGGATTTTGAAACAGCCTGGCCTCTAGTTGCACAAGGAAGTTTTTAATCTTAGCCAGTCAGCCACCACTCCAAGACACTGTGGGAAGGTAGAAAGCAAAGATGTCAGTGGCTTATAGAACAAATGGAAGGTTTCACGAGTGAAACCTTTGTTCTCATCAACTCACTAGACCTGGATGGACTTAAGCATAATTTTTTCATAAAGGGTCAGTCAGGTAGTAGATAATGTATTTATTTATTTATTAAAGATTTAGGGCTCTTCCTGATGGCACAACAGGTTAAAGCACCACATTATGAAGCTCTCTGAAGCCACTGCAGCATGAGTTCGATACCCCACCAGGGAGCTGACCCACATGGTGTGGCAGACCACTCCTGACCCGCCTGCTGCTCCCCTCAGCAATATATTTCTGTAGATCTGCCTGTTCTGCTCCCCACTCTGTCTCTGGTGAATCCTTTCACCCACCACACCTCTGGCCTGTACCCCAGTCCTGTAAGCATAAATAAAACTTTTAAAAAAGATTTATTTGTGCATAGAGGAATTGAAGCAGAACAGGTAAAATACACTGAAATAAACTGCTGAGGTGAGCAGGTGGCATGAGAGGAAGTGCCTGCTGCACCATGTGGGTCAGCTACTTGACTGGGGATTGAATTTAGTAGTGACTGGAGATAAATTGGTAGTCCTGAGACTTAATCCCTGAGCCACTAGGGAGGCCTAGATAGTAGAAATTTTAGACATTGTAGGCTAAGTACTCAGTTCTGTGGTGTAGCTACAAACTTTTAATTCATGAACACTGAAATAGAGATTTTATAATTTTCTTGTGTCATTTTAGTATTAAAAAATCTTTTTAGCATTAAAAAATCTGAATAAACATTGTTAAGTGTAGGAGAGTTTAAGAAGCCAGACAGCAGACCAAATTTGGCTTGCAATTTGCCTATGCCAGGTCTAAAAGACTTTTCAGTAAAACTGTCTTCCCATTTCAGGTTTCTAATTTTCAAATACCTTTCATTTTCTAATTTTGGCTGAGAGAAATTAGAGGCAAAATATATTTTAGCAAAGGCAGAAAGGAACAACATATTTTATAATTATTATTGGTTTATTACAATAATAAGTCAATATCAACTTACAAGCAACTGTTGAGGTCGTAAATGATGTCTTATTTGGGGTTAGTGATTCTTGGGTTCACTCTGGGAAAGGTTTCATTAGAGCTCCTCTTCTCAGTCCCATGTGGTGAGTTCCCCAGGCGAGTTTCTCCATGGGACAGAGACTCAGTTACACTTAAAGAGCAGGTTTATTCAGGAAAAGGACAGAGGAGTAGAGACACTTGCATACTCACAAGTGGGCAGGAAGAGCTGCCCAAAGGGACAGATTTGCAGAGAGGCCTGCGTGGTCCCAGGTGGGTGGCCCTAGGAGAGCTGCCTCTTCTGAGGGAGGACATTGCAAAGAACAGGTCACAGGCCAGAGGCTGCTGCCCTGCAGAGGGAGAATCTGGGTGGAAAGAAGCACCTGCATAGGCACAGGTGGGCAGGGCAGCTGCCGTGAGCCAGTGCTGAGACTGCGCTGATAAAAGTCCTTTTTTTCTCTGGGAGGGGCTCACTCCTTTGTGGAGTAGCCTGTTAGCTGCTGACTTTGGATAACTAGTGGAATCTCAGAATGGCCCAATGTCTGTATCTTTATTTACCCTCAGGTTTGTGCTTCCCATATTCCCTACAGCAGTCTGATATCGAAGTCTCTATGGCTGGTTAATTAATGGTCATGTTAGTTCCTTCTGCCCCCAAGTCCTTGCATGAGTCAGGTTTCAACCTTGTGATGTCTCCTTTTTCTCCATCAATGTATGGATGTGCTAGGCATTGTGCTAGACTCGTTAGAAATCCAAGAGAACTGATACGGCCTCATCCACCACTTACAGGCGGAGACACTGAGGCGCGCTGAGGTGAGGTGACTGTTCAGAACAGTGTGCCACAGGCAGGAAGGAAGTCGGGTCTTTCTAAGGTAAACGGAGCCCTTACGCGAATCACACCCTAATCCCCAAGGGTGACTGTACGCCGCCTCGGCTGGGAGACAGACTTGCCCAGACCGGTGACCCACCCGGTCTGTGAGCTGGGAAGCCGCTCCCACGCGGCCTGGCCTCCAGCGGCCGAGCAGGGCGGGAAAAGGGTCAGCCACCGGCAAGGCGCGGGAAACCGCCGGCGCGCGTTTCTTCCGCTGTCTGAGGGAGGAAACCGGCGGGCGGCAGGGGGCGTGTTTTCGGCGGGTCTGCCCCGGGCGCGTCAGCCCCGCAGTGGCTGCCAGTCGCGCGGCCATGGCGCTCACTTCTCTGCGCGTCCTGCTGGGTGGCTTCTTCGCGCTCACGGGGTTGGCCAAGCTCTCGGATCAGATCT
This sequence comes from Condylura cristata, assembly GCF_000260355.1. NCBI lineage: Eukaryota > Metazoa > Chordata > Mammalia > Eulipotyphla > Talpidae > Condylura > Condylura cristata. Next base: position 17,743,536 of record NW_004567109.1, on the reverse strand, counting down.
CCGAGCCCCTGTTGGAGCAGATGGTGAGCGGCGCGGTGTGGGCGGCGGTGGGGGTCTGGTCGCGAGGCGCCCCGGTGCTAGGCCCTGGGCGTTACCGAGACTGGGCCCGCCCCCGACCCCCACGCCGGTGCCAGGCGGACCTGCCTGCCTTTGGGCGGGCGAGAAGTTTTCAGAGTAAGGGGGAAGAGCACCTGGACCTCCACTCACATGTGCAGAGTTTCTTCACTTCTTCCATAGTCAGAGGGAACCAGGACATCCTCTACCAGGAACACTAGTGGCCCGAGGCAGCAGAGAGAGGGGAAGATGGAAGGGAAAGGGGGCAGAGCTTCATCTCCGCGTCCTTTCACCTTTTGCTTGCATTCTTGGGAGGTCGATGAGGCAGGGGATTGTTAATTTCTGCTTGACAGGGCAGGAAACCTATCCTAAAAGTGAAATTATCTCCTGAAGGTTATACAGTCCGGAAGTGGAGCCAAAGCTGGACATTGTCCTAAATCAGAATCCTGAGATTCTTTTCCATGGAGCCTGGGGAGGAGGCCTAGAAGTTGCCCCTCAGCCTGTTGTCTATGTCCAGAGGCAGGAAAGTTCCTATTCCTCCCCTCCTCCCCCCCACCCCTCCCACCGCAAAGACTGATTTATTTATTCCTACAAGAGCTGGAGTGCAGACCAGAGATAACCAAGAATGAGGGGATTCACCAGAGATAGTGAGGAGCAGAACAGGCAGTTAGACTGAAATACACTGCTGAGGGGAGTAGCAGGTGAGATAGCAGAGGTCTCCTGCCATATGTGGGTTACCTCCCTGTCCAGGATGGGATTTGTGCTGCTTGATAGCTTGATAGTGCTGTGTCTTAACCATGTGTACCACCAGGGAGAGCCTGGTGTTTTGCCCACCAACTCCTCAGCTTCTCAATTAAGCCAGACTTCAAGATCCTGGGCAGCCTCTCTTGCCCAGGCCTGGATGCTTCCTATCTTCCTGAGAGTGGTGGGTTGTTTGGGGAAGTATATATCCCCAGAGCCAAGCAACTTAGAGCTTCTTCCAGGCACTACTTAGGAGGGGAGGTAGGTGAGTAAGAAAGGGTAACCTGAGGGTTGGAGTGAAGTCATGTGGCCCTGGAGAGTCACCTGCCCTTTTATCTGCAGCTGTGGGATCTAGGACCCAGCATGGGATAGAGTAGGATGCATAATAATCTGCTCTTCCACCCTTACTCCACCACCAAACATTCTCTTCATAGTAGCCTGAAAAGAAACCTGACCACAGAAAAGAGAAGTTATGACTTTCCCAAGTCCGTGGCCCTAATGAGAAGCCCCAAGCCCAGGATTCTCACCCTTGAATTGGGGTTGGGGTTGGCTTGTAATCTGGTGAGAGGTGTGGTCCATCTGCACCACTGCCCAGCCCTTCTCCTTGAGGGTCTTTCCCCTCCAGGCTGACCTCAGGCCTAGACCTGTCCTGACCTAGGTAGCACCTTTGTTGGGGAGTGGAGGGTGTAGGCGCACTCTGCCCTGTGGAAAGCCTGGACAGTGGATCCTTGGTGAGTGACTGACAGGCATTCCCTGCCACCCCTAGAAAGTCCTGTTCACGCAGTTTGCTGAGGTGTTCCCCTTGAAGGTATTCGGCTACCAGCCAGATCCTGTGAGCTACCAAGTGGCTGTGGGCTGGCTGGAACTGCTGGCTGGGTTGCTGCTGGCCCTGGGCCCAACGATGCTGCAAGAGATCAGTAACTTGCTTTTAACCCTGCTCATGACTGGTAAGGGGGTCACTGGGCTGGGGAAGTGGCAACTTCTAGGGGAGGGTGCTGGAAAGAGTTGGCTGTTACCTTCTTTTTTTCTGGTGGTGGGGGGAGCACTTTCTGCTCTGGTCTTTAGGTCTTTAGGACAGGTACTTTTTAAACTTAATATATTTTAACATTAATTTGTCAGTTTACCTTCTGCTTCACCAGTTGTATTAGCTAAATGGTATTCCATGATAAGGACATATTGTAACCTAAAAGCAGCTACCACTTTGTCCCCACCCCTACTCCTAGGATGGAAGAACAGCTGCCACTTACTTATGTGTCTGGCAGGTGGAAGCAGAAAGCAGGGAAGTCGGGCCCCTGAACAGAAAGGCAGAAACTTTCCCTGGGGTCGACAATCCTTGAGGGCCCCTTCATAGTAGCTTGGCCCATAAGGACTGTTGTGTAGGACTGTTGCCTCAGAGGCCAGCCATCCTCAGGCTTTTCTGTATCCCCTGGCCTTGTGTCATCACGCTGCCACCACTACCGCTCCTCCCCTAGTCTTACTATCTCTAGTTTCCTTCATTTTCAGGTCTTTCCCGCATCACCACTACCAACCCCTAGGACTCCTCTCCAAGAGGATTAATAAAGAAGGATGGGGGGAATTTGTTCCAAAGTGCTCCCCTGTTTGGCTGGATTATTTCTTGTTCTCTTAGAGGGGCTACATTAGTTTAAGTATCCTCTGATTCCTGCTGCTTCTCCCCTCTGGGTAGTCAAGGACAAGAATGTACGTAATTACAGTGTTGGTGTATGGGGGAGGTGGTGTTCAATAGGCAGCCTGGGCTGGAGAGTTGCTCCCAGGGAGCTTCAGGGACCTCACTTTTCATTGCAGGGGCTGTCTTCAATTTGATATCTCTGAGAGAGTCACTGATCACCTATGTTCCAGCCGTCATCTGCCTGGGTCTCCTGCTGCTGCTGGATATCTGCCAGATCTTAGTCCCAACTAAGAAGTTGGTCAGACCCAGTAGGAAGACGACTTGAAGTGTGTTCAAGGATTGGAGGGAGTAGAGTGTCTCTTGCCTCTGCTTGCCATGCTGCCATCACAGCAGGAACTCAGAACAAAGTCTCCTACTACCTTGTTACTGATCTGTCCAAGCCTGAATTTCGGGCAGTGTTGAAATAGACATCCTGTCTACCTGGCCCTGGTTTCTCTCTCAGACATTTACTGTTCTGACATACTAACATTCCTCATGTCATGTAAAAATAGGAAAGAAATGGAAAAGAAATTTATATCACCCCAAATTTTAATGTCCCCAAAGAACTTGTGATTCCTTTGTGTAACTGTACCTCTCTACTTTTTCTATGCCTTCATACAGATTTTTTTAATGAAAATGAAATCATTGAATATACTGTTTTATTAGCTGCTTTTTAATGCTAACATTCCATGTGTATTTTACCTTATTGATCCTGATGACCACTGGTGTTCCATTGTAAGGATGTGTTATAATTATATGCTCAAGCTCTCACTGAGGAATATCTGGATTGCTCTCAATGTTTTATGGTTACTTCACAGTAGATCACCTTCGCGTAGTTATTTTTTTTCTCTAGAAGTGAGAGTGCTAGTTCAAAGGAATGTACCTTTTAAAGGGTTTTTATTGCGTACTTAAAATTTACACATGGCATATGGCAGACTATAAATGCCTGCTGCCTGTGTCCTGAGCCACATGAGGTATTCCCTCCCACTGCTTTTTGTCTCTGGCACTTCAGATTTGCAGAGCTAACAAGGAGGAGCTTTTAGTCATCATTTTCCAGCATCTGAAACTGCCAGCCTCAGGTGGTAAGGTGGGCCACTCAGAGTAGTGCTTCTTGATACTTGGTAGAAGACAGAGACACAACCAACTCCATGCTAAAGCAGGCCCAGAAGCCTGGGATGAATCCAGAAGTCCTAGGGTGTCAGAGGGTATGTATTTGTGTCATAATACTTGAGGGAAACGTGACTATGTTGGCCACCTAGTAACATCACCGGCCATCTTCCCCTCAGTGGGGGTCATTTTTGGAAGTGGTGTGCTTCCCACAGGAAAGATAGGGAAAAGCTCACTGATATGTATATATATGTATGTATATATATATGTATGTATATATATATATATACACTCTAGCTTCCAACCTACAGATTGCCAGATTGCTTTGGGGGTAGGGACAAGAGCCTCGGGGGTTCACAAGAGTGAAATCTATGTATTATTCCCTTTCATTCTCACTACAAAATAGTAAATCTTGCTCTGACACTGACTCACTGTGAGCCTCAGATTAGTTGACAAGTTAGATCTTGTGTGTGAAAGCATAGTTGTAAGGCAATGTACCCATAGCAGGTATGTGTACATATATGAACACTAGTATATACAGAACAGTTTATGTATAGTACATAAATATGTAGGTGTGTGTGTGTACTACATAAGAGATGTGTGGAACAATAAGGAAGCTTTCTCCAACAAAGAAGGTCTAGAGATAACAGTTTAAACAGTGGGTAGTTTGGCTGCCCATATAACAATGCATCAAACATTGACATTGCCTCAGCTTTCTGCTTTGCTGCTTTTAATTTATTGGCTGCTTCCCTCAGGGTTGCAAAATAGTTGTATCAGTTCCCGATAGCTCATTTTACACTGATCATCCAAAGGTGAAGAGAGAAAGGAAAGCTCTCTTGGGTTACCCTTAGATATGCCCTCACATCCCACTGGTAAGAATTATGTCACATTCCCATTCTATTTTATTGGCAAGGAGAATGGAATTCCATGATAGAATTAGGCTAGCTAAGAATTACCCACACTGGTTGTCAAGAAGGGAAGAGGAAGATTATGGTTTTGCCACTTATAACGTATTTACAAAATACAGATAATGATAGACACCATAGAGTTGTTGGAGGATTTAGTAAGTTAAGGTGCTTGCAGTAGTAGCTGGTACATAAGTGAGTTCTGTTACTAAATGCCATTTTGTTCACAGATAAATGGATTCAGAAGGAGACTACATGTCAGACCTGAGACTAAAATTAAGACCTGATTGAGTTCAGACCCATATTTTCCACTGCACTTGCTGCCAAAGTTGAATGTGGGCAGGCCTGACACACCCACTTTCTTCACCTAGATGGTGAACAGGATGATTGGTCCAGTGTGATTAAATCAGCCTCATTTCTCAGAATGGCTGTTCTACATGAAAATTTTGAAGCCCATGAAAAAAAGAGGATCTTGGCCTCTTATTGTCCCCACCCCTTCCAGGATGCCACAGCCAGCCTGTCTCCAGCCACGACTTTGAGTAAAACCTCACAGCTGGCATTAGCTTGAGCGTTCTTGCTTACTAAGGCTTAGCCTGTATGCTGATTAGCACTACAGGGCCCCCAAGTTTGACTGTAGGGTCTGCCCAGCAGCTGCAGGAAGACAGAGTGCTGGAGGAGTAGGCTGGCCAGCTGGTATGGAGGAGCGGTTGGGATTGACAGCAACAGAAGTATTCTGAGATCCAGCAGTGTGCTTCCTCAGCCCAAGGAGAAGCCAGGCCTTAGGAAAATTGGTTTCCCCCAACCCCCAACTTCAGCCTAAACCTAAGTGAGGTCAGCACAATGACATTCAGCTGTCAGGCTTTTCTTGTACTTTCTCCCTCACACCACCCCCTTGCGCCACAGATACTCCCTTCTCTTGGGGCCCTGGCTACACCCCACAAACCCAGCTCACAGCTGCCACAGGTGGGTCCCAGCCCCCTCCAGCTGTTAGGCCCATTTTTCATGTTGCATCCTGGGATTAGTCAGTTGATGGGAAGTTCTGGGATATGTGGGTGGGAGTGAATTCTGCCCTCAGTTCTTAAAGCCAGGCCCACTGAGCCCTAGAGAGAGCTGCTGCAGTCGGAACAAGAGGTAAGGGAGGAATGATCTGGTGGGATAACAAGGGGAGGCTCAGGATGGGCATTTGGGGGCTACAACCAAAGTGGATGGAGCTGAGAAAAGGAATGAAGAGAATATTAACTCAGGGTCCCTGAAAAGATTAGAGGTGAGAGGCAGAAATAAAATGTTGGTACTAAGAACCAAGTTTTGTGACGCCCTAGGGCTGTGCTTATATTCTAAATATAGGAAGAGGACATTGTCTTTGTGTACTTACCCCCCTTGGGGAAAGAGTAGGGATACACCCAGATGTCTTTATGTTGTTTTGTTTGCTTGGGCTGTCTGTGTCTCTAGCGCTATATGTGTGCCTGTGTGGGTGTACACATTCATCTGTGTGCTGCCTAGAGGGGAAGGGAGCTAATGGTTATGAAGTATCTCCCCAGTGTCAGCCACAGTACTCAGTTTTACTTATGTTTTCTCATAATCCTCCCAACAATCCTGTGAGGTAGATATTTTAATCTCTCTTTTATAGCAAAGAAGACAAGTTCAGTGAAGCTGAGTAATTTGCCCAAGGTCACATGGCAAATAAATGTGTGTATCTTAAATCTGTTTGATTGCCAGACCTGTGTCCTTTTTGGTTTGCTCTCCAAAGTTTTGAATCAGATTTAGGAAGTCTTTGTGGTCAAGAGCTGGAAGGGAAGGAAATACACTGGAAGGCTGAGGGTCTTTAAACCTTTCAGCCTTGTCAGAGGTGCTCCAGGCAAGCCCCAGAGGTGCACCTATGCAAGCCCAAAATTACTGTGCAGGAGCCTAACTTCTGGGCAGCTGCACCGTAAGACCCCTCCTCTGTTCATTCCACCCTCCCTCCAGTGGATGGTATATGGAGGAGAGAGACTTGGGCTTTAACTGCAAAGGACTATAAATCCCATTCTGGTTCCTCTGGAACACTCCATTGGCTCAGTAGAGCTTGTGTTTACTGCACAAATCTGAGCCATATTCCATCAGTGAGGGGCACCTTCACCTTTCCAGCAGCCAAGATGGGAGATTCTCGAGGAATCTGAGACTTCTGCTTCTTCCTCATTTCCCACAGCTTGTCATCAAGCCCAGTCTACTTCAAGTCGCTGGAGTCCATCCCTGCTTTTCCATGGCCAGCAGCTGCTGGTCAGGCTCAGTTCTCAGCCCCTCTTGCACGGACTTTCTTGTTCTATGGTTTCTCACAGCACCAGCTAAGGAAGACAGGGCTGGAGGAGGTTGGGGGTGTGGAGAGGGATTCTTTTGTGGCTAGCCTCCTGGTAATGTCTCTTCCTCTCCCCAGTCCAAGGTTCGAGATGAACAGCAGTGTTGAGGATCTGGGTGTTGGCGGTTGCAGCCCATGGGATGACCCTGCGCGCTTCATCGTGGTCCCGACAGCCTATGCCTTGGCGCTGGGCCTGGGGCTGCCCGCCAACGTGGCTGCCCTGGCAGTGTTTGTCCGCAGCGGCAGGCGTCTGGGTCAGGCCCTGCGTCTCTATCTGCTCAACCTGGCTCTGGCTGACGTGCTCTTCACGCTCACGCTGCCTCTGTGGCTCACCTACTACCTTGGCCGGGCCCACTGGCCTTTCCCGGAGGCCGTCTGCCGTGCGGCCGGGGCAGCCTACTATGTGTCCACCTATTCGGCCATGGCCTTCGCGGTGCTCATCAGCGTGTGCCGCTGTGGCTCTGTGCGTCAGCCTGGGCTGAGGGTGGCCACCCGCCTCAGGCTGAGCCGCCCAGGCCCTGCTCGTGCCGCGTGTGCCGCCGCCTGGCTGGCGGGCCTGGCCTGTGCAGTGCCCTCGCTGGCCGCTCCGCATGCCTTGCTCCCAGGCCCGGGTGGCGCCGCTCACTGCCTGGAGTATGGCTGGGCGCGCGCTGGCCTGGCCTACGCCACTGTGGCCTTCTTTGCGGCCGCCTTCCTGCTGGTGCTCACCGCCTACCTGAACCTGGCACGGACGCTTGCCCCGCCCTCGGGCCCTGGCTCAGCCCCCGTCGGCCCGCACCGGCGCGCGGCCAGAACCATGGTGTTGGGGCTCCTGCTGGTCTTCGCCCTCTGCCTGGCACCCTACCACCTGTTGCTGGCGCCCTGGGTAGCCAGAAAGCAGAGCAACGCGGGCGGCGACGGCGGTGGATGTCATGCAGTCTCTATGCTCGATGTCTTGCACACGCTCAGCCTGGCGCTGCTGAGCCTCAACAGCTGCCTGGACCCTCTCATCTACTGTTTCTCAGTGCGCCGTTTCCGCCAGGACTGCTGGGCACTGAGCTGCTGCCCGGGGACCTGGGAACCCCGGGCACATGGGTCCTCCTTGACTTCCTCTTAGAGAAGTCCTGACTCTTCTCATGTTTCACCCCTGCCACCCTCCTGGTGGCATTCTGGGTAGGGAAGACTCTTTGGAAGAACCTAGAGCCCAATTTTGATGCCCCAAAGATGTAGACCATGTGGCTCCTGTGTAAAAAGGACATAGAACATTCATTGTAACCCAAGTGTTCCCTAGACTTTGCCAACTTCGGGATGCAAATAAAATGCCACTGTTTTTGGCCTGCAAGGCCTTGCCCTTTGGCTCCTCTTTTCCTCCCACTCTGCTCCTCTCCTCTGTTGGGTCACCTTGATAGCCCATTGGACTAGTTTTCTTTTCTAGACACTTTCAAGACCTTTAAACCTGACCTTGCAAGGATGATGTCCCCCTCTCATTTTTGCTACGTTAATTTCTTTTCATCCACACTTCCTCAAAAGTGACTTAACAGGCAAAGCTTTCTTGACTGTAAACACACACGTTTGTGCACACCTGGAACTGGATTAGAGCTCACTGTTCCTTCAAATTCTTTTGACAATTGCAATCAAGAAATTAATCAGTAACTTGATGGCTTTCTTTTTCTTTTATTTGTGCCAAAATTTATTTATGCTGGTCCATAACAAAATGTCATTTTTAGAGAACCCAAAGATTGAATATTGGCAATTTTATTTTTATCCAATTCAACTTAATAAGTTCCATGTTTACCATATTCACTGTATTCTTGGTGCTTGCTACTGTGCCGTGCACATAGTAAAACCTCAGTATATCAGGGGGCTAATGAAATTTGGGTACCATTAGGTTAAGATGCTCAAGTACTCACTCAGATATCCCAGTCTCTGGTAGATTCTCCAAGTGTTGCCCTGATGCATTCTGTACCCCATCCAGGTGATTGCTTCCTTTTGCTATTGTTGGATACCTGCAACCATCTTCTCTATGGCACCAAGATTTCTGAGTCAAGATTTAGTATTAACTGGGACAGGGAGGGGTCAAACCTGCCACCTTCCCCTTCAGCTGAGCTGGGACTCTCACAGGTACAAATCCCTGGCTATTGTTCCAGCCACTAATGCTTTCCCTCCTGGTGCCTTTCAGCAGCTGCGCAGGGAAGGAACCCACTCCCTTGCTTTTATCACTGTATGGGGGTGCCATAACGGGGCTGCTTGGGTCTTGAAGAGTCACAGTTAATGGGTTAGGAAGGATTGGCCAATCAACCACCATGTCTTATTGACCTTCAATTTCTAGTGTTGAATTTATCTTCTAAAGATAAATTTGAGAAATTCTTCTTTGATGATTACCTTTCCCTGGCCCCTTATTCCTGCTTTAAAATTTTCTTTTACATTAAGTTAATATGTGTTCATGAAAATAAACTCAGAGTGGAGTGAGAAATGTAGACTAGGAAGTAAATGTCCCTCAGCAGTGGCCACTGTTGACAGTTTCTTATTGTATGTCTCTTTGAAGATGTTTTCTATTATGGTACAAATAAATGCGTAGTCAGTTTTCTTCAAAAAACCACAATGGAACAGTATTCCAAGGCTCTTCTGTAACTTTCTTTTCTCACTTACTGTATCTTCTAGCACATAGAGCTCTACCTCATTCTTTTTAATAGATGCAAAGTATGTCACTCACTTGATCCCCTATTGATGGGCATTTGTTTCCATTGTTTTGCTCTGGTAAACAATGATGCAGAGAATGTTCTTGTCCATAAATCTTTGCATACTTGTAAATCTGTAGAATAAATTCCTGGCAACAAAATTGCTGTGCCAAGGAGTATGTGTGCGCACTTAAACTGTTTGATTACATCACCCAATTGCCTCTGAAAATGTGACACCAATTACACACCTACCCACAGCATGTAATGGTTCCTGTTTTACCACACACTCACAAAAGGGCTGGATGTTTTTACCTGCCCCTTCTTGAATCTGAACTCCTGTCTACATTCCAATGTTGAACTTTGTTATTTTTCCTTCTTTCCTAGAAAATGTCTTAGTCTCCTTGATAGTTACTTGAAAGCTAGTGAGAATAGGAGTGGCAAGAAAAAGGATGTCACCTAAGAACTCACAGTAGTCAAACCTTAGCCTATCTTGCTTGTTGGAGAAATTAAACAGAGCCCACGTGTGAGTCCACCTGCACATTGGGAGGTCTACAATTACTGCTAGTTCTCCTTCCTTGAGAATTAGGCTGGTTCATCCCATGCAATGCTGACCAGTTTCTCACCAAGATCAGGAGTTTGCTTGGGCTTATATCATGAATTCCTTTGCTCTGGTGGGATGAATTGCTTAGTCCCAAGGGCCCTACAATGTTGGGTCTCTGAGAAATGATTTGGTGTCTATACTTGAGCCAGCTGAATCTCTTGAGGCTGAATTTGATTCTGCCCAAATGAAAACTCATTCCCTGTGGCCTCATTCATCCTTGCAGTCTTATGTTATCCTGCTTTTGATGTAGTCAGTTTCCTTTGGGAAATGTCTGAGTCTTCTGTGTCTAACCTGGGGGAAAAGAACTGGACAGTTGATTGCCTTTGAGAGGTCAGACATGTTGGAAAGAACATCTCTATTTAGAGTTACAGTATGTGGGAATAACTCTCCTCCCTCCCTGTTCATTCAGGGGAATGAGAGAGCCTCAAGCAAAGACCCAAAAGCAAAGAGTCTGAGGGTTGAGAGAGATGGTTGCTTTGTATTGTCAATCCTTTTGAGCTTGGGCTCCCTTGGTTTATTTCAGACCTTAAAGAATTTGATCCAAGATGCTCCTTCATTCCAGGATGAAGAAGAAGGTAACCCAAGCTGGTGTTTAATTAGATGCTGGGCACTCCATTAGGATACGGGAAAAACTTGTCTGACAACTATAGATATCAATATTTCTTAGATTCCCCATTCCAAGTTCCAATCCCTGGCCTTACCTACCCAGGTCATGCCTTGTGGCTGAGGGTCTAAATATGGTGCAGGGAAGTGCTTCTTAACACAGAAAGAACTAAGCTTCCTTTCTCTACTGGTCTCACTCTCTACTTCAGGTCAGTCACAGGTCAGCCCAATCTGAATCCAGCCCAATCCCATCCCTGCCCTTGGCCACAGGTGGCCCAGTTCTTGGGCTCTCCACACACTTGCCTGAACCTTCTGACCAGTCTTACATCCTCTGTGATCATATTTGCTCCTACCTGAGTCCTCACCTGCACCTGGACCCTCACCTGAAGCAGACCCTACCTTCTTCCTCTGCCTCTGCAGGGAAGCCTGTCACAATTCAGCTTGATTTTTCTCTCTGCCTTAAGGTCTCAAGATGCTCTCTCTGCAGCTCATTCTTTACCTTGACATATGCTTAGTTTTTCCCTAGGCTTAGTTTTCCCTGTTGAGTCCTGCAAATCTCCCTGTGGCTGCTATCCTTTATTGACCCTGAAACTACCTTGAAAACAGTCCAGATTCAAGGACTATAACCTCTTTCCCTAAAGACTCACTTCTAGTACCTCCTCAGGCCTACAGTTTCCTGCCATTGGTGGGCACCTGCCTTCCATCTAGGCATAGTAGGGAGATAAATGGCCATTAAACCAGACTTCCCTATTCCTGATTCTTAGTGAGCACCAGTCTAGCTCTGAAACATACCTATGGTTGGGGTGATGGGCTCACACTGAGCTCTAGCATTTGTGGAGGTACTGGACAAGTGTAAAATTGGAGGACCACATGCCATATGTCTAAATATTTAAACGTTATAAATTAACCAAACACATTATTCAATAAAACATGTTCTTTTACCTTGACAAATACACCTTTGTCTATAAATACAGGCTAGAGAAGGATGTGTAAAACTACAGTTTTCAGGAAAGAAAAATCAACAAATTTCAAAGATGTCTGAATTCAATGTTATATTTAGTTTAAACTCTGTGTTTGGGTCCTGTGTGATATATAACTATATAAAAGTAGTTTAAATTAATCCTACAGATCACTGTCATCCACAATACAATTTTTTAAACCATTTCCTTAAGCTATTTCTATATTCATACAGAATTTTTACATTCCTTTTCAAAAATTTTTAATGAGATTATTATTTTAAAAGAAAAAAAATGAGAGCTTGTTGCTAAATTTGTTCAAATCTTTCTTCAATCAAGATTATGCCTCAATCAAAAGTAACCAAAAAGTAGTCTCTATAGAAATTAGTTTTGTCATTATGAATCTTGTTCATTTTTGTGTAAACATTTTCCTTTCATTGTTCTAATTGCCTTATATTTTATTGAGGTCTCAATTCAGTTGTAAATTTTATGTAAAGTGTTTTTCAATTTTGAGAAACTTTTCTAATTTATATAGAAATATGTTTTTAGTTTTAAAAGTGAAATAGTTAAACATAGCTAATTGTTCCTTCTTATGAGTGTTTATTGTATTTCTTAATAGCAAGCATTAGTGTAAATCAAGAAACTGTTGATGTACATATTCAAAATTAATATTTTTCCATCAAAGATCATGGTTTGTTTTTTATTTGAGAATTTTAGTTATTTAATTTAACTTTTCTAGTTCAAATCAGATCTTGAATGCAATTGATTTCATAGCAATTAGAATTCCCACCATGTGTCTGAGAATGTTATCAGCACAATTTTATCAAGATTTCTTAGTAAATCCAAACTGTGTACAAAACACACTCAAAGAATATTTCTGGATTTGCATTGTATACATCTTTTCATTAATCATAGCATAATAACCATAAACTTGGTGATCTTTTAAATCAGTTCTGAAAATTGAAAGTGTTTTATTTCTTCATTCAAGTTAAATTTGTATTTTGGGATTCTGATTTGTATAGGATGTAGCATCTTAACATTGCACTGTAATTGTAATAATTAGAAAAAGCTTAATAAATCACAACAATCACATTTTAAAGATACTAGACAATGACTAGAAGAATTTCAATTCAGACAGAGAGAGGATCCTTTCTGAGTTGAACTGGTGGTCACTGGGTGTTTTCTTTCCTGGAAGCATTTGTTCATTTTCTGTATGAAGTAAATAGTGAAGTTGATCCATGCATAGTCTTCTACTAGTAGTAAAAGGAACCAGCACAATTTTGGGCAGTTAGAAGGATGTGTTGTAAAAATTAGGGTCTCTAAAATACATTTGGTTGTAATTGTAGGACAGATGTGGAGACTAAATTGAGACTAAATGTGGAACCCTGGGGCCCTCCCTGGTGATGCAATAGATTAAGGCACAGCACTGTGAATCTAGCCTCAGCCTCTTTGGCATGAATTTGATCCCTGGCAAGGGAGGTGACCCACATGGCAGAACTCTCCTGACCTGCCCGCTGCTCCCCTTAGCAATGTACTTCATCAATCTGCCTGTTCTGTTCCCTGCTCTGTCTCTGGTGAATCCTCTCCTCGTCCCTGCATCCCTGGCTTGTACCCCAGTTCTGTATGCATAGATAAATAAACCTTAAAAAAACAAACAAACAAACAAACAAAAAAATCGTGGAATCCTGGAAGCCAGACAACGCATTTCTAAAAGGTAAAGTGAAATATTTCATAATCTTGAGATACTTAGGACACAAACTCTAACTAGAGAAAAAGTCAGACACAAATACATAGCTGGTATTTCCTTTAGGGTATTGTCCAGGTTTTGAAGCTGTGACAATGAAGAAAAGGTAAAAAAAAAGGTGAAAATACTAAGGTAAAATCTCCAAAGACTGGAATTTCCTGCAGGTCTTCTGGGGAGAGAGAAAGACAGTAGACTCAGTAAAAAGCTGAGGAAAGAGGGGTTCAAGCAGGAATGAATCAGAGGTAGACTGAATAATCCTAAAGCTGCCATCCAGCTCTGTCTCAGTTAATTCTGAATTGGATTGGGAGGATCGGCCCCTTATTTTACCAGCCTAATAGGGGAAAGGTGGAACTTTCTCTGCTGGGAAATATCATATAGTGCTTCAACATGTCTTATATATATATAATGCCTGGCATATAACAAAAAGATAATAAATAGAATAATATGATCGATGATCAAGAGACAAAACAAACAATAGAAACAGACCCATAAATGCCCCAAATGTTATAATAAGGACTTTAAATACTTATAATGAGCTGAAATGATTAAAAACTAGAGAATAATATGGGCAAAATGAATGAAAAAATCGACATTTTAAACAGATTTGAAATTCATAAAAGGAATCACAGGATCAAGTTGAGAACTAGAAAGTAATATTAGCAGAACTTGGGATTCTTTTATGATAGAATGACAGTTAATAAGCATAATTCACACTTATATAATTTCATGAAAAATATTATATGTATAAACCATAATGAACAACATATAAAAATAAAACAAATTAATTGGCCTCTTGCTGGAAGTAAATCTATCAATAAAGGTGAGTAATTAATGCTACATAGTAAATTATTTTTAAAGATTTATTTATTTACACATACAGAACCAGGGTACAGGCCAGAGGTGTGGGGGTGAGAGGACTCACCAGAGACAGTGAGGAGTAGAACAGGCAGATGTACTGAAATACACTGTTGAGGGGCTCATGGGCAGGTCAGGAGAGGTCTGCCACACTACATGAGTCACCTCCCCAGCTGGGGATCAAACTCATGCTGCAGTGGTGGCAGATTGCTTCATAGTGCTGTACTTTAACCTGTTGTAATACCAGGGATGGCCCCATAGTAAATTTTTACCATGCTATTTTTTCTGAGAAGAAAGAGCCATTAGCATTCAATACTGATGGAAATAAAATAAGAAAGTCTGTTATCAAATACTTTCCTGGCTTCACACAGTCAGGAGTATGAATGATTAAATAATCTCAGTTCTCCAAATGGAATCTACAACCTCTCTTTATCAAAAAAACCCAGGCATCACTATTTGCCAAGAAATAAACTTGGGTTCTTTTCTTCCCTTTAAAAAAAAAAGAAATTAACATTCTAGGGCTAAAATTTATACCTGAAATTAGAAATTAATTAGATGGGCTTAATAGTAGACTGTTATATCAGTTATAAAAGTTATACACATATATGTGTGTATTTATATAAATCTATATTAATCTATATTTATACATATTTTAAAATTAGAGAACTATAACACAAATCAAAAGAAAACATACAAACAAAAAAGAAAATAACTAACCAGAAATACAAAGGGAACAAAGAATAATTTTTTTTGAAGAACAGAATTAAAATGTTATGTAAGATCAATCAAAATGACAATATGCTTGTAGTGGAGACTAGAGTAGTGGAGAAAAAAAGATGGAGTAGAGGGAATATTTGAAGAAATTAGAGCTAAGAATTTTAAAAAATAGTGAAAGGCATTGATCAACTTATTCAAGAACATTCATGAAACCCAAGCAGGATAAATAAAAATAATAATCTCAATTGATGCAGAAAAAGCATGTAACAAATATATTACCCTTTCATGATAAATTAACAAACTAAAAATGTAAGAAGCTACTTCAACATAATAAAAATCATATATAAAAAGCCCATAGCAAACATCATACTCAATAGGGAATGACTAAAGCTTTAACTCAAAGATCAGGAATAAGACAAATATTGAATGCTTTCCCCACTTTTATACAAGTAAACAGCATAGTAATGGAAGTCCTAGGCAGAGCAATTAGAAAAGAAATAGAAGGCATCTAAATTGGAAAGGAAGAAGTAAAATTATCATGTTAATAAATGATATGATTGCATAATTACAAAATGCTAGGGCCTCACTTGTGGCCTAGGGTTTAAGTCTCAGCACTACCACCCCAATGGCTCACTATGATGGCCTGAGTTCTGTCCCACATGGTACAGCCGACTTCTCCTGTTTCCCTTGCTGCTTCCCTTAGCAGTGTATTTCAGTCAATCTACCTGTTCTGCTCTCCTCTCATCTTTGCCTCTTCCCTCTGGCCTATACTCCAGTTTTTCTACATAAAAATAAATAAAAATTTCAGGAAAAAATGCTGAGGACTTCACAAAGAGGCTGTTAGTATTAATTAATGAGGTCAGCTAGCTGAAAGGTATAAAGTCAAACACATAAAAATCAGTTGCATTTCTAAATATAATGAATAATCAAAAGAAAATGTGAAAACAATTTCATTTACAATAACATCAAGAAGAATAAACTACTTAGGGATTACTTATCCAAGTTGTTAAGAGTTACAGAGTGAAAATTACAAAGAATTGCTTAAAGAAATTAAAGAAAATACAAATAAATGGATACACATCTCATGTTGATAGATTAGAAAGATGTAATATTAATAACACATCAATACTATCTATGTAAGACAACTTACAGATTCAGTGTAATTTCTCTATCAAAAATCCCAATGATTTTTTCCTTTTTTTTTTTTTTTTTTTTGCAGAAATAGAACCATCCTAAAAATCATATGGACTCTGGGCCCTCCCTGATAGCGCAAGGGGTTAAAGCACAGCACTATGAAGTGACCATAGTCACTATAGCACAAGTTTGACCCCTGGCCAGGGAGCTGACCCACATGGTGTGGCAAACCTCTCCTGTCCTGCCAGCTGCTCCCCTCAGCAATGTACTTTGTCAACCTGCCTGTTCTGCTCCACACTCTGTCTCTGGTGAACCTTCTCACCTCCTGCACCTCTGGCCTGCACCCCAGTTCTTGTATGTATAAATAAATAAATCTTTAAAAGAAATTATATGGAATCTTGAGAGACCCCGAATAGCCAAAAACAATGTTGAAAAAGAGCAAAATTGTCGGATTCTCACTTCCTGATTCCAAAACTTAAAATACAGCTACTGTAATTATAACATTGTAGCATGACATAAAGACAGATACAGCGATCCATGGAATGTAATACAGAATGCACAAATAAACCTTCACATTTATGGTCAAATGAATTTTGACAAAAATGCCAAGGCCACTGAAGAGGGGAATGGATATTTTAAACTTTTAAACAAATGGTAGTGAGAAAAGTGGATCTGCAAAAGAGTGAAATTAGACTCTTATGTAACATGTTATAAAAAATGAAGCCAACATTGATCATAGACCTAAATCTGTGACTTAAAACAACAAATCCCTTAGAGGAAAACATTAGACAAAAGATCTATGACCCTGGACTTAGCAATGTTTTCTTAGATATAATACCAAAAGCACATTTAACAAATAGACAAGTGGATTGTCTATGAAAACAAAACTGTGCATCAAAAGATATTACTTACAGATCAAAAAGACAATCCAGAAAATGTGGGAAAATATCTGCAAATCATGTATTTGATAAGGGTTTACTATCCAGAATATCTAGAGAACTGCTTACAAAGCAACAATAGGCTATTCAGAAATTGGGAAAGAATTTCAATAGATATTCTCCAGGGAACATATATGAATGGTAAATAAGATGTTTAACATTATTAATCATTAGAGAAATGCAAATCAAAGCTAGGATGACATACCACCCTGATCCATTAAGTTGTTACTATAAAAAGAAAACCTAGAAAATAACAAATGTTGGCAAGGATGTAGTGAAGTTGGAATGCTTGTTCACTATTGGTGGGAACATAAAACAACAGCTGCTGTGCAAAACAGCTTTTTCTGGCTAAGTAACAAAATATGATAGTGTTCTTTTAAAGACGCCATGCTAATATTCTGCATCAAAACATCTATTCCTGTACCAAATACATATGTATTTAATAGTATTAATTGTTCACTTTTTTTGGCCTTTTTTCCAGATATAATAGATCTAATTTCAATAACTGCAGATGCAGAGTGACAGATGGACCTAGGTATTGTTTGATAGAGAATGGTGTGTATATGTTTGCATGAATGTTGCATGGTTATCTGTGAGTGGTTGTGATAGAGCACAAGGATCAGAGATGGGCTCTTTTTGCCTTAATTTAAAGAGGCTACTGTTTGGGCCCATCTGCTTTTTTCCCCCTAACGCATGGTTCATACTCTCCTAATATTGAGAACAGCTTTCATTTCAAATATTTGGTCTTACTGTATCCATAAGGGGTAGGTGGGCCTCCCTGGTGGTACAAGGGGTTAAAGACACAGCACTATTAAGCTATCACCAGCCACTGCTTGAAACACAAGTTCATTCCCTGTCAGGCCAGGGAGTTGACCTATATGGTGCAGCAGACCTCTCCTGTCTTGCCCAATGCTCCCCTAAGCAATGTATTTCAGAAGAACTGCCTGTTCTGCTCCCCACTCTCTCTCTCCCCACTCTCTTCCCACACCTCTGGCTTATACCCCAATTCTTGCATGCATAAATAAATAAATCTTAAAAAAAAAAAAAAGACTAAGGACCCTTCCTGGTGGTACAATGGGTTAAAGAGCAGCACTATGAAGCTATCCGCAGTCACTACAGAAACAGTTTGATCCCAGACCAGGGAGGTGACCCACATGGCACAGCAGACCTCTCATGGCCCACTTAATGCTCCCCTAAGTAGTGTATTTCAGTCAGTCTGCCTGTTCTGCTTCCCATCTCTCTCTGGTGAATCCTCTCACTCTCTACACCTCTGGCCTGTACCCCAGTTCTTGTATGCATAAATAAATAAATCTTTTAAAAAAGGGGTGGGTAGGTAACCTGTGTTTCCCATGTCTCAGGCACTATTCCAAGTACTTTATACTTATTTGCTCATTAAATATTCAATATTTACTCACTGAGTTAAGCAAATTGCTTAAAACACAGATATATCTCAAGATGTCAACATTTTGGTATTAAATTTTCTCTTGTATCTAGCACAATCACAAAAACCCATTGCAAACCATGGTTTCCAGTTCTTGGTTAGAAAACACAGTCATTGGATCAATCTATACAGACCCAACCTTTCTCTGATGGTCTAATCCCCATGTTCTGAGTAGAAACAGTCTCCTGTGTATCCCACAGACATCTCCAATCATCCTGATTTTCTCCTCCATCCTTACTTTTTCCCACTTCAGTGAATAGCACCACAACCCACTCAGTCATCTGAGCCAGACCCTAGGGAGATTTGGGTCTCTTCTTTTCTTCTCTCACCATTTCCTTTATTTAAACATATACTCTTGTGTTGATAATGTGGAGTGTCTTGATGTGGATGGGTTAGAGGAATATATTTACTTTGTGACATTTTCCTCAGATGGTATACTGATTTATGCACTGTATGGTAGTGTATACATATACATACATATAATCTAATACAATTAAAATAATTTATTTAAAAAGAAAAATGTACAAAAAAGCATTTTAAAAATTGCCTAAATGATATAAATATAACTGAATGCCATGGTTTGGCTGAGAGAGAGATTAGGCAAATCCCCTTCCTCTGGAACCCTTGGCATCTATGGACTCACAAAGTACAAGAAATCTCTGAAGAGAAATTCTGAATCCTTTCAGACATATAAAAATATAACTGATGGGGGCCCTGCCTGGTGGTGCAGCAGGTTGAAACACAGCACTAAGAAGCTAAAGCCACTTCAGCATGAGTTCCATCCCCATCCTGGAGGTGACCACATGGCGCGGCAGACCTCTCCTGACCCTCCCGCTGCTCCCTCAGCAGTGTACTTTGTCAACCTGCCTTTTCTGCCCCCACTCTGTCTCTGGTGAATCCTCTCACCACCCCTGCACCTCTGGCCTGCACTCCAGTTCTGTATGCATAAATAAATCTTTAAAAATATATATATAACTGATGGACTGGGGTGGAATCAACAGAAGCCTAATGATAGGAATGGAGATTCGAGTCCTTGTAGAAGAGCTCCCTATAAAGGGAAACTGAATTGGCATGTGGACCAGCTCCAACGACAGATCCTGAGTCAAAGAAGAGCACTGGCTCCAGAGCCGAGACAGTAGTTGATAATGGAGTGAGCCATCCTGGTGGCAGGATGCACCCCTGGAGACACAGGGTAGAAGTTTGAACTGGAAGACTTAAATGGCTGATTTTTGGGAAAGATTTATTTATTTATGCATACAGAACTGAAGTACAGGCCAGAGGTGCAGGGACAGTGAGAGGCTTCACCAGACACAGAGCAGGGAGTAGAACAGGCCAACTGAAGTACACTGCTGAGGGGAGCAGCAGGTGAGTCAGGAGAAGTCTGCTGCACCATGTGGGTCACCCCCTTGGCCCGGAATCGAACTCGTGCTGAAGTGGCAAGAGTGGCACTAAAGTGGCACTTTTAGCTTCGTGGTGCTGTGCCTTAACACACTGTGATGCCAGGGAGGGCCTAAATTGCTGATTTTTAAAATACCATGGGGTTCTATTAACCTTACTGTAGCTCCCCTACTCTCTTCCAGTAAGCCTTTCTCAGGAGAAACTTTCTTACTTCTAAGGCACGAAGACATGGGGTTCCTACCTTGAGTGTAATGTAGCGTCCAAGTTTCATGGTTTTCAGGCTGCTTCTGAATTCCAGCTCTGCCAGTGTGTGGTGTGGCTGAATTCCTGCTTCACTGGTTTCTAGTGGTGGTGATAGTGCTGATAACATTAGTAGGAATGGAGTTCCAGCAGGACTATGACTCTTATGGAATCATTAGGGCCTGAGGTTATGGAGTCCCTGCCTGGGTGTCCATGGCAATGAGAACAAAAATGATGTAACTAACAGCACAGGCAATTTTACTGCACGACCTCCCCAACTGAGCATCACTTAGAAAAAACATTTTCTCCATTTCAGAGCGGTAACTGTAACTTCAAGCATTGAGCCAAAGCATCTCACTTCCACCAGCAATGGCACACGACAGTGACAGGAGTCACTGCGTGTAAGCTGGCTTTTGCACAATATTGGGTCTTTAATGTGCAGGTTTCTGGCTTGGCTAAGCCATGGCCCCAAACCCCTACTTCTTGCTTGCTTGCAAAAATTCTAAGCTTTAAGCTACCAAATTTTAGTTGTGAATGTTCATAGTGACATTTGTACTCAACATCCAGCAAAGTTTGAGATTTTTGGTTAGCTTTGTGAGATTGTGTGTGTGTGTGTGTTTAAAATCTGGTCTATGTCTAATGTGTCCATATTGGAGTACTGTTTCTTAAAACAAATCTGATCATATTCATCTTGCTTAAAGTAAGAGTCTTCACTGACTCTGCATTGCTCAGAATCCCACTCCTTAGATAGACTCACAACAAGGTGCCTTCCCCATAACTGACTCTTATCTATATCTTTCATCTACTGTCCTGCTATTCACATCCAGTTTAAACATGCAGTAATTATACTTGGATTTCCACTTTTATTGAGTCCCTTTTTTCAAACGTTCTACAACTGTTGTGGAAGTTATATATCATCAGTTTCTATTCTTTCATTGACTTATTCTGGAAATTTTAGCATATGCACTTAACTTCTCAAAGTCTGAAGTTGATCAGTCTCTTTACTTTCCTCCCCCAAGGACCTTAGTCACTTTAACACTATTCTTTCCAGAGGAAGATGCTGTTATTGTCATACTTTAATTCTGTCTTTGAAGACCCAACCAGACTTTATTATTTCTGTTTTATATAATTAAGGTATTATATAGGTAGCCACATATGACCGTTTTATTGGTTTTTCATTACTTCTTGCACTCCAAGCCTTCCATTTGAGATTGTCTATGCACATTATCAGCTTTCGTCTAAAGGATTTCTTCAATTTTTCTTCTCTGAAATGTCTATATTTCACAATGATTCCTGTTTTTTTTTTTTTAAACTGGGAATAGACTTCAGATTGACCATTTTGTTCCTTCATTGAACAACACCCCTCCCCCCAGTCCTCTGAAATTATGAGGTTGCTTTGTGAAATCAGTTGGTAGCCCATGTATTGCCTACTATGGCATCTCTCTCTTTCCCTTGGCTGCTTTTTAATTCTTTTTCCTTGGCTCTGCAGTTTTAATCTGAGGTTATTGGTGTGCATTTCTTTCTACTCATCCTACTTAAATATTTTTTAAAAGATTTATTTATTTATGCATACAGAACCAGGGTACAGGTCAGAGGTGGGGGGGTGAGTGGATTCACCAGAGACAGAGTGGGGAGCAGAACAGGCAGACGCACTGAAATACACTGCTGAGGGGAGCGTTCGGGTCGGGAGAGGTCTGCTGCTCCACGTGGGTCACCTCCCTGGTTGGGGATCAAACTGGTGCTGCAGTGGCTGTGATAGCTTTCGCTGGTTGCACTACCAGGGAGGGCCCTACCCTACTTTAAAATTTTGGGCATCTTAGCTTGGTTTCTCTACCAAGTCTAGAAAATCACCAGCCATTTTTTCTCCACAGAGTGATTCTACCAAGTCTCTCTTTTTAGAGGGCTTCTGCTAAAAAATGTTAGTCCATCTCATTTTACCTTTGCATTTTTTAAAACTCTCAGAGTTTTCTCTCTATGATACTTTCTGCATATAATTTTCAATTTGTCTTTCTGTTCGTTGATTCTATTAGCACCTTCCTTCAATTGAGTGTTAAACCCATTTATTGAGTTTCTAATTATACTTAATATATTTTTCATTTCTAGAAGTTATATTTAGTTTTTTTACTTTATCTCTTTGGTCATTCTTTAAAATTTCTTCCTTTTGCTCATATTTCAAAATTGTCTCTTATTTTTTAATGAATCCGAGACAGACAGTATAAATCATGATCTTGGTTCACAGTCAATGTCATCATTGGTCATGAACCTCTTATTTTGTGTATGGATGTATGTATGAATGTATGGATTTATAAAGGAATGAAATGAATACCTATAATCTCATCATCCAAACCAAAAACTAGAAGACATGCCTATCCTATTTTCTCTTCAGCATTCTATAACTCTGCTTTTCCCTTCCTGAATTTGTCATAACTCCCTTTCCTTTTTTGCTTTTATTATTTTTATCAAATGTATATATATATATATACATATATATGTATGAATAAATATAGTACTCAGTTTTAGATGTTTTTGAAATTAAAAAAAAATGACATTGTGTTAATGAACACTTAACCAATAAAATTCCATTGTATGCCATGATTATTTTATCCATTCTTCTGTTGATGGTATTTTGATTGTTTCTTTCTTTGGTGGGAGGCTATTGCAAACAGTCTTGCTGTGAATATTCTTGTACCTATCTCATAGTAAGCATGAGTAGAAGCTTTATTGGGTACATACCTGAGGTGGAATGGTGGGTTGCAGTGGATGTAGGATTAATAGTCAACCATACACCAGTAGTTACCGGCTAGAATTTGGTCAGATATCTCTTCTGATTGGTCAGTGTCCATCTAGTATAGTTAGTAAAAACAATTAGATGTTAATATGATCCTTGAGGGTATATTAATGGCAATCTTTATAAACTAATGCCAGCTTACTGTAATATGATTGTTTTAATATATACCTCCACCAGAAATACAAGAAATTTATTTATCTACATTCTCTTCCACACTTGCAAATTGTAAGCTGTCTCAATTTTTGTCCATCAAATAAGAGTAAATTAACTTTGCATTCTGGTCTTGATTTGCAGTTCCCTGATTAATAACAAAATTGAATTCTTCAAATGTATGTTGGCCATATTCATTTCCTCTCATGAATCTTTCTTGCTTATCATGTATTTTTCTAGTTAATTGCATCTTTTTCTTATTGATTTTGATGGTGTTCATATGAAGAAACAATAACAAAAAAATCCTTCATGCTAAGTCTTGGTCAATAATATATGTGACACATATCTCTTTCCCATTTGTTGTTTATTTTTTTACCCTTTTTAAGTGGTCTAAGTTCTTCACTTTAGTATAGTAAAATGTACCAATTTTTTCTTTGTTCTGTACTGCTCTTGGTAGGTCTTATTTAAGAAAATCTTCCCTAATCCAAGGTAAAAAAATATCTACCTATAGTTTTGTGATGGTTAATTTTATATATCACTATAGCTGGATTACAGGGTACCCAGAAATGTGGTAAAATAGCACTTCTGAATACTTGTGAGGTTGTCTAGATGACAATAACATTTACATAGAGCACATTGCTCTTCCTGGTTATAAATGAACCTCTTCCAATACACTGAGGCTTGATAGAATAAAAAGCCTATGAAAGAACTATTTTTGAACAGGGAAATCAGCCTGAAGATATTCTGCTTTCAGACTTGAACTTGGGCTGGAATTTAGACCCTCTATGTTCATAGTTCTCAGGCTTTTAAACTTGCACTACAGCCTACCATTGATTTTCCTGGGTTTCCAGTTTGCTTACTTCACTCACCATTATTATGAGACAATTCCTTCCTTATAATAAATCTATGTATCTACCTGTAGCAAATATATTAAGGTATCTGATTGTATTTAGGAATATATAATTATATATGTTTATTTAGAAATGTATAATTACATAAACTAGGAATATATATTTAGATATTTAAGATATGTTAAAATAGGTTTATATATTTAAAGATATATTTTATAAATTTAATAAATACACTGCTTACTATCTAACCATCTACCTAGTCTATCTAATTTCCTACTTGTTCTCTTTCTCTGGAGAGCCCAGACTAACACAGCTTCTACTAAGAGTTTTGAATTTGGGGGTCCTCTCTGGGCCCTCTCTGGTGGTATAATGGCTTAAAGCTCAGCACTGTGAAGCTATCTGCAGCCACTGCAGCACGAGTTTGATCCTGGCCAGAGAGCTGACCCACATGGCTCAGCAGACTTCTGACCCACTCCCTGCTCCCCTCAGCAGTATATTTCACTTGATCTGCCTGTTCTGCTCCCCGTGCTGTCTCTGGTGAGTCCTCTCATTCCTGCACTTCTGTCCTGCCTGTACCCCAGTTCTTGTATGTATAAATAAATAAATCTTTTTTAAAAAATAAGAAGAGTTTTGAATTTGATATTTAAGTCTTGAACCCAACTGGAGTTGTATTTGCAATGACTATATGAAGGAAGGATCTAGGTAGTTAGTGTTCTAACTAGTTAATCATTGCCTTTCCTTTCCTATTTATGTGGACACAGCTTTTAGTGATAAAAGTGTGTGCATATTTGTAAAACTGGGTTCTTTTTGCCCACTCTGGCTTCTGTAAGCTACTCCAAGTCCACATGTACAGTCTGCCATATGACTAAAGGAGAGGACTGGGCAGTTGTCCTTGTGCTAAGAGCTGAAATTGGGTAAAATTAGCAGACATTTACCACCCAAGCCTCCACTTGCTAATTTTAAGCCTTCAATAAACTCCTGAGTTCCAACACACAACATCAGTGGAGTTTTTGCTGATGCGTTTCTATACTTTGTTGTTTTTGCTGGTTCTTGTTTTTGGTGCTGTGTTTCCTTGTGCATTTGGTGATATTTGATTATGAGCTGTTCATTTTCTTTGGAACTTTACCTGTGGAAATTATTTGAGGCCTGAGATGGTGAATTCCTCTAATAAAGATTTACATTTGCTTCTGCCAGGCACCTGGGGCATTATCAGTCTGGGACTATTTTCATACTAAATTCTTGGTCTGAGATTTCTCAGATCACCTAGGGAGAGTGAATTTGCTAGCATATGGTGTGAGGTCTAATTTGTACTTATAGAGTCTCAGGAGGTGCTTCTCCTCCCTATATTCATCTCTACTGTCAAGGTTTAAAATGGCAATTTTCCTTTCAATTTCCTACGTGTGGGAATGGGACAGATTTTTTTCTAGGTCACCTGTACATTTGAGTAGAGTTGTTTAGGCTTTGGGTTTTGCAGGGGATCGTTTGTGCATTTGGGCAGACCCTGAGCTTTTCTTCCCTACATGTCCAGAGAGATCATGAAATTTAAAGTTCAGTTTTATCTGTTAGCAAATACTCAGGTATCAGGTATTTTTTTCCATAATAACACAACATTCCAAAAACTTTTTGGTTTAAATTAATAAATACTTTATAGTCTGACTTCTCCAATTGGTTCTAAGATTCTTATTTATCTGCTTTTTCCTACGTGTTTGCAGGTGTCATGCGCAGATAGCTGTGTTGCTCTTGGCTGGGCGCTCATCTGTTTGGGCTTGGCTGGCAATAAGATAGTCTATGATGGCCTGGGTTGGGGTGGCATGGCTCTGTTGCTCCTTACCTCTCATTCTGGGCTTGTTATCCCAGTGGAGGCAGAAGACCAAGAGGAAGTAGAAGTTTGTAAGCCTTTTAAAGCTTAGGGTTAGAACTGGCACACACTGCAATGTCTTCCACCTTCTGTTGACCAATTCAAGGGGCAAATCCACCCAGACTCAAAAATTGGGAAAACAGATGCAGGGAGTTACACATTCACACTGCAAAGGGTGTGGATTCAGGGAGAGGTGGAGAATTGGTACCATTTTTGCAGCTAATGTATCACAGCCCCTAAAACTAAAATTGGCTTCAGTGCTTTGCTTACTTCTCTGATCTGTCTTCACTTAGGTTTTGGCTGGAGTAATTCTTATTTTCTTGCCAGCTCATTGGTGCATTTAAGAAGATTGAAAAAAAATTTATCTGTCATTTTTAAATCATTTATCACGTTTTCAGCAAGAGGATCAACCAATATCTAGTCTGCCATCCTTATTGACTGACGTCTCTGTCTATGCCCTTGTGACTTTCCACCTGTAATTCTCTCTGCAAACTAGACATGCTATTCAAGTGCCTCCTCTGTGCGCTTTTCCTTTTTTGACTACCCTTCTTCACCTAGATAGAGTTGACTCTTGCCTATAGCTATATCTCTAAAAAGTATTTTTGTGTTCACTTCCATGAAGGTGTGGAATTCCCAATATAGTAATCAAACAAGGTGGAATGTACACCTTGCTTAAAAAACGATTAAGACTTTTAAGACGATGATAGTAAACCAAGAGTGGGGTCCTTTAAAGGGGGCACTCTGCAACTGCACAGGCCACGCCCTTGTGAAGCTGGCCCTGAGAGTAACCACTGGTTTACCTCCCCATCTCCCTTTTCTATCACTGGATGGCTGTGAGAGAGCGCGGACCACAGTAAACCTGGCCGATCAATCTCCATGTCCCCAAAGACTAGCAAGTGCCTACTACAATCAGTACAGCTGGTGAATGAACAAAAGAAAACTACACTCTCTTCAATTCTAAAACACAACAATTCTTGGATGACAGCTTTAAAAGAAAAGGAGCAAAGTACGATAAAGGTCCTCATCTATTGTAAGATGCTTTCCAGTTTCAGAATAGTTGCAGAAATGAAACATAGTGGTGTTTTTTTAGCACCCTATCTGATAGCTGGTCTGTTTTAGGGAAAACGAGATGCTTCTTTCGTTCCTAAAGTGGGTTCCTGGGACCGATTTTCTACCTTATTTGCTTTGACATCTGCTCTTGGCTGAAGCCAGGACTGGGAATTGTCTGCGACTTTAGTTCATGATTGAAAAGTCTTGACTGGACCCTCCTGTAGCTTCAGGATAGCTGACCTAATGAGCAGCCTCCTCCAGACTTTTGGGTTTCCCTTGGGGGAAGGGTTCTCTAGCCCCCTTATGTCATTCATGTAAAATGGCATCTTTAAGCATCTTCCTGTGGGAAGAAGAGAGGATCTGGCTTCCACTTCTCTCTTGCCTCAGGAGCTGAAAGTTAGGGTGAAGAGTCGTGTGCTTCCGTACAGCCCACCTCCCACTGCCTCTCCTGCACCTTTTCTGATCTTGAAAGCTTTTGGGGGTCGTGAGGCGAGGACTTGGTCGTGAGGCTTGTGACATCTACTTTCTGTGATACAGGGAGAAAGGAAATCGTTAGGCGGGTGTTGAATCAGAACTACTGGAGGATCTATTGCTAGAGAGGTGGTCAGTGCTCTTTCAAGCCTCCCAAGTCCTCGCCTCACGACCCCCAAAAGCTTTCAAGATCGGAAAAGATACAGGAGGGGCAGTGGGAGGTGGGCTGTGCGGAAGCACACGACTCTTCACCCTAACTTTCAGCTTCTGAGGCAGCATTTCCTTACACGCACCCAGGGAGGTCAAAATCCAGAACCAGCCCCTCCCCCACATCCTCAGCCCCTCCCCCTGCGGCTTCCCCATGCGCCCCCTCCCCCATTACAGCATCGCTCTGGGCGCCAAGACGGATTCCAGCCAGGGACTGCAGCAATCAGCATTCCTTCGCTTTTCTTGGCTCTAGCAGCCAGCGTCCTGGCTCTGCAGCCTCGGGCTGTGCCTCGGACAGTCCCCTTTCCCTCCCCCACCCGCCCGCGCCGTGGCACAATCCCTGGCTCAGGGCCTAGAGGTGGGCGGACACAGTGGGCGCGAGTGGGGGCCCCAGTGAAGTCGGCATGTAGGGCGGGGTTCTCCCTCACACGGGGGATACCTGGGCTGTACCGACTGTGGGTGGGGGATGCCTGTCAGTGACTGAGACCCGGCACAGCGCCCCGCCCTGGCAGGGGCTGGGGTAGAGGAAAGGGTCCTCCTGTACCCGAGCCACCAGCTGAAGTCGGTAGCTGACGGGGAAACCCTTAGAACAGCCTCCCAAGAGGCTGGTCGAGCCTAGGGGGCTGATCGTGACATTCGGGGTGTGACTGCCCCGGTGGGGAGTGAGACTGAGCCGCGGTGCGACCGTAGCCCAGCCCCGCCGGGGGGTTTGGTTCCTGCGCCCAGGTCGGCGGCGTGCGGCCGTGACACCGGTCCCCGGCGGGCACTGGCCCCGCGGTGGTCCCCGGGGAGGGGGTCTACTCGCCCTCCCCTCCGGACCTCCCAGCGCGGCCGCTCAGCGAGGCGGGCGCTCTTCCGGGACCCCGGCGGCCGGCCGGCGGCTGCGACCTCGGCCCTCCAGGGTCCGGTGCGGGGGCAGGGAGCTCAGCCTTCCTCCCTCTCCCCGGCTCCCGGCACGACAGCCCTGCGCGGGGGCGGGGGCGGGGGCGGAGCGCGCGGGCGGGATCCCCCCGCCTCCCCTTCCTGGTCCCCGGGAAATCCAGCCTCCGTGGCTTGGCCGCCTCCCGCTCCCGCTCCCGCTGCCGCTCGGCGCTGCTCGGGGCTCCGCAGCCCGCGCGGC
>NW_004567109.1:17658118-17714728 GCF_000260355.1 Condylura cristata | reverse complement strand
GCCCACGCCCCGGGCTCCGGCTGCCTCGGCGTCGGCTCCGCGGGGAGGGGAGAGGGTTGGGCCTCCTCCGTCGCCCCCGCCTGGGCCTGGTGGCCCGAGGGCCTGACCCGAGGGACGGGCGGAGGGACCACGCGGAACGAGGACGGGCTCAGTGGGGTAGAGCCGCGGGGACCGGTCAGCCCCGGCCCAACCTTCGCCTGACTGGAGGTTTGGGTCTGGGAGGGAGTAGCCAGCTGGGTTGTGGGGGGAAGTGGTGGATTCTGGAGATCCGGAGAGAAGTTTCCTAGGCAGGTGTGTGAGTGTGAATGCGTGACACTGTGTCCGCGATGAGCGTGTGAGTGTGTCAACGTGTGGGTCTGTGGGTGACGGGTGTTCCAGGAAGGGTGTGCAGTGCGTGCGTGCGTGTGTCACTGTGGGTGAGTGTGTGAGCATGTCAATGGGTGTATGCAGTGTTATGTGTGTCTGTGAACCTGTGTCTGTGTCTCTGAATGAATGTGTGTGTGCTGGTGTGACTAGGTGTGTCTGAGTGGGGCCAGGGATCTGGCCTGTGTGTGTGTGGCTGTGTGAGAATGTATCAGAGCAGGATTCACTTTGTATCACCCACATGTGAGCTTTGTTCCCCATGCTCCCCCCAGGGGATTCCTGGTGGTGTGAGGCTTGGGACCTGGAGATCAGATCAGACTTTTCAGAGGTCAGATATTATCCTTTCCCCAGGGACTCCACATCCCTAACTCAGGCTAGAGTTCCATGGCACTGCTACCGTCCCCACCTTCACCTACCTCAGGGGCAGTAATGCTACTGGATGTGACCTTCCTGCATGTTGTGGCCCCTGGTGGTGTGGGACCTGAAATGTGTGTATTTCTTCTTGGGGTTTGGGAACTTGTGTCATCCCAGTAATGTTTTTTCTAAGGCCCTTAAGAGCCAGGAGCTGAGGCCAGGTGGAAGCTTCTGCCCTGTTCTTAGTCATCAAAGCAGGTGGTTGCCTCCCAGACTTCCAAACCCTAAATCTCTTAAGTTCTGGATCATTAGTTGTAGCTCACTGCTCCAGGTGGGTCTGTACTAAAACTCTGAAGTGATGATGATGATGCCCTTATATCAGTCCAGGGATTTTGAAAAATACTCCTTTCTAGATCCTTTCTTCTTATTTCAACAGTCTCAGGAAATAGGCCGGGCAGGTTATGTCATATAAAATTGCCAGTATTTGACTTTTTTTTTTAACCTATAAATCCAGCAATTTCATGTGGGTTAGCCTAATATAATGACAATTTAAGATGAGGATGTTGAAGCTTTACACATAACCACACACTGCTAGTTAGTTTACAGTTCATGTGTTTTGGTGACTCAAAGAGCTGGATTGGGGCAGGGTTAAGGAGTGGTACTTCTTTGATGTGTTCTTGCTGACTCTTGGGGTACTGCCTCCATCTCCAGCCGGCATTTCCTGAATACTGGGGCTACTTCTACACTCAGCTGCCAAGGCCTAAAATGGAGAGAGGGGGAGAATCGAAGAGGGAGAGAAGGGAGAGGCTTCGTGAGTTGGCAGTGAATCAGGGTCTAAAAAGGGAGCTGGGAGGGCTAGGGTGGCAGGTGTTTCTAAAAGGAACATGAACATAGGATGAACAGCCTCAGATAAAACCCCCGCATCTCCTACCCCCATGCCCTACTGATCTGGCAGGGAATGCCCACTGCATTTTATGCCAGGGGGCTCATGTCCAAGGAGTGAGCTTATATGTATCAATAGAATGATGGCCAAGGGAGGAAAGGTAATTTATTGGTCCAACCTCTTATAAATTGAGCACTGAAGCCCAGAGAAGAGAGGGGACTTGCCCAAGGTCACACAGCAAATTTATGGGTTCCTGGCTCATAAATTGGGGACATTCCAACCCTCCATGTTTCTTTCCATTCCTGGAAACCTCTCCATCAATCCTCTCCCATCCACTGCCCACCTTGCTCATCAGAGTTGAATAGAACAGATTTTGAGAGAAGAAATGAAGATTCAGTAAGCCTAAAGCTGTCACTCTTTTAACCTTTCCAGAGAGAGGGATTCCTGTTGATGAGGGGCTGGACCTGCCACATGCCAGGCTCAGAGGTTTGTCTATGGCAGTACCTGTTTTCAGTTGCTACCTGGAACCTCATATCACCTCTCCAACTGATGTTGGTGCTTGAGCTGGTTAAGCTCCACTTTCCTTCATTTCACCTAGTTTCTGATATATTTTACCTCTAGCTGACCTGACAATTCCTTATTTTATGGATTTCTGTTCAGTAGAGAAACTTCCAGGGCTTGTTTGATTATGGAAAGGTCTTCTGTTCAGTAGAGAAACTTCCAGGGCTTGTTTGATTATGGAAGGGTCTGTAGTTACCCTTAAACCCTTCCTAATTAGGGCCTCCCTAGTGGCACAAGGGGTTTATTAGTAGCACTATGAAGCTATTCACAGCCACTACAGTATGAGTTCAGTCCCTGGCCAGGGACCTATACCCATGGTGCAGCAGACCTCTCCTGTCTTGCTCCCTGCTCCCCTCAGCAATGTATTTCAGTCAGTCTGCTTGTTCTGCTCCCTTCTTTGTCTCTGGTGGATCCTCTCACTCTTCCCCTCCCCTCCACCTCTGGCCTGTACCCTAGCTCTTCTATGCATAAGTAACTAAAGCTTTAAAAAATCTCTTCTTAAAACCTTCTAGGAGATTAGGGTAAATGACAGAGAAAAAAGTATTCCTATTTTGCAGATGGAAAGACAAATTCAGAGAGGGGCCTCTTATTTGGTTGGGTTTTCTCTTTAATCTACTTAGATCAAAGAAGCTCTCGGAGTGAGGGAATGAAGGGAGCAAATGACAGTAGAAGCTTTAGTCTAGAGGGAATTCTAAAGATCCCTTCTAGTGTCTTACCATCTCCATGGTCAGGAAACCTTTCCAGAGTCTGATTTCATTCCCATGCAGTGGATTCAAAGCTTTGTCTCTCAGTGGGGGCTGGAAGAACAGCTGTGTACCCTTCACTATACAAGCATCATGTCCCAATTCGCTCTTTACCCATCTTCCCCCTCCCCTCCAGTCTGAAGGCTGCTGGCTCAGCGGGCCTCCTGCCGTCTGGGGAGTCTGGGTTTGAGCTAGGGTGAGGCAGTGACACCATCGTTATGGTAACGAGCTGCCAGCTCATGGTTGCTAATAACTTGTCAAGTCCTTGGGCTCAAATGCAGCATGTCTTCCCACCAAGCCTTCTCCCCATGCCACAGAAAGAAAAAGTGAGGCTATGAGGGAGACTCCTGCAACAAGGGGGTCTAGGGAGGAGGGTGACCTTGTTCTAGAGGTTGTAGCTGGAGAGCTGAGGGGAGGTCACCTAGGGACTGGTTTACACATATTATGTAAGTTTGCATGGGCTGTTACATGTGAATACATCCAGAACATGCTTGTGTAAACCTGTACATGCTAGCTGGCACACTCATGTTTTGTACACAGCTATCCACATACAAACATATTCATGCTTGTGCATGAATACTGCCTCTACCATCTGCACATAAGGCACCCAAGAAATCTGGGTTTGTGGGGGTGTCCAGGTATGTGGGAGGGGATTTGATCTTTTTCTGATGCAGCTTCAAAGTGTCTTGTTAACAAAGGGCCAGAATGGTCCCAGAGTTCCTTCTTCATTCCAGAGAAATGCTCAGAATAGGAGAGGACTGGGGGTAGTGTAGGGGCCCAGACTCCGAGCTCCCGAAGGCCCCTGCCTCTCTGCCCTTTGAGCTCAGGTATCCCCTGCCCCCCATTCTCTGTTCTTTCTCGTCCTTTTCTCTTCCTGTGTGTAAATATTAAAGAGCTGAGCCTCCAGGGCTGATGTAGACATGGGGAGAGAATGAAATTAAAAAGGATTCCCTCGCCCCCACCCAGACACCTCCACCCCTCAGTCCCCCGCTCTTGCCTCCTCCCCTCTTCTTTTTCCCCTCCCCTCACTCAGTGCTTCCACATGTCTCTCCTCCCCCCAGTCCAGATGGGAGCTGGCTCCTTCAGAAAGGGGGCTCAGAGCAGGGTGTGGGGAGCTACCTCTCTCTGCCTCCCCCCACCACATCTGCCTACAGGACTTGGAGCCCTCACGTGAGTATTTCTTTTATTTTTGGGGTAGTGTTTAAGAAGGAAAGTGGTTTTTAGAACCAGCTGTGAGTGGCGTTGAGAGGCTCAGGGCTGAAAGGAGGTGGGTGGGGTCCTCTCTCTCTTTCCTCAAGGGATGTCTCATGCCTGGGCTTCTTTTCTCTCTTTGGACATAGAAGAAAGGGAGGGGTACCAGGTGCCCCCGGTGGGTGGCTGGGCGCGAGTGTGGAAGAGGTAAGGGAGAGAAGGACTTCTAAAGAGAGTGTGTGGTGGGGGTGAGCCTTTATTTTCTGGCGTCCTGGGTATCTGTCAATCGAGCCCTCTGAGTCGCCGGGAGCTGTCCCGAGTGCTGAACGGGACTCGGAGGGGATTGGCTCCTTCAGCACTGTCCCGAGTTCTGAATGGGGCTGCGTTGGCGAAGGAAAGGCCGCCGGGCAGTGCTGAGGGCTCACTAAAAAATTCTCCCAGATGACCCACTTTCCAAGGACAGAGTCCTTGAGTGGAATGATAGATTTTGGGGTCTTTCTTCTAGCTTTAGGCCTTAGAGTTTTTAGTGGTATTTGAGAAAGCGACTCCTCTTTCTCTGTGAAAATGCCCCCTCCTCTTTCCTAAACTACCATAGGGGTAAGTGTGGTGGTAAGGCTGGCTGTGAGTTCTCTTCTCTCAAATAGTTTTTAGTGCAACAGTCTTGCACCAGCATTTCTCCTACTGGGTTCCAGAAGTTAGGCTCAAGTCAGTTCTGGATTAGGAGAGTTTAGGCTTGTTGATTAGCCCTGAGGTGGACATAGTTCACACAGGAGTCCAGGATAATTTGATTGACCACGTGGTCAATCAATTCCATACTTTGGAATTCAGGACTGGGGGACAGGAAAATATTCTGTAAGCCTGTTTTATGTTTTGTCTGCACCAACCACAGCTCAGGGCAACATTTGGGAGAGACTTTTGTTGAGGAGGAAGATTTCCAAGCAAAGGATTAAAGGAGTGGGTGGGGTTGTTCAGTGCGAAGAAGCAGAGGAGGAGGCTACTGGAAATGGGGTAATGGGGGAAAAAGGAAGATATGGGGGAGAAAAAATATTCAACTTGGGGGTGGGATCCTCATTTCCTTTGGAAATCTTTCACCAGTAACCTAGGACCAGGGTCATCCCAGTTTTCTGGGTTCGTATACTGCCTTCATAACTCTAAAGGGAATACAGTACAGAGTTGTTTCTCCAGGTCCTTATCCTTGTCATCCCAGGGGGGTGAAAGTCAAATGTCAGGACATGCAGATGAGACTGTGGGGGAGCAACAGGCAGGAGGGTTTGCTGGCAGCTTTACCTCCCATCCCCAAGAGCACAATCAAATATTCAAATGGGATCCTTCTTGGGGGGCAGAGGAAGGTGAGGGTTTCCAGATGATGCTGGGCAAAAATTGGGCGTGGCAAGGAGTTCAAGAAAAGGGACCTTAAATTGAGCCAGTTCATCCCTTTCCCAGATGTAACTTCCACTTCATAAGGAGCCCTTCACCCATCATGTTTTTGATGTAATTCATCAAGATGATTCCTCCCTTCTTTAGCTACTTGGGAGGAGCTGAGTTTTCCTATGCTGTGGGTGCTGGGAGGTGGTGGGTGTGGGTGTGGGTGCCTGTTTGGGGAGGGGAGGTGTTTGTGCTCCGCTCAGCTCCCTTGGTTACATAACAGCTTTGATAAGACTTTACTTTGGAGCTGTTGCTAGTGCCTGAAACAGTCACCCCTCCACCCCCACATGGAATGCTGGATGTCCACCCCCTTCTCCCTGGCCCCTTGGAGAAACCCGCTATCCATGATCCAGTGCCCTGGTGTCTGCTTTCCTGCCAGAAGCCACTTGAGTTTGCCACCCAGCTCCTTACCTATCTTTTGTTTTTAAATATTTACTTCCTTTGTCATATTGAGCCAGGTCACTCCTTTACATTTTTAAGCCTCCAGGTCTAGCCTTTCCTTGTCAGCGTCCTTGACTGGGATGACAAGGGTTCACTGATGACATGAAGCTGCCCTCTAGGGAAAAAGAGAGGCATCTTAGGAGGTTTTAGGATGCAGAGATAATTGTGTTACTGTTTCTTTCTCTGCCCAGTAGCTGTTTTGGAGTCTGGAAGCAGTGAACCGTAGCCAGAGGGACTGGGAGGAAGAACCTGGCGTTGATATTTTCCCTGTTAGAATTAAAAAGGTGTGTGTGGGGGGGTTGGGGGGTGGGGCGTGGGCTGCCTCTTGAGTAAGAAGAGGTGCACCTACTCTGAAGTATACCTACTGCCTTGTTACCTGCTTCCCAGGTTGTCTGAAGAAATATTGGTTTTTCCAGGTATGGGATAAGGGGACAACAGAGCCCTTCTTTAGAATGACCTTTTTTTGAGAGTGGGTGGGGATAGGATGTGTCCAGGAGTGGGCATAGCCTACTGTTAATAGGAACAAGTTCCCAAATGGAGAAGTGGGAATCTGACAGGAGGAGAGAGCAAATGCCAACATGAGGTGTCACTTGGAGAGAAATGGACTTCTGCTTTGTGTCCAAAACAGAGGTCAAAAGAGGGGCTGGATATTGCTGCGATTTCAATGCTGTCTATTTCTGCTTGTGGGTAACGCACATATGTGTGAGTATGATGTGTAAATATGCATAAGCACAGTTATACGTTTGTGAATAGGTGTGGACACATATACTTGTGTATGTACGACTATGCAACTGTGAAGGTGATTATTAATGTGTTTGTGTAGGTGTGGGCTGAATATATGGGGTGCACCAGTGAAGCACATATGTGAGTGTAAGAACGCGTGTGAGCATAACATGGGGGCCATGTATATGTGCATGTGAATTAACAGCATATGAATAGATGCACCTAAGTTGAGGCATATATGTGAACAAATGAGACAGAATGAAAGGATGAGAAAGAGAGAGGGAGGGGGAGGGAAAGAAATTGATTCTGAATGAACATTGGGGCTGTTCTAAAGTTATTTTCTCACAAGCTTGACTTGATCCACCTGATACCTATGACTCTTCTCCAGGAAGCAGTCTCCTTGATGTCTCTCAGCTTCTCATGTCACAGGGGCCCAACTCTTCAGCACCACCATTCATTCGAAGGGAGTTTGCAAGGAAGAAACCTGTATGGGCTTTGGGGACAGCTGAATGAGGGAGTCAAACCCAAGGATGATCAAATGCTGTGGTGCTCAGGGGTATATGTGGGAAAGAGTATGGGCGTTGAAATGAGTTTCAAGAATCAAGCAGAATAAATCTGGCTTAGTGACCCCAGTGCATGCCTAAGCCTCACACATACATGACATGTGGCAATATGTGTGCATATATGTGTATATTAAATATATCACTCCTCTTTGCTGAATATGCATATTTCAAATACATTTTACAACATGCATGCATCTAAACAAAGTTACAGAGATGTACGTGTCAATACAGGATTTATCGACATGTACAGACATGCTTATTACATGTGAGTAAATTATGCAGAAATGGGTGTGTGTATTGGAACACTGGCCTGGTTGCAGCCTTTGACTGAATACATGTGTACTTCACTCATGCAAGTTAGCAAGTCTGCTGATATCTCCTTTTTATCACATGGACCTCATCCAGTGTACCTATTCATTCAATAAGGTTTTATTTCTGCCTGTAATGTGTCATGCTATGCTGGACATGACAGCTGGTCCTTTACCATTTGGCTTGACTTTCATTCAGGTAATTTACAGTCTAGAGATGGTAAGAGACCTGGAACCAAGTAGGAGATTGCTAAGTAGGAGTTCAGAAATGTTCATCGAGGCAGTGGGGATCTATATAAGGTTGTGCAGTTGAGTAGGAAAGTATTTATTATAAGATTGATAGGAGAGGAGGCTTTTGAACTGAGGCTTGAAGGTTAAACAGCTGTTTACCAGGTGGGCAGCTGTAGGAAAGGCTTTTCAGTGACAGAACTGTTCCAACTGGTCTTCTTACTCAGTCGTTGCCATCTCCACTTCCATAGATTCTTAACAGAAAAGCAATCAGAGTCAGATGAGACCATGCCTTTCCAGTGGCTTTCCAGCTCAGGAGTGAAATCCAAAGTGCTTAACAGAATCTGAGTGACATTAAGTGCTGTACGTTAAAGTAGCCTCCAGCGACCTCTCTGGTCTGAGGTGTCACCCCTACATGGCCTTCCTTGTGGTTCCAGAAAGATGCTGAGCAGTCCCACCTTAAGGCTGTCACACTAGCTTTTCCATCAGCCTGAAATGCTCTTTCCCAGATACCCGCGTGACTCGCTCCCTCACTTTATTCAAGTCTTTGCTCAAAAGTCACTTTTTTGGAAAGGCCTCCCCCACAGTCTATCTTAAATAGCCCCTTGCTATTCTATCCCAGGAGTGGGGGTATATCAACTTTTTTTTTTATTGCAGCATTTAGCATCTCCATTATTTCATAAATTTGTTTGTCATCTCTATTTTTCCACTGGGATATGAATTTCATGAGGAGGGAGATTCATCTGTTCTGTTCACTGCTCTACCCACTGTGTCCAGAAGAGTGTCTGGCTTGGAGGAGGCACTCAGTACATGCTAGTTGAAAAAACACATTTTAGGTAGATCACGCTGGTACCTGATAAGGTGAGTGAACTGAGCCGGGGCAAGAGGCGAGGTGGGGGACTAGATAGGAACCTGCTGTAATGGCTTTGGTGAGACTTTAGGATGACAGTGACCTAATGCAGTACGTTGGCAGTGGAGGTGGAGAAAGGTGCTACAGCATTCGGACACAGGCATATGTGCACACGTGCACACACACCTGTGCCAGTCAGATCTACCATCTTAGTCGGGGAAGCTAAGGAAGAAGTGTCTGTGTATATGCAGCGTGTATGTCATGGACACCCTGTGACTAGCTGGACACCTTCCAAACCATGGCTGCTCGTCACCACCACCCTGCATGTGCCTCCTCCTGCCAGCTGGGCTGCAGAGGGCTGCCATGCGGAGTCCTGTGGTTCTGTTTGGTCAGTGATAGAAGATCATGTTAGACAGGGTAGAGAACTGGGTCCTGAACAATGGGAAGGGTCTTAGGAAGTCAGCTGCAGAGATTACAGACCCGTGCACAGAGCCATGTGGACCTGGGGGTGGTGGGCTTGGGGGGAGGGGGCAGCAGAGGGGGGGCAGTGATGGGGGGCTCAGAACCAGGTTGCTCAGGCCTGGTTCATACTTCCCGAGGCCACATGTGGTAGGAGTCAGACAGCAGCCTCAGACAGCATCTACTGTAAACACCTGCCTCTTGGTGGGATGGGCAAATATTGAGTTAAGAGGGTTCCCCAAGACTGTGGTGTGAGTTCAAGTTGGGGGGGAATCCAGGGAAAGGGCACTTAGATTCTAGAGGACTGACTGAGGGCTTTTCGCTGGGGAGGAATTTCTCTGAGAGTCTCAACTTGGACTTTTCCTCTCTCCAGAGAGAGCATGGAGAGTTGAGTTTGTGGGGAGTGAAGATTAGACCGCAGGTAGGACCAATCAGCTGCCAGCTGAAGAGACCGAGACTTCAGCACATGGGGAAAGCTGGGAGGAGAGCTGAGAAGAAGGGGTTGTGGCTCCCAGGCCCAGTGCCGCTGTGGCCCCTGACCTCTGGTGCTGGCAGTGGTGGGAGGGAGGCGCCATGAGGCCCGGGACCCTGTGAGCGGTCTTCCGCTAGACCTCCCCCAGCGTACCCCTGGGTTGCCTCATTCCCAGAGGCTGGCGTTAGTGTGCCCTGCAGGTTCTGGGTGTCGGGGGGCTTTGAGCCAGTCTCCTCTTCATTGTGGACTCGGGGCGGGGGCGCTGCTGCCGCTCCCCTCCCACCTGGGCTCTGAACATGGGGGTTGGGCCGAAACAGCCGCCAGAGCCGCCCACCTGCCCGCGGTGTCATGGCAACGACTCTGCCCACGTGGACGATGAGGAAAGGGAGGAGAGGAGAAGCTGAGAGGCCTCACGACTGACGTCGGGATGGGAGGGGGCGCGGCAGGGTCCTGCACGCTGGAGCCCCTGCCCCTCCAGCGTGGGCTGACCCTTGCTGCTTTCACCCCAGGGGCCCCAGGGCAGGGTGCGGCTTGTGTTCCAGCCCCGATCTCAGAGTGTGATGTCCTTGGGTGTCCAGAGTAGGGATGACCTTGGCCTCTTGTTTTGGTGACCAGAGGGGGCCTGGGGAAGATGGGTCCCAGGGGAAAATAGGGTTCAGGCAGGTGCAGACCTTTCCTGTTCTCCCCATCCTGGTAAGTTGGGATGGTGCCTGGGACTGAGGGGATGAGAGCCCGACCTACTTCTCCATTTCCTCACTATTTTTCAAAAGGAAAATGACCTACTTTTCAGCCAATCAGACTTGGGCCTGTTCCCAGGCTGATTCCCTGAGCCCCCCTGCCCAGGTCTCTGCCCCATCCTCAGTCCATTAGCCAGGTGTTGGGCCCACTTCCTGAGGGGGGGGGATCAGGAGGGGTCCTTCGTGCCATCCATCTGCACTGCTGGGAAGGGGCTTGCCCTGGCCAGAGCAGGGGTGGCCTTGGTCTGACCAGTCCCACTTCATCTCCTCTTTGAGCCTCTCCAGCAGTAACTGGTCCTGGCCACTTTGTGTTTCCTGTCTGCCTTCTCTACACACACCCCTTCCATGGAGGGGCACGGGAAGGACTATGCCTTTCTCACTCTGTTTGTGGATGGTGGTAGCTGTTTCCCCAAATTGCTCCATTCCCACAGAGAGGGAAGCTTGCAGCTGCTTCCCTGCAGAACCTTGTCTGTCTGTCAGTCTGTTCCCAGAGAACCCTCCTTAGACAGAAGGCTCTGTCTGTGCCTTACTGCCCAAGCCCCTCTCCCTCTCTAGGATATTGGTCTGGGCCTCCGAGTCCCCTCCCTCCCTCAGCTATATTGGCCTGGGCTGGCTTGGGGGGATGATTAGGGATTTAATTATTTAGTTTCTCTAGCTCAGTAGATTAATTCCATCCATCACAGGCAGGCTGAGCTTTTCCCCCTCTCAGGGCTGCCTGGCCAACCCCAGCGGGAGGGAGCATCATTGCCCACCTGGGTCTAGTATTGGATCTGGGAACGATGGCTAGAGTTCTCGTTGGGGGAAGATTTGGTACATGACATTGAGTTCATGTGAATGCCTTAGGATGTGAAATGACCATGCACATCTGTAGGAGGGCGTACACATGTGAATATGCATGTGTATAGTTCTGTATCTGCACAGCTTCTGTGTACACACTCATCCGTGTCCACTGGATGGAACGGTGGAACGGCATGTGTGTGAACCCTTCGGGAACCAGTCTGTGTGCATGTGCACATGTGTTAAGATGACTGCGTGGGGAGAGCAGTGCCACGTGAGTTGTGTTGGGTGACTGGATGGCCCTGCAGTCTGCCTTGGGATGAACATGAGTGTTGGATTATGAGTAAGCAGGCCTTGGGAACATGTATGCCTGTGGGGTTGGTGGTGGGAGAGACCCAGAGGAAGAGACAGGCCCTGGTGCAGGCTGATCCTGAGGCTGAGTGGTGAGTCAGGGCACACTGGGGAGCCATGTGGAAGCCTCGGTAGACCAGTTCAATCAGAGACATGCTACTTCAGATATGCCAAGATGTGCTGGTGGTTGATAGTGTTGGACCTGGACTCAGACCTAAATTCAGATCTTTATTCTACTACCTATGTGATCTTGGGCAAGTCCCTTTACATTTCTAAGCCTCAGTTTTCTATCTGTAAAA
This sequence comes from Condylura cristata, assembly GCF_000260355.1. NCBI lineage: Eukaryota > Metazoa > Chordata > Mammalia > Eulipotyphla > Talpidae > Condylura > Condylura cristata. Next base: position 17,703,000 of record NW_004567109.1, on the reverse strand, counting down.
TGGGAGTAATGATGGTAACAACTTTCCTGCAAATGAAAGTTTTATTTTTTATTCAAGACTTATGTATGTCTACAAGATGGGGTACTGAACAGAGGTGCAGGGAGATAAGAGGAAAGAGGATTCACCAGAGACAGAGTGGGGAGCAGAACAGACAGACTGACTGAAATCCACTGTTGAGGAGAGCAGCGGGTGAGACAGGAGAGATCTGCTGCGCCATGTGGGTCACCCCCTGGGCGGGGATCGTACTCATGCTGCAGTGGTTGCAGATAGCTTCATAGTGCTGTGCTTTAACCCACTGTGCCACCAGGGAGGGCCTGAAAGTTTTGACAGCTACATGACATACATCTAAAAGCCCTTTTTTAATACAGTACTCTTCAGTTGTGGGTATTCAAAGAGGTGAGCCTTGGACTTCATAGTCTAAAGACCCAGAGGTTACCTGGCTTGAGATGTTTTGTGTTTGAATCCACCCTATGTTATCCTCCAAAGAGGGCCTGTGACTTCTGATCGCATACCTGCTGGACAGGACACTCTCAGGGTGAATTCTGCATCACCCTGGACCAGTTCTGCCTTCTAAGGAGTTCTGATCCAGTTGCAGGGAGTTATTTCCCTTCTGTTTCCCCTGTCTCCCTCTCCCCCAGAGGAGGAGTACTTCTTTCTGGCGTAATCACAGACACTGAACTTACACCAGGTCTGTTCACACAGAGATAGGTCCCAGTCTTCAAAAATCGCACAGCCTGCAAATAAATATTTACCCTACTGTGTTGAAGTTTGGGACCTAAGACTTGATAGCAGCTGCTGTGCCCTGTGGTTAGTGGAGACTTGTTGGGAATTCCTTGGAAGAGAGGAAACCTGAACATCAGAAGGGTAGGCTCAGAGGACAGGCCCTCTGTACAGAGGATCTCACTGCCCATGCTACCTCCTTTCTCTATGCTTTCCCCCATGGTGGTCCCAGTTCCTGCTAAGCCCAGAGACCCAAAAAGGAGAGCAGGGCTTAGAAGACCTTTAGTTAAAGTGAGGGGTGGGAGGTGCCAGCAGGCAAGTGTAGCAGTCAACCAACCATCCAGTCTTCATGGGGCCTCGGGCCCAACGCTGAGGTTGACCCAGAGGAATGAACAGACTGAGGTGCAGGCAGGCCCTGTCTCCATCCCCACTCACACAGAGAGCTCACACAGTATGTGCTGCTGACCCAGGAGACAGTCCCAAGCTCTGGACTCTGAAGGGGAACCAGACATCTGGACCAAAGGGTAGGAAAGATCACGGGCCTGGCCCAGTTGAGAAGCTGCTGTCCAGTGAGCCCTTGCCTTGGGCTTGGGATCCGGCCTGTTGTTCTCTGATGACCTTGACTCAGGTGTGGCAGCGTCTTGGAGACCAGGGTGACCCCAGTCCAAATCTCAGCAAATACTTACAAATGGAAGAATGCCCAGGGTGCTGAAGTCAGGAGAAGCCAACATATGTGCCAATTGCCTTGGCTAGATCAGCTTATTTACTCACTGCAGTAACCTGAGGAGGTAGGTATTTTATCCCTCTTTCACAGATGAGAAAATTGAGGCTTAGAAAAATAAGACAAATTTCTTATGGCCATGCAAGAAAACTGATATAATGGTTAAAGGGCGATTGTCTTTCCAGCTCTCAACAACAAAGCCACTGGGCTTTCCCTTCTGGAGCCCTGGGGTTGGGGAGCCCTGGCTGCAGGGGTTAGTGGGGGTGGGGGTGGAGGTCTGTGAGTCAAGGCTCCTACTTTTCTCAGATGTGACCATCTTTCGCCAGCCTTCAGCACTAGTCTGTTGTCTTCAGCATGTGAGCATGCCGCAAGTGGGGAGGTCTTAAAAGAAGCCAAGACTTATTTAAGCACACATTTTTAGTAACAGCTGGACCTGGGGGATAGGCCCAAGTAGCTTAGTTCAAGACCCAGAACCCATGCCTTTTCCCTAGCTGCCCTTGGCCAGGTCCTATAGGCTTTTGGTCCTTGAGTCCCGACTGTCAGCAGTGGACAGAGATAATTTCCCCAAGGAAGGGTCCTGAGTCCCTCAGGAACAGTATGGTTGTAACAGGGTAGAAGGGCCTGAGAAATGGTCAGCTGACATAAAGGGTAGAAAAGGTCAAAGCTTTCGGCCATGACTGCACTTAGGGAGCATGATGAGAGGGTAAGGCTTATCAGGCTGAATTTTATGTCACAGGGTCTTTGGGACCCTGGATAAGGAGGGGGAGTCTAAACTTAGCTTCTGTTATCTTTTGATCACCTACGACCCAGAAAGGGCCTGGGTCTTAGAAAGTTGGAAGAAGAGGGATACTCGGGGCTGGGGAGTAGACCCTGAGTTCCATCCTTAAGGCCTCAGTTTCTTTTTTGTAGCGTGGGGAGGGTCACTGACTCCCCTACCCCCACCCCCTTATTTTCTCTACTTGCACTGCTTTCCTTGAACTGTACAAAGGGACCCATCTGGAGAAACCCAGGTGTGGCTGGAAAAAAATCACTTTTACCTGCCAATGGAGAACTAGAGAAATATAATGAGCAGGGCTGGGATTGGAGGCTGGGGTTTAAATTCAAGTCTTCAAATACAGTGTCCCAAGCCCTCTCCCAAGCCTTTCGAAGGACTGCAATGAAGATCCTTTCAGGGCGTTGTAGTGTGCAAGAGCAGAATGGGTAAGGGCGACCAGTGAAGACTTTGATTACGCAATAGCACTTGTTGGCACCAGGCATTTTCTAGGCACTCAGAATACCACGGCAACTGAGGCCGTCACGACCCCGCCCCCAGAGGCATCTTTTCTGCCCTGGGGAGATGCTTAACGATGTTGTGGTCAACGATGGACCCCATCCACCACAGTGGTCCCAGCTGGCTCTGCCGTGCGGTCTCAGTGTGTTGTGGGCTAACCGTCTCGGTTTGTGTAATTACACTCTGATGTTTGCACAGTGGTGAATTTGCCTGGCGAGGGATTTCTCAGAACGTATCCCCATCAGTAAGCAATGCATGACCATAAAACAAACATGTAATAGATAAAGAAAATAATTTTAAAAAGCAGTAAGTGCTGAGGGCAGTGAAACAGGGTGACAAAGAGTGTACTTGGGGGGATGGGGGCTCAGTAACTTTAGTTACTGAGTGGTCAGGGAATGCCTGTCTGAGCTGAGACCCGAAAGATGAGACAGAGGAAACCATGGGAATATCTGGGGCAGAGCGTTCCAGCAGAGAGAACATCAAGTGCAAAGCCCCCTGAGGTGGGATTTTTCAAAGAGATTATAGGTAGTGTGTGTTATTCACAGGCTGAGCACTGTCCAGTAGGTCAGGAGATGAATTTAGACTTGGGTCTGCCTAAATGTCTTGAATGTTTGGAACAGCAAGCCTATTTTCTGTAAAATTCCCACCCTAAGCCCCTAGGAAGATTTGATTAAATAAAGCAATAAAGGTGAATGAAGAAAACACATCCCTCCCCTCTTCTGTTCTGTTCCTCCGTCTTTCTGCAATTCTGGCACAGTGAGAGTAGGAAAAGGAAGCTTTCTGCTGGGGTTCTAGAGGTGGGGACCTCAGCACAGGCCTGGCGAGTCTTCAATGACAGGACTGTTTTTGGGAGACTGAATCAAGAGGGCCAAGGCAGCTGGATGCAGGAGGGAGGGAGGAAGAGAGGGAGGATTCCTCTCCATGGGCACAGGAATGAGGACCAGAGGCTCTGGGCTTACGGTCCCCCATGGCTAATCCTTTTTCAGTGGATGTATGGCCCCGCTCACCCAACCTACTGTCATGCCAGGGAGTGATGGACTTTACAAAGAGACTGAAGCAATATCCTGGCCCTTCTGGTTGGTTACAGGGAGAGGGGAAGGCTAGGCCAAGCCTGCAGCTTTGGTGTCTCAAGGGCACACATGGCTCTCCTAACAGCATGGAGGGGCCCAGGCCTCACTTGCTGTAACTTCTGTTATGTTGGGACTGGTTTGGAGCAGATGTCATAGATGGGATGACCCCCAGCCAGAGAGTAACTGCACCTTTGCTGCCATCTGGATCATCATGTCCAGCTTATAATTTTAGCACACACAGCTTCATGGGCAGGAGTGAGTCAGTTAACCTAAGATTTTTGATGTATTTGCCTTTGCCCAGGCCATCATGTTGTGCCTTTGTCAAACACACCCTGGATCTCTGGATGCCTGGGTAGGGATAATCTTGAGTAAGAATGGCTTTTTTGGGCCCTCCTTGGTGGCGCAGTGGGTTAAAGCACAGCACTATGAGACAATCTGTAGCCACTGCAGCATGAGTTTGAGTCCAGGCTGGGGAGCTGACCCACATGGTATGGCAGATCTCTCCAGTCTCACCCGCTGCTCCCCTCAGTTCTGCTCCCCACTCTGTCATGGCTGAATCCTCTCACCCCCCCCCCCACATCTCTGGCTTGTACCCCAGTTCTTGTAGGCATAAATAAATAACTTTTTTTAAAAAATGGCCTTTCCCCCAGAGAATACCTTTGAACTTAGGTGATTGTCCCAGACAAGTTAAGTGACCTACCCAAGGTCACACTGTAACACAACAAAAGCACAAAGAATAATACCTACCTTTACTGAGGGTTCACCCTGTGTCAGTTGTGAAGGGCTCATGTGCTTTTTTTTTCTCCTCGTTAACCACCGCATCATGAATACCCTTCTGATGGCTCTGGTGTTATTCATGCTTACAGATGGTAAGGAAGAGTCTCTTGCTCAAGTAGATAGAACTAGTTATTGAGTGGAAAGGGATTTGAATCCAGAGATAGTTACACTGCTGTCTGCTTTGATGTGGCTGGGCAGGGCCCTGGGGGAGAGGGAAAAAACCAACAACACCAATTCCTTTCTCTACAGCCCTTTCCCTTCCCATTCCATTCTTTTTCTGGAAGGTAATTGCTTGGGGCAGTGACAACCTCCTGGCGAATCACACAGCTGGTTCCCCAGTGAGATTTGTAACAACAACCCTGCCAGCCTGGCAGCCCCCAGCAAGTTCCGGTTTAAGAAACTAATTGCTGGATTGTGTAGATGGTGCTAAATTGGGTAATTTCTTGGTGACGGCATGTGTGCCACTTCTTCCATTCCCAGATAGATTCGAGCTGCATCAGAGAATTTGTCATCCACAGCACCCTCCCAGACTCCTTCACTCCCTGCATCTCAGCCAGCCACCAGCAACTGCAAAAGCGACTATTCCCCTGGGCTCAGCAGTTCACCACCTGGGCAGCTCTCCATGTCCTGGGATAGTGGAGAGCTGGCATGGTGCAGTGAAGTAGGGAAAATAACCAACCAGCACCCGGGCTTGTCATAGGGCTTTGAGGAGCCCCCTTTATCCTGTACTTACAAGTCCTTGCACTTAGAACAAGCTCAAGGCTTACCACACAGGGGAAAAGGCTAGACCACTCTCTGGTTAGTTCTCGAGTATGTGGCATAGAAGGCTTTTAAAAAAATTGTTTCCTTTAAAAAACAAAATTCAGTTTCATTATAGTGTTTACTTTAGAGTGACCTTTAATAAATTTGACTTCTGGGCTGGGAACACAGGCAGGAGAAAAGCTACAGCGTTGCCACCAATTCAGTATGACCTTGCATAGGCCAGTCAGCCTCTGCCAGCCTCAATTTCTTCTTCTGTAAGTTGGGAGGGAGAATGTTGTCCCTTGAGATAGTTGTGGGAATCACATAAAATGTCTTAAGTGAAGGGTCTTCTTTTTGAGCTTGTATTCACTTAACACACTCACATGCCAAGCATGATTCTGAGACCAGGGGAGAGTGTGGTCAACAAGACCGATAAACTTCCCACACTGACATGGAGCTTACATTCTAGCAGCAGAGACACCACTTCTGAATCACATAGACTGAAAATGGTAATGATATAAGAGCTATATAGGTACATGGTGCCGTGAGAGCAAACAGTGGGGAGATCTGACCTAGTCAGGTAGGCCAGAGAAAGCTTCCCTGAGGAAGCAACAGCTGGGCTGAGATCTGAAGGGTGTGTAGGAGTTAGAGAGGCAGAGGTGGGCGGGAAGAGCTTTCTGAACAGGGGGAATAGGCCTCATGATGGGCGGGAATATGGCGATGCAGAGACGGCTCTGGCTGGGGCAGAGGAAGCAAGGGGGAACACATTGTGAGAAATGTAGGAAAGGCCAGAGCCTGCAGGCCTTGTTGGACTGGTGAAGGCTGACTTATCCTAGGAACATCAATTAGCCAATGAGGAGTTTTAAACAGGGAAGTGATAGGATCAGATTTGTGTTTCCAGATGACTATGTGTCTCAGATCAGTGTAAGAACAGAAGCAGGGAGACCAGTATAGGCTTTTGCAGATGTTCAGGCAAAGATAATGTTCTGAGGTAGTCAGACTAGTTAAGTGCTCTCTACTGCAGGTACAGAAAGAAAATCTGGCCAACAGTGGGTTAACTAAAGAAGTTGGTTTACTCCTTACTACTACTCGCCTGGTGAAAGGCAACTGCTTTGCTGGTTCCACAGCCCAAGGACTCCAGGGTTAGCCTTTCTGTGACTTTCTAGACTTTTCTCTCATTCTCTCATGGTGATAAGATAGCTAGCTCCAGGCATCATGATTGTATTCTAGCCAAGAAAAAACATTCTAGCATGCTCTTCTCCTTTGATTACCAGGGCAAAATCTCTCCCAGACACTCTATCAAATCTTTTTCTTTTTTTTATTTTGCATAATAGCAGTAGCCAAAAGTGAATCATGTGGCCTCTGGTTATATAGGAAAGAGGGAAAGAGGTCAGGAATTAGTTTTAGCTAGTCAGCCAATAGTCATCTGGTAAATATGGAAATAAGTGAGTAGATCTATTTTTAAGAAACTCCTTAAGCCTTGGGGAAGGATCATGTTGTTAGTCTCTTTCCTACTTGTTTTTCCCTCTTATCAATTATGTTTAGTAATAAGTGGTGGCAGAATGTGGATAATATATAGGAGGAGCCCTACATAATCAAATCTGTATCATTTAAATCTTTTTTTAAAAGAAATCCATAAATTGGACATCCCCTTTCCCCCAGTAATTTGAATTTCATTATGTTGTTTACTTTGACAAGGGGTTTTATGTTGTTTACTTTGACGTGGGGGTTTAAAAATCCAAAATAAAGGTTCACATGAGGGATTACACTGTCTAATCTTTTAAAATGGATTCACATACATTACATCACTGGCTATGCATTAAAACACTGGGAGATTGGCTCTCCCTGGTCACGCAGGGAGTTAAGGCATAGCACTAAGAAGTTAAAGCCACTTCAGTGATCCAAATGACATGACAGACCTCTCCTGGCCCACCTGCTGCAGACCTCTCCTGGCCTGCCTGTTGCAGACCTCTCCTGGCCCACCCACTGCTCCCCTCAGCAGTGTACTTCGTCATTCTGCCTGTTCTGCTCCCCACTCTGTCTCTGGTGGATCCTCTCACCGCCCCTGCATTTCTGGCCTGTACCCCAGTTCTGTATGAACAAATAAATAAATCTTAAAAAAACAAAAACACTGGGAGATAGGGGAGCGGGTCTCATTAGGCTTAGAGAGGGCAGGTTTCAGAATTGGTGCCTCTAGGATATTGGGAGTTGGGTATTAGGATATTGGTGAGTAGTTTTTCTAGAGAGGAGCAATACCGGCCTAGTATTCTAGCCCTCTGAGACTAGAACCAGGAGAACATGGATGGATGCTAAAGAGACTAAAGTGTGGTAAGATCTCAATGGATGCTCAGGGACTTGGCAGCAGTGCCTGTGTGGAGTGAGGGGGGAAGGGAACCTGGGAACTTTTTTTTTTTTCTTTCCATTGGGAAGCTCAGCATGAGGCTCCAGTTTGATGTGACCACAGACAAAGCAAATGGGATGGTCTGGGTTTCTGCCAATGGGGCTTTTTGTGTTTTGAGTCTCAGACAAGGGTTCTGCCTCAGGCAGGAGGAGGAGGAGGAGCAGCAGCAGCAAGCCACAGATGAAGGAGGGGGTTCTTAAAGCTCTCCAAGGCAGGGAGATGCTTCCAGGGGCTTGCCCAACCACTGCTTGTGAGGCCATCTTAGTTTGAAGTCATCTCAGCTTCCCTAGAGGACAGTGAATTAGAACAGTTGTCATCTAGAGTCCAGCAGTTGCTATCTGTGTGGTCAATGTGGTTTCCTAAACAAGATAACCATTAACCTCTCCAGTTCCTGCCAGAAGGTGGGCTTGGGGCTGGCCATTTCTCATTCTCTCAATGAAAGAGTCCCAGGAGACTCCATAGTCTTCATTGTCTCAATGCTTCAGGGTCAGGAAGTTCTTCCTGATGTCTGACTGTGTCTCTCCCACTGCTATTAATTATGTCCACAAAGCTAGCTCTCTCCTTGACATCTCTGTGTCTAATAATGGCATCATTAGTCTTCGATTCACAGCTGCTGCAAACTTCAGAGTCATCTTCCTTTCTGACTTTCTCCCCACCTCTTCCCAGTATTTGCCAAACCCTAGATGTCTGCTGGAACTCTCCCAGTGCTCCCCTCAAAATTCCTTACTTGCCCACCTCTTCTGCCTTGGTCTCTACTGTTTCTTCCCCTAGGAGTTCTCTCCCACCATGACCTTTATCTGTGGAGTACACCGGTATCTTGTTCTCCAGATCAAAAACACTTTTCTTCCTCAATTTCCCTGTTTGGATCTGATACTGCCCTTATTTGAACTAACCTAACATGTCGGTATCTCTTTTCAAAACAGTTATTTATTCATCCACTTAGTCAACATTTATTAAGGGCCCGCTCTGGATAAAGCCCTGAGCTAAGTCGTGGGTCTCCAGGGTTAAAAGGGACCCGACTCCTACCATGCAGAAGACCACATTCCAGTTGGGGAGATAGAATCTGAAATGAGACCATTTCAATGCAGTGTGATAGCTGCTTTCATGGTGGAACCCAGGGTGTTATAAAAGCTCAATAGAGAGGCATAACCCAGAATAAGAGTACAGAAAGTCTTTGAGGGAAGTGGGGCTTTATATGAGTAAGTGTTAGCCCCAGGAAAGGGTTGGTGGGTTGGATAAAAGGAGATTCTAGGAGGAGGGAACAGCTTGTGCAAAAATACAGGGACCTAAAACAACTCTGTCATGTGAGAAGTTGTTCCCCATAGACTATAAGCTCCCTGCTCATACTGAAATCACCTCTACACACTTCTCTCTCAGTCTTGCTTATGGTAGTTGCTCAACAAATGTTTGCCAAAGAAATCCGTATCTGAGGGCAATGAAAATGCGGTGGTTCAGCACCATGGCCAGATCACACAGGCACCTGCAGTTGGAGGTATTCCAACCTGTAAGCTCATTAGCATGTATTTGCATAATGAAACCAACTTCATTTCCCTGAGGGTCCAAAGACTGCATCAAGGGGGAATCTGATCAGTTCTGGTTGGGGGGTTGGGGAGGCAACTATTAAGGCCAATTGCTTACCACCATTTTCTTTTCTGTCAGGAGCCAGTGGTCCTGAGCCTTCTGAAGTTAAGATTCTGCCTAACGGGGGGATCCTGACACCAAGGATGGGACATCCCAGATGGTGAGTGTTAGGAAGGTCTGGGAAATGAGGATTAGATTCATGTTCTCGAATCAGAATCACTTGGATTTGAATCTTGATTCAAAGTGACTCACCCGGCTTTGTGACCTCACCTTTTTGAGCGCAGTTTTCTCTTGGGTAAATAAGGATAATGTCGACACACAGCATTTCGGCGAATAGGATTAGACAACATTAAGTATGCACAGTACCTGATACATAGCAACTGCTCAGGAAATAGTAGGAGATGAACTGAGAGCAGGATCTGGAAGAAGCCTGTAACACTGGGTATGGGGAAGTAGTGGTGTGTGTGGGGGAGGCAGAGTCTCTGAGGTGCTGCTGTCTGGAGTCTCTGAGGCTGTCATACCCTCCTAGTCAGCAGATGGCCCAGGAGCCTGGTCTCTGGTGAGGGAGGGCGCCGTCTGCCAGCTCTTCGGCCCTTGTCCCTCCTGCTGACACCCCCTCCTGCCATACCTCCTGTATTGGCAGCTCTTGAGTCCTGATTGGAGGCAGTTCATGCTGAGAGATGACCTCTCTGTCCCGTGGTCTTGGCAGGCTTGGGGTGGGGCCAGGGGCCCTGCTTCCAACACTCTCTCTCCATCACCTCCATGCCCTGCCAGCCCACTGTTCCTGGGAGGAGAAACTAACTCCTGGTTCCAGTTCCAGTTTACCATCTTCATGCTGCCTTGAACTATCAGCCTTTCTTTGCTGTGTTTTCTCCTCCCTCATGAATTCCCCCCTACTGGAATGGAGGTGGTGGCGGTGGAGTGGGTAAAAGGCAAAAGGGAAGATTTCACTGGGGAATATTTGGAAGCTGGAAGAGGAAAGAGGAGTCATCTCAGGTTATTCCTTCCTATATCAGTCCTGGGGGCTGGGAGAAAGTGCCTGCAGCCAGATGGAAGGAGCAGGGTGTGGAAGGGAGGGGAGGGGCTTTCCTTCAGAATCCTGCTGGATATGTAGGTTTGGGGCCAGCTTTCTCTTTGGTTTCTTCTGCTGGGAGCTGAGACCCAAAGCCTGGCTGTTCACAGCAGTGGAAGTGGGCAGGGAGAGGGCGGAGGTGTCACTCCAGATCAGTTTGCCTAAAGAGAGCTTGTTAAAAGCTAGTTCACCTAATGACTAGTTTCTGTGGAATTTTTTTTAATTGTCTGTTGGGGTATCCTTTTTTTGGTTACCTAAGGATTTTTGAAAACCCATTTTGGCGGAGGGCATTTCCTGGGAATAAGGATTTATCAAATTCACAGCATTTGATGAATGATGGTGTTATTTTGTCTGCTGTGCCTTTGTCTAGTACGACTGTTTTAAGGACTTTTAAACCCATTTGTGGAAAGATAGTACAATTAATCACAATAAATGGATATACATTACTTAAAGACACACAAGAATGCCTGATAAAAGATAGTTTTAGGTGAAGTAGCCTGTTCGTTCTGAATTCCCTTTCTCCCTGTCTTCCCAGGAGGCTCCTGGGGCCTGGCCCCCACCACTATGAAGAGCCCTTGCTGAGGCCATGAGGGGTTACCATGGCGACCGAGGCAGCCATCCCCGCCCAGCCCGCTTTGCTGACCAACAGCATATGGACGTGGGCCCAGCTGCCAGGGCCCCGTACCTGCTGGGCTCCGGGGAGGCCTTCTCCACCGAGCCCCGCTTTTGTGCCCCGAGAGCTGGCCTGGGACACCTTTCTCCCGAAGGGCCCCTAAGCCTGAGCGAGGGGCCATTGGTAGGCCCTGAGGGAGGGCCTGGGGGGGCTGGGGTTGGGGGGGGTAGCAGCACCTTCCCCAGGATGTACCCTGGCCAGGGTCCCTTCGACACCTGTGAAGACTGTGTGGGCCATCCGCAGGGCAAGGGTGCCCCCCGCCTGCCTCCGACACTCCTGGACCAGTTTGAAAAGCAATTGCCAGTTCAACAAGATGGCTTCCACACACTACCGTACCAGCGAGGTCCAGCAGGGGCGGGGCCGGGGCCAGGGCAGGGGCCTGGCAATGCCCCAGAGCCCCGAAGCGAGAGCCCCAGCCGCATCCGGCATCTGGTTCATTCTGTGCAGAAGCTCTTTGCCAAGTCCCACTCTCTGGAGGCCCCAGGGAAGAGGGACTATAATGGGCCCAAGGCTGAGGGAAGAGGTGGCTCTGGGGGAGACAGCTACTCTGGCTCAGGCTCCGGAGGCCCCCACACTTCCCACCACCACCATCACCACCACCACCACCACCACCACCAGTCCCGGCACAGCAAGAGGAGCAAGAGCAAGGACCGCAAGGGGGATGGGCGGCACCAGACCAAGGCTGCGGGCTGGTGGAGCTCTGATGACAACTTGGACAGTGACAGCGGCTTCCTGGCGGGTGGGCGGCCCCCTGGGGAGCCTGGTGGTCCCTTCTGCTTGGAGGCTCCAGATGGGTCCTACCGGGACTTGAGCTTCAAGGGGCGCTCGAGCGGGTCAGACGGCCGCTGTCTTGCCTGCACTGGCATGTCCATGTCGCTGGATGGACAATCGGTCAAGCGAAGTGCCTGGCATACTATGATGGTCAGCCAGGGCCGGGACGGATACCCAGGGGCCGGGCCAGGCAAGGGACTCCTGGGTCCAGAGGCCAAGGCCAAAGCCAGGACTTATCATTACCTGCAGGTGAGGCTTTGGTGGGGGTGGGGACGGGATCCTTAGGTGGGTGTTGCCACCTAGGGAACTGTGGGAAGGGTTGGATGGGAGCCAGTTGTGCCCATGATGGTGGGTCTGGAGGCAGAAGGCTCCGTCCTGACTCAGTGTCTCACATTGAGCCCCTTTTGGGACCTCAGTTTCCCTATTTGGGCCACAAAGGGGCTCTACTATTCCGATATTCTTAGTCAGTGCCAGAAATACTTGTTGATTTATTCTGGATGAGTTGTGCTGGCCTCTGCCTTCGGAGGCTGGAGGCAGAATGAGGCTGAGGCAGACAGGACTGCCTGGCACTTCGTGGCTCTGGCTTCCCTCAGGGCTGGAGCTCAGCAGTGGGAAAGCCATTTTTCTGCCCCAGTCCTTCTCCAGACCTCCTTTTTGCTCAAATCTAGGTGGTCCAGATACTGTTTGAATATGAAGGTCAGTTATTTCCAGAATGTGCCTCTGCTGGAGTTTGTCATACTGGGGTACCTGGTAGGATGGTCTGCGGGGCTCAGAAGAGCCCTGGGAGCCTGCCCTTGGGCTTTTCTCTACTGGGACCACACTGAAGTCTGAGCCCGTGAGACAATACCAACACCTGTGGCTGTTGCAGGTGCTCGCTGGCGTGCTCTCCTCATCTTGTCTCAGCCTCTCTGTGGCCCCCACAGCTCAGGGTAGGCACTCTGACCTCGTCTTCTGGACTCTTCATCAGTCCCCACTCTGCTCTCCATCTTCTTACTGAAATGCCGCCAGGGCTCTTCCCACTACCGACCTCCCTCTTCTCTGCGTTATGGCCCCACCCCAAGTCCTGTGATGTTTTCTTGAACCCATAGTTTTAGGCGAAACAATCACTACAAGTTGTAGAAGCCCAGCAGACTTAGGGTTCCCCCCAAACCCACATTGCACATAGTGAATTTCAGTGAGCACTTCCTGGGGGCTGTGGAGCCAAAGATGAAGACAGACACAGCTTGTGAGGAGCCTCCCTTTGGAGGTGGGCTAGACAAGGAAGGAGAGAATACAGAGCAAGTCTGCTGGACGCTTCGATTCCCAGTTTAGACAATCCAGCCGGGGTGGGTGGGGAGGGGTTGTCCAGAAGCAGCAATTCAGTCTTAACCCAGGGTCTTCCAACTGCCTGTTAGGCTCCCCACCCTTTTTGCTTCCACGGTGGGAAGGAACCTGGGTGTTGCAGGAGCAAAGAGGAGGCGCTTCACCCGAGGCGATGGCCACGGTTTGCTGAGCGTTCTAGAAAGAGTAGCCCCTGAGCTGAACCCCCGCGGAGGAGCTGAAGTCTGTGGCGGCAGAAGTGGCTTAAGAGGGCTCCAGGGAGCGGCTACTGCATGTTCGCAGAATGGAGAAGGAGATCGCATCTGTCTTTTGGGGGTCACTGGCCTTACTGGGAAGCTGTTCATGCATTAGGGCTTTCCTGGGTAGGGACACACAGGGCTGCCTTGGAGGCAAGAAGTGTGGGGAACCTAACAGGCAGTTGGAGGCCCCTGGGGTAATCCTGGATTGCCCCTTCTGGACCTCCCCACCCTGGCTAGATTGTTTAAACTGGGAACGGGCTGCCGAGGGAACCCTGAGCTTTCCTGCCCGGGAGCCCTCACCACCCCCAGAGCCTTGCTGTCACTCCGCTGCTCCCTGCTGCTTCTCCAGGGCTGCCCTGACCTCCCTGGGGGCTTCCTTTTTAACATGCACCTCACAGTGTCCTGCAGAGGAGCAAGGAGCTCTGCAGTGGCTACAGAATAGGAACCTGCAGTGTGGCAGAGCGTACTCTGGCTGTCCCATCGGCTGGATCACCTCTGCTGCCTGTGGCTCCTTAAAGTATGGAAGGAGGATCACCCTTCTGGGTCTGGCATATCAGCCTTAAACCCATTTGGGGGGAGCAGTAAGGGGCTGCAAGGACCCTTCAGATAGCCTGGTGTTGTTCTGGCACAAAAGAAGGGAAGCTGGCCCCATCAGACGAGGCTCCTCCGTTGGATCCCGACTCTCATTAGGACTCTGCTTTACTCACTGGACCCCAGGTCTCCATCAACCTTCTTCTAGAACCCCTCTTTCTCCTTGGAACTCTTGTTCCTTTCTGGAGCTACATCCCCTCCCTGTGTTCTCATCTCCTGAGCTTTCATCTTCTCATTGAGTCCTGTCCAGACTGGCGGGATCCGTCTGGGGCCTACCCCATCCCGGGGTCCTTGTTCTCACTCTGATCTCTGTCCCCTCACCTAGCCTCACTCCCAAAGCCTTTGTCCTGCCTGTGAACCCTGAAGTCCCCATGGCAACCCCATTTAACATGTTCTTTACAACAGGTGTTTTAAATCTTACCTGCCCCAGGCCGGTTCTCCATGCCCTGTTTACACCTCACTCTGTGCGGTGTTTCAGCCTCCCTGTGATGTGTCTAGACCCCTCGCCACCCTCAGCCCCTTCCACTTGACTTGGAGGGGAAATCAGGGCCACCCATCCATGCCGACCCCCCCCCAAAGCAGGGCTTGAGCTCATCTCCCCAGTATTCCCTTTGTCACTGAACTGTTACCCCTTCTCCCCCAAGAACTGTCTTCATCTTTGCCAGCTCATTCTTTCACCCTGAAAACATGACAAGTCTCTCTCATCCTAAAAGGTCTCCACCCTCCCACCCATCTTGTCTTTCCTTCCTCTGCAGGCTTCCAGAGGATGGATTCCAGTCTTCATTTGCATCCTCTCTCCTAGTCTGACTCCACACCACTGTCCTGTGAAGGAGTCCTGGCAGCAGTCGCCCCTGGCCGCTTGAGCGCTCTCCCTGAAAGGTCCCTTCAGCCCACGCACAGTTCACCCGGCCTGAGCACTCATTGTGTGCAGGCACTGTTGGTGCCCTGACCCTTCCCAGCAACTCTGTAATGTGGGCACAGTTCTCACCACCAAGTCGCAGTTGAGGAAACTGAGGCTTAGGTGTTAGTTTTGCTCAGGTTCACTTAACGAGTGATGGACCAGAATTTAACGTGGATCTACTGAACTCCCAAGCCCCAATTGCTAACCTCTGAATGCACTGTGGCATTTGACATTATCAACTCCTTTTATTCTGAAATGTCTCCTGTCTCTGTGACATGGCGTTCTTCTGACTCCCTCCTACCCTCTGCCCACTCCCTCTCAGGTGACTTCAGAGGCTCCTCTTCTTTCCTCTGCAGTCCCTTTTTAAATGTCAGTGGATCCCTCCCCAGCTTTTGCTCCTCTTTTCCCTTGGGCTGTTTCATTCACTCTTATGGATTCAGCTGCCGCCCAGGACTCCCGCATGTCTGCCTCCAGTCCGGATCTCTCCAGTGAACTCCAGAACCCAACATCCAGCCATCTGTGGAGCAGTTCGCTACCAAACTCAGCTGCTCGCCCCTGATCCCATCCCTTTCCCTAAACCCATTTCTCTGGGATTCTGTGGCTGGGTGAGCGACAGCTTCTTCCCCCAGGTCCTCAGCCAGAGCCTCCCAGTCATCCTCAACTCCTCCCCGCCTCCTCACCCCCCACGTCTAATCAGGCTCACTGATGCTCCTCAACACCTCTCATTTCCATCTCCTCTTCCCCCTCCTTGTCATTGTCTTAATTTAGGCTTCATCATCTCTTGCCTGGATAACAGCATCAGCCTCCTAATTGATCTCCCTCCTGCCACTCGAGCTCTCGCCCTGCTCCCGGCCCTCCACTGTCCAGTGTCTGTTTAGACAGTCAGAGTGCTCTTTCGGAAACATGACTCTGATTTCACTCCCGCTTAAACCCCCCTGTGGCTCCTTGCAGAAGGGAGGGAGAGGGTTGTAAGCAGGGTAACACGAAGTAGAAGAGGTGGACACTTCACTGCTGAGGTGCTGTTGATGCAGGTCACTTCACCTCTGCTCTTCAACCTCTCGGCACTTGCCAGCTCCCAGACTTTCTCGTAGCCCCCAGTTCAGTACTGAAAGGTCCATGAAGGACGGTGAGGCATCTCCTCTGGTTGGGGTGGTGGTGAGACCTGCTCCTGCTTGCCTGGATGCCCCTGAGTGGCGGCCAGGCCAGAGCACCACTGCAGGCAGCGGGGAAAGAGGGTCCTGGCTTCTGGATCTCTTAGGGAAGAGTCTGAGAGACAGAGGTCCCTGTCCCCACAGGTGCCGCAGGATGACTGGGGGGGTTACCCTACGGGGGGCAAAGATGGGGAGATCCCCTGCCGCAGGATGCGGAGCGGCAGCTACATCAAAGCCATGGGGGATGAGGAGAGCGGAGACTCAGAGGGCAGCCCCAAGACATCCCCCAAAGCCCTCGCCAGGCGCTTCACCTCCCGTCGCTCCTCCAGCGTGGACCAGGCCCGGATCAAGTAAGGAGGTGGGGGGCAGGGTGGAGGGTTGTGGGACTGAAGAGCTGACACCAGGTCCTGCTGGACAGGTGTGCAGCGCGGGTAGCACTTGGGTTCCCTGCTTAGTGTTCAACTGGGGCGTCTTGATCTGTCCGTGTAAAGAGGGGTTTCCTGTCACTGTGTGTGGGAGAGCCCCCTTACCCAGGACTACCCTGGAAGAATCTCTGGAGGTTTCTGAGGGATGGAACCTGCTCCAGGGTCCCTTGCACTCATCCCCCCCCCCCCATTCTCCCTTTCCTCCCCCCACAACTCCCCCCCCCCCTTTAGCTGCGCCCTGTTCTGAATCTGGAATTTTGACCTTTCCCAGCTGCTGTGTCCCACCCCGGATCCACCCCAGGAGCTCCATCCCTGGCTACAGCCGTTCCCTCACCACTGGACAGGTAGGGAGAGGCCATATGTCTAAAGGGAGGGGTGGGAAGGGGATCCCACCCCCCACCCAGGCCTTAAAGTCAGAGGTCTGTCGGTGCAGAGAGGGCATGTCTGGTTCAAGGGGAGCTGGGAAGCCTGCTCGGGACTCCTGGGGCAGATTGGCAACTCCGAGGGCCACATCTTTCAAAACCACCGAGTGTGCTTGAAGTGGTGAGCTTGTCAGGGCTATGTCAGTTCTTGGAGGTTCCTGGCCCTGGCCTGATGCTTTCCCAGTGTGCCCCCAAGCAGAAGCAGGATCAGGTGTGCACACGGGAGGAGCAGGGCTGCAGTGGTGGATGTGACTGGGCTCGAGCTCTTTCCTCATCCCCACCCCCCTGGGACCACGAGCCAGACACCTCCGTTCGCACAGCCTCCCATTTCTCATCTTCCAAATGGCAATAGTAGTGATACTTACCTCACAGGGGCTTTGCGAGTGTTCAGTTGGTATTTTATAAATGTGAGTTCCATATCTAAGTATAGACTCTCCCCTTGACTCAAAGAGGCAGTGCAGTTTAGTAATTAAATGCCTGAGAGGGGTTTGAATTCCCACCCAGCTACTCACCAGTTGAGTGACCTGGGGCAAGTTCCTTGACTTTTTGAGCCCCACTTTCCTTGTTTAAAAATAGGCATCATAATAGTGTTCCTGGCACAGAGCCAGCACTCAGTAAAGGTTAGCTATTTCTGCTGTTTGCTGGAGGAAAAGAAGCATGGGGGAGACTGTCCACATTGGCTGCTATTGTTTGCTGCTCCACATTTCTTGGTGACATTTCCTGAATCGGGAATCTGATTGGCACAGCTGTCCCTCCACATCAGACCAGCCTGTGTTGCTAAACCCACTAGTCAGTGTTCAATTCTCATTTTACTTGCTCCATCAGCAACATCTCACACAGTTGATGCCTCTCCTTCCTGAAACCTTACTCGGTTGGCTCTGAGGACACTGCACTTTCAGGCTCTCCTCCAGACTGCTCTCTCTGTCTGCTTAGTCTGTGTCACCTGTGCTCCTTCACTCTCCAGGATCCAAACACTGGGGTTTTCTAGGGTTTGGTTCCTGGACTTCACTCTCCACCCACTCCTTAGGTGAGTTCACCCAGGCTCATGGCTTTGAATATTAATGAGAGCTTGATGTATGTCTCCAGCCCAAACCTCAACGACGAGCTGTATTGAAATCTCACGTGGAAATTTAGCAGACATCTCAAAAACTGAAGCCGTCGAAGTGAAGTGTTGGTATACTCTGCCCCACGCCTCCCCGAGGCCGATCTGTGCTCCACCCACTGTCCTCTCCGTTTCAGATAATGTCAGCTTTATCCTTCCAGGAGCTCTGGTCTGGAAGTCAGTCAGTCATGACTTCTTTCTTTCCCGCATGTCTCACATCCACTCATTTGGCAAACCCCGTTTTAGCAAATCTAACCACCCCGCACCATCCAGTCCAAGTCCCATGTTTTTGTCTGGACTATTGAACCACCTTCTGGCTGGTCTCCTGCACGCTCTTGCTCCACTTCATTTTCTCTCCATAGCCATTTAAATATAGATCATTTAAAAATAGAATTATAGCTACTCAAAAACCTACTCAGAGGAAAAGTCAAGGACTTTCCTGTGAGTTACAAGGCCCTGCATCATCTGGCCCTTGCTACCTGAGTTCCTTTCCTAATACTTCCTTCTCTCAGCCACTCCAGTCACACAGTACCCTCCACCCTATACCACAGGTGTACCCCAGCCTTGCCTTTGCTGATGCCTCTGCTGTGGTCTCTCTTTCCCAGATACTCCCATGGGCACCGCACACACTTCTTCCCAATCTTTTCCCGGATATTCTATAACCCTACCCAACATTTTCTCTTCCCATTCCCTACATTTTCTCTCTTCTTCTTAGCACTTTACATTATTTAACATCCTGTATACATTAAACATTTCTCCTGGGACATATGGCTCATCATCCTGGCTTTACAGAAGAGGAAACAGGTGTAATGCACCAGAGGTGTCACCCTATTATTACAATAATGCTTCTTGCCATTAAGGCTACTTTTTTGTTTAATATTTTTCATAGAAGATCTTTTCCATCTTCTACTTCAAAGCATTTGTCTTCTGATGCCTTAGTTATATCTCTAAAACCTATTCTATTTTATGTCATTCTGGTAATTGCTTAGCACATTTACATTTATTGTGATCATTGATACATTTCTCACCTTCTGTTTGTCCTGTCTTTTGGGTGATACTTTTCTACTCCAAAGCTGCCATCTTTTAGACCAATTTGGTTTTCTTAATCTTTCTCTCCCTCAAATCCCACACCGATTTGGCAGCTATATACTCTATTTTCATTCTTTTTAGCTATTACTCTTATGATTTTCATATTCATATGCAATTTAGTGAAGTCTGAAGTTGGCAGTCAACCCTCCTACTGAACAATGGAAAGACCTACGGACACCTTTATTTTCATCACCTCCTCCCATCTTACATGTACTTGTCCAGTATTTTGATTCCATCTTCATTTCACTTCTCCAAATTGGTCTTTATTATCAGTACTTACATTTTATGCTATCAGTACTTCATTTTACCTCCCTCCTCACTAGACCTTCCTACGTTTCATTCCTTCCTTTAAAGAATATTCTTCAGTAATTTCTTCCAGTGATTGCTGACAACATATGCTGTCTTTAACAAAAATAGTTTACCCTCATTACTTCACATAAATTAGCTTATGGTCTCATTCTAAGGCAACATTTATTTTCCCTCAGAATTTAAAAGACAAATATCCCTTTGTCTTCTGTCATTGCTGTTGAGAAGATTGCTGTCAATGTAACTGACTTTGTAGATGATTTTCATTTCTTTTAAATTGCTGTTGTGATCTTGTCTTTGATTTTGGTTTCCTACAGTTTCACTATGATATGTATTGAGTGTTCACTGAATCTATAGATTTATAACTTTTATCAAATCTGGAAAATTCTCTCAGGTTATTGTTTGCAGGCACATCTTTCTCCATTCATTTACTTTCAATTTGCTATTTTATCCAACTTGACAAACTCTGTCCTTCAAATTGGAGTTCCATTCACATTTAATGTGACTATTGACATGGTTGATTATTGTGTCATGTCACTTTTGTTCCTCTGTTTTTCTTTACTGCCTTCTTTTGTATTACATAAACATAGAAGTGAAATTTAAGCTACAGTTAACAAGTTAAGCAGTAGATGATATACTAATGAAGAGAAAAATAGCAAACCAAAAGATATACTGCTACCCGGAAGGCAGCATAGAGAGGAAAAGAAGTGGAAAACATGAAGGAGAGGTTAAGGAAAGAATAACAAGTTCCCATATATACTTACATATGAGTAATAGTTATATAAGTTTCAGCTATGCATCTTTTAAGTCAACATCTGTATTACTGATCATTTCTTACACTGAGTCTTTGTGAATTTTCTATTTCAGTTAATGTACTTTTTGATTCCAGAATTTCCATTTAATTCTTTTTTCTATGTTTAAAAGGCAATTTATATCTCTTTGTTGTGATTTTCTATTCATGAAGTCATTGTTATATTTCATTTAAATCTTTAAACATGATCTCCTTTAGCTCTTTGAATATGTTTATAATAGCTTCTTTGTAGTCTTTGATAAATCAAATGTTGTGAGACATTCACATTTTCTTATTTATTTGCATGTCTCAAAATTTTTTGTTGAACATTTCAGATAATATATTATAGCAACTCAAATTCTTACTTTACCTCTTGAAGATTGTTATTGCATTATTTATTTGTTTGTGAAGCCCTGGACCAAATCTGTGAAATCTATCCTGCCAAATGTAACCTCTGGTGTCTCCTCTAATTTTTTCCTTCTGCCTTTATTTTTAAACCCAGTTTCCTAGGAATTGCTCCTGTGTCTGCATAACTTAGTGTTCATGCAGAGGTTGGTCAGCTGTTTTACTCAAAAACCGCAAGATTTCATCTTTTTTCATCTCTGCTTATGGGTCTGTGTGCAGCCTGAAGATACAGACTTCACAGGTTCTCTAGCATTTCCTCAGATATACAGACATGTACATGTATACAGACTTCACTGACTAGGGATGTGTGGGGGGCTTGAGTTCTCTTTGATTTTGTGCATACACCCACCTTCTAGTTAACTAAATATAGATGGAGAGCTTATCAAATCCTCTATGGCTTTTTGCCTTCTGGGACTCCCCATTAACTCTCAGGCCAATCTGCCAGTTCATTGGTTGCCCTAAACAGGCCAATCTGCCAGTTCATTGGTTGCCCAAAACCTAACCTGGCAGTACTGCTGATTGTTACTGTTTTTGACACACTGACACAAGCCAAGCAACCTCTGTCGTCAAACATATTCCAGATGGAGGGGAAATGACCTGAAAAATCAGAATTTCCACGCTAGCTCATGTTATGACCCCTCCCTTTTTTTTTTTTTTTTAAAGATTTGTTTATTTATTCATACGGAACTGGGGTACAGGCCAGAGATGCGGAGGGTGGGAGAGCCACCAGAGACAGGGTGGGGAGCAGAACAGGCAGGCTGTTGAAATACACTGCTGAGGGGAGCAGCGGGCGGGTCAGGAGAGGTCTGCCACGCCATGTGGTCACTTCCGGGGCAGGTGGGAATCGAACTCATGCAGAAGTGGCTTAAGCTTCTTAGTGCTGCGCCACAGGGAGGGCCCAACCCCCCTTTTTTTTATAATCAAAATATTCCAAGCAACCATCAGTTTTCTACTGGACTGCCTTAGCTTCATAAGGTACTGCCTGGCTCAGGCAAGCAAGCACTGCCCTAGGAAGGGAAAAGTTCTCTTGGAATCAAAAGTATTACAACTGGCTGATTAATAAAAAATAATTATAATAAAATTAATATTGTAAGACAAGACACTACTAGAATAATCAGAATTCTTTTACTGCCCCGGACAAGAACCCAAATCTCATCTCTCTACTATCTCACAATCCTTCTATTTAGTATCTAAAGAACTGCTTAAGTTTTCTATTGTTTAGTTTTCAAATAAGGAACTTCACCTAAATCCTCTGTTCAGCTTTTTAGGAACTTTGCTGTATCTCTTTGTGACTGACTTCCAAGAGAATTATTCCGCGCTAGCCCAGGACTTTACTCTATCCTTCACATCTCCACCCAGTCTCCACCATAATCCTCGACTTTACTTTACCCTCTGGATGTCTTGGTAAAAATGAAGGTCATAGAGTAGCATTTTAGGCCTAGAGGAATTTTATTTTTAGCCAACCATCATTAAAAAATGTTAGCTTGGGCCCTCCCTGGTGGCGCAGCGGGTTAAAGCACAGCACTGAGAAGCTAAAGCCACTTCCACATGAGTTCGATTCCCGCCTGCCCAGGAGGTGACCACATGGCGCGGCAGACCTCTCCTGACCCGCCCGCTGCTCCCCTCAGCAGTGTACTTCGTCTATCTGCCTGTTCTGCTTCCCACTCTGTCTCTGGTGAAGCCTCTCACCGCCCCTGAGCTTCTGGCTTGTACCCCAGTTCTGTATGCACAAATAAATAAATCTTTAAAAAAAAATGTTAGCTTTAAATTTTATGGACTTATCTTAATTTTATTAGATCAATAATGTTATAATCTTAGCTGAAGGTCTATACGACCCCAAACTCCTCTCAGAAAAAAGATTGTGATCTAATAACACACTAATTGAAATACTCCAAATGAGTGAACCCACTTTGGCATGAGCATCAAAGCCACTGGTTTTCACAACCTGTCACACTTTATGGTTAAACTATTACAACTGACAGAACTAGGAGCCTGGGTAATGGGCACATTCCCAGGAAACGATACCACATCCTCATTCTGTTCTTACCCAAAGTTTAGTAGCTTTCATCAATGTTTCTTTGTTGTCTACCTTTAGTTGATTTTCAGAGTGATAAAATGATTGTGCAACTTTGTAGTTGTCTCGAGAGACAATAATTTGTGTTTTTTTCACTTTGTCATTCCTGGAAAATTTCAACCTTTCCCACTACCTCTTAAGAAATTGCTTCTTCAACACTCCAGTTTGCCCCCTGGAACTCCTATGTGTGATTGTATTTGGGAAATTCTTATTCTTTCCTTCACGTATATTAACTTCCCTATCATGGTTTCCACCTCTCTCCTCCCTGTGCTATTTTCTAGGTAGCAGCTTATCTTCTGTTTGACTGTTTTTCTTCAATTGTAGAGCATCTATGATTTGTTAATTGTGCCTGAAGGTTCACTGATCTTTTTTTTCCATTTCTATCAATCTGATTTGGTGTCTTTTCAAATCTTTCTAGTCTTTTTTCAAAAATCAAAATTTCACTCTCATGTTTTAAATTGTAGAAACTTAAAACATAGTTTAAAAGCTACTCTGTTTTAGCTAAGGTAACTCTAGCTGCTGTAAAAGATAAACCCTGAATTCTCAATAACTTAACTCAATAAAGGTATAATTTGTTTTTATATCACAATAATATTAACTATCGATTCTGCATATTAAGTCATCCCTCCAACATATAGCTAAAAATATTTATCACTTCATAGTTTCTGTGGGTCAGGAACCTGAGCACAATTAGCACGTGGATCAGGTGTCTCACAGGGCTTCAATCAAGGTGTTGATCAGCACGGCAGTCATTTCAACACTTGCCTTGAGCAAGAGCCACTTCCATCCTCATGCTTATGGCCATCAGAGGCCTCAGAACCTTGCTGGCTCTTGGTAAGAGACATGTGGGATGTGGGATAGGACTTCCAAGAGAGCAGCTTGCTTCCTTCAGTAGAGGTAGAAAGAGGTGTCCAAGATGGAAACTCACCGCTGCTTTATATCTAATCTAAATCTATTCTAATCTAATCTCAAAAGTATCAGCCCTACTTTATTCATTAGAATAGACCACTAAGTCTGGGTCGTACTAGGGAGGGAGGGCACACAGGTGTGAATGCAGGAAGTGGTGCACCTTTGGGGCCATAGCAGACATGAATTGTGGCTCATCTTCAATGGAGTTTTAGCTGTGAGAATCCCCAAGTGGTGGGGGTGGAGGAGTAGGAGGGTGAGGAGTAGGTCCCTCAAAGAACTATTTTGTAATTACTTCTGTAGATTATTCCAGGTTGGGGACCACTTTATGTTAGTTTTAAATTTGGGTGGGAGTGTCTGGCCCATGCAGGCCCATATAAACACAGCATCAAGTATCTGTGTGAAGACCTGCTTTTTGGGTACAAAGCCTTAGAGATTTGCCTCCTTCCCTCCCACAGTGCCTAGGCTACAGTCTAACTTCTCTGTTGTCAGTGATGATAATTGATTTTTTTCCTAGTCTACGTTCTTATCACAGGTTTCCCCGTGCTTCCTTTATGTAGGTTCTCATTATTTCTAACTCCATGCTTCATGTGGGCCCAGAACCTCATTCTTGCTCCTGAGTGCTGTTAAAAGCCTTTTGGTTACTGAGACCAGCAACCCCTGCCCCCACCTCTTACCTCCACTGGGCTGTTTGCAGCATTGACTCACACAGTTAATATTCTGATTTTTCCAGTCTCCTCTTTGCTTTTGTCCCCTGGGGAATTATCTCGCTTTCTTGTGAGCTCAGCTATGCATATAAAACAACGTTTGCTATATTTTATCCAGTGATTTAGAGTGTTTCGAAATGGGAGGGTTTTCTGAGGTCACCTAAACTAAATGACCGATGTGAAGTCTACCATATGTGACTAGCCCCCAGCTGGACCCACCAGCTCTAGCTTGCACAGTTTTCAGTTAGACCCAAGCAAAGTATTTTCTTCTAAATATCTCACACTCATGGAAATATTTTTGATTTTGAGTCTGATTTGAGGAAGACTAAGGTTCTCATTTCCTAAGAGGATTCTGAAAGCTGAAGCTGTGGGGAGCAGGGTGGGAGGCAGTGCAGGGATAATAGCAGATTTCTCAGCACAGTGTTATAGTTTTATAATCACAATACGATAAAGATCAGCTCAGGTGCAGTATTCTTCTGAGAGTTTGTACAAGTTTGCATTTCCCTTGGGTCCAAGTCCCTTGTTGGTGTGCCAGAGCTCCTTCTGCCCAGTCAATATGGAAGGTATGTGGCCTTTGGGAGATCACCACCCTCCTTCTGTTGGCCTTGGATTGTGTGGGTCATGGGAATAGCTTATGGTTGGGATTTCAAGAGCTTCAAAGCCCTGGGGAAAGAGAAGCCTCTGAGAGGTATTGTCACTGTGATTTAAGAACCTTTTGCTACTAATAATAGCAGCTGATGTTTACTGAACATCTGCTGTATGCCAGATATGAGGCTTACTGATTTATACACTGAAGAGGGCTGGAGATAAAGAGGAAGGTGTAGAATGAGCTTCCTTCCATCCCTGATGTCAGACCCAAGGCCAGAATACTCTCTTGGGATTGAAGATCAGCTTTTCTATACTCTAGAAGGGACCCTCAGGGCTGGATTGGGTATGGCTGGGGAGTATCTTGAGCCTGATCTAGAATAGCAGAAGTCAGAGCTTCTGTCACTTGCTGATCCTTGGTACTCCAGAAGTGCAGAAAAGGAAACCGAGAGATGGATTCATAAGGAGTCATGGTGAAAGCCCAGGAGTGTGCCTTTTGCAGGTCAAAGTGAATGAACATAGCTTTTCAGGATCGTGGGTTGAGTTTTCTTTGGTCTATGATTTACATACATTGGTAATGGGGTTTGTTTTGAAAAAAGCTTTAGAAAGAAATCGAAAGAATCTTTCATTGTAATTACTGAGTTCCACATTGGAACAACTGAATCAAATATCTAGTAAATAGGACTCTAAGCTTCCGAGCAGCCAAAGCAAAGAACAGCCTATAGTTAGAGAGCTCTGGTTTCAGATCCTTGGAGTGGGGCCAAAGTTAATGCAGGCTTAAAATGCTCCCCAGGATAAAATGATGCTGTCAGCCTAGCCTGAGAATCAGGAAGCCAGGCATTTCACTCTGGCTTTATCACTTAAAAATTTATATCCTTGGACGATTTGGGTGTGAACCTTAGGTTACTCATTGGTAGAACAGGGTGAAAATATCCGTCCAATCTGAGGTAGATCCTGTTATGCTTTCGAGGCCAAGTTATAGAAACTCGGAGCTGCATTTTACACGTGGATCATGTCTGTTGACTGCATGTAACTATGGTGCCATGAGTCTCTTCTGGGAGATGTCAGACAGCCATGGGACACTGCTGTCACACTCACCATGAGGATGCTACTGAGGACCTTGCCCATAGCTTCATCCAGTGACCTCTGCATAGTTATTCTTGCGGACATGTCTCAGTTTCAGTGACAGGGACAGTTGTGGTCCTCATGAGTGCCTGGGTTCATCAGTTAAGCCCCAAGTCCTTCACGAGTCACTGATGGAGGACTTGCCGTGTGCCATACCTGCTCCAAGTACCTCCCGTGTTTTTCTTTGAGTTCCCTCGATGGTTCTGTGAAGATGCCACCACTAGCCTTCCCCTTTGACAGATGAGTCCTTAGCAACTTGAAATAACACTCCCACGCTGCTAGGAAGTAGCAGAGCCAGCCCTTGAGTGCTGGCGCGTCACAGCCCGTAGCTCATGCAGGCAGTCACAGGCAGTATTCATTGGTGCTTTGGCTGCTTGGAAGCTGAAGGTCAAATGTGACCCATCTGTGTTCTAGGTGTAGAACTTACCTCTGGACCATTTTCTTTACCTACTTTTTTTTTTTTATTTCCCCCTTTGAATCCGGTTTCTCGTTTAACACAAATAAGCTGCAGCCTTATTTAGTCTTAGTGCAGTGCTAATGTGACATGATTTCATGAACAAATTTTTCTTTTCCTTACTTGTTCTATCATTTTTAACACCATAGATTCTTCACTGCAAAGTATCAAAAACAAAAACAAGACCCTCATCTCGCATGGTCGAACTTTCCTTAGAGGAGGAGGACAGGGAAGGGACCAGCAGGCCAAACCAGCACCCTAGTTAGTGGGCAGAAGGTGGGAGGCTGGGAATACTTGAAGGTTGATGATGGGTGCTCTGCCACTTACTTGTTAATTTCTGTGGCGTGGTATATATCTCCATAGGTTGCTCCCAGTCAATATTGTAATGTAATGGGTTATGAGTAATAAAATAAAGGAGGTTCTTCTTTCATTCTCTGAGGGGGGGCAGGAATGTCGGTCCTCTTGCTCAAGTCCTGGAAGGGAAACATGTGTGCTGGCTCTATGTGGAGAGGAAGTTAGGGTGGTCCCAGTCAGAGATCCCGGAAAGGCCTAGAGAGGGTGGAGGGAGGAATATTTAGATGAGAGACTTGGACCCCAAGTCAAGCCTGGGAAGTAGCCCAGGCTAGAGGTGCCTCCGTCTTTGCAGAGAGTGAGTGTTCCTTTTAGTCCACATGCAGAAGAGTCAGAAACGAGCCGCACAGGTCCAGATAGATTCCTAAGGCAAAGCCTTCAGTGCCCCCCTCATCCTAACAGTGCCCTGCTGGTCGGAAGGGGCAGCACCAGCCACCCCAACCCACAACCTTGTGTTGCCACCATTGCCCCTACTGGCGAGCACCCACTAACTGACCTTCCGATGCCCTGCCCTTAGCTCAGCGATGAGCTGAGTCAGCAGCTGGAGGCCGTGTGCGGGTCCGTGTTTGGGGAGCTCGAGTCCCAGGCTGTGGATGCCCTGGACCTGCCCGGCTGTTTCCGCATGCGGAGCCACAGCTACCTCCGGGCCATCCAGGCCGGCTGCTCCCAAGACGACGACTGCCTGCCCCTCCTTGCTGCCCCTGCCTCTGTCTCAGGGAGGCCCGGCTCCTGTGAGTACGCCCTTTTGGACCCTCTCCTGCCCCTCCCAAGCCCCCTACCCCCCCACCACGTGCTGGTTCTTCCCCTCCGCAGCTGTGCTGTGTGACCTTGGGCGGTCTGTGCCTCTCTGGGCGGGAAGATGGGGAAGACCATCCCTGGGTTCTGCACGTAGCAGCACGTGGGGAGAACGCATGGCCTCGGTGGTGTGGTGTGGTGGGTCACAGACACCTGCCGGGACCGTTTTGTTTTACCCGCTGCGTCTTGCCTTCGCGGGTCACAGCCTTCAACTTCAGAAAGGCCCCGCCCCCCATCCCGCCGGGAAGCCAGGCCCCGCCCCGCATCTCCATCACCGCCCAGAGCAGCACCGACTCCGCCCACGAGAGCTTCACGGCGGCGGAGGGCCCCGCCCGGCGCTGCAGCTCCGCCGACGGCCTGGACGGCCCAGCCATGGGCGCGCGCACCCTGGAGTTGGCGCCGGTGCCACCCCGGGCCAGCCCCAAGCCCCCTACACTCATCATCAAGACCATACCCGGCAGGGAGGAACTGCGGAGTCTGGCGCGGCAACGCAAGTGGCGGCCGTCCATTGGGGTGCAGGTATGGAAGCAGAAGGTGCGGAAAGCCGGTTGGGGGTGGATTGATGGGGCGAACAGCGACATTCTGGATCTGTGGGCCTTTTCTCTGACTTGCTGTGAGCTTCAGGTAGCCCTCACACCTGGTCATCGACAGGGGAGTACCAGCCACCCCAACCCAGAACCATGCCCTGCCACCATTGCCCTTACCGGCGATCAGAGTGGTGCCCAGAGAATGCCACCTTGTTGCCGCTGACCTTTGGGTCTCACGTCTTGTTCAGGCAGATTGTTATTGCATGTCTGGCAGCTGGCTTGGGGCTCAGCCATTGCTTGCCTTCCCTGGGAAAGGCTTGCGCCCCGGTGGGTCCTGGGCCACTGACTCCCCAATCCTGCCACCAGGTGGAGACTATCTCAGACTCGGACACCGAGAACAGGAGTCGGCGAGAGTTTCACTCCATCGGTGTACAGGTGGAAGACGAAAAGAGGTAGGTTGAGGGGGCACCCTGGGCTTCCTTTTGGAAGAAGGGGGAGAGGATTCCTTCAAGGCAGGCTCTGCTGCGTGCGCCTTCCTTCCTAGATGTGAGAACAAGACTTGTTATGGGGCCTGAGTCAGAGCAACCCAGGGATTGTCCACAGAGGTGGCTCCAGAACAGCCATCAAATCGAAAGAGTCCTTCTGTGCCACGTCTGTCCCAGGTGGTCTGAGGAGACTGGAGAGAGAGTGGAAGGGGAAGGAGGGCGGGAGGGAGTAACAGGTGGTGGCTGATGGTGGCTGAGCAGGCCTCCAGCAATTGCCCTTTGCGGGTTCAGAGAACAGCATTTTTGCCAATCCCTCACTGCTTCCTGTGGCATACAGTGAGCCCTAAAAGAAACAAATAAACTTGAAGATTGCCTCTCAGGGGCTCCTGGCAGATGTAACACTCCTTCTCTCCTGGCTCACACAAGCGTTTAGCCAGTCAGGGGTACCTATTATGTGCCCAAGTCTGTGGCATGCTTGAGAGGGGAGAATTACCAGTAGCTACTGTTCTGGCATAGATGGCTTCAGAAATATGCTTCCTTAATTTCCAGCTGAAAAATTAGCTTCATGAGCCCTGGAGGGACGACTGGGAGGGATCACCCTCTGTTGTTGAATTCCCCGGGGATAGGACAGTTTCTCTGATGACCTTGCGTCTGCTAGAGTGGGCCGGCTGCTCCCGGCTGCCATGCTGTTAGGCCAGTGGCCCTGGGTATGGTATCTGGGAATCAGCCTGAGGCTGGTGGTTAGATTCAGTGGTAATCTGTGCTGCCCAGGCCTTGCCTGCTGGAGAAATGAGCGGGAGCCATTTCTCACAGCTCTGTTCCCAGCTGCCATTGTCAGACCTTTCAACATCCCCTACATTTCCCTCAACAATTTCTGGTAACACCTGGGGCTGTCTATGTGTGTGCCTGATCAAGTCTTCCTGGGGTTGCCGAGGGGACTTACTGTTTTTCTCTAGTTCTTCTCTAGCTCCTTCCAGTTCCATATGCTTCTGGGGTTGTAATTACATCCATCAAAGGTGACTTCAAAGATGACTTTGCTGCCCCATAACCCCTGAAACCTGCTGTCCTCAAAATTCTTCATATTCCACAGCATAGAGAAAGCAGCACTTTATGGAGATCCCAATCCTTAGGTCTTGGACTTGAGTTCCTAAGAGGTGGGACTGGAGCCATGGAGGGGTGAAGCTCTGTGCTCTGCCCCCTGCTCTGATGCTGCCCACTGACTGTAAGCCAAGTCCATGTGCCCCCCCCACAGTTGCTCCCTCACCCAGTAGACCCTGGGGGGTCCTCCGTCCCTCCCAAAAGGCCTAAGCTCTGTGAAGACACAGCAGGCATCCTACCGAGTCTGGCTGAATTGGCAACCTCTGGCATTCACTCACGGATCTGTTATCCAGCAAATGCTTATTAAACATCTGTTACATAACAACTCCTGTTAAATGCTCAGAGAAACATTAAACACACGACTTTTGCCCTCAAAGAAGTTGTTATCTAGAAGGGGATTGAAGCACTGAATATAAAATCCATGAATAAAAACATGACTACATACTATGGTATAGTAGGGTGGGACTATGAAAAACAGGAATTAAATGAGAAGGGACCTTATTTGGGTTAAGTAGGTGACAATTAAGCTGAACTTTGAGGACTGGCCAGGAACACTCAGGCCTCCGTGGGGGGAGGGGCTCCTGGGGAAGGGAGCGGCTGTGTGTGGGTGCTGGGGCAGGAAAGTGTGACATCATCAGGACCTGGGAGAAGGTTCATGGCATCTGCAGTGAGAGTGGAGTGTGGCGGGGCAGTGCCAGGGGTGTGTGTTGGAAAATACGCAGGGCCAAGCCATGCAGAGGGCGTGATTAAGACTGGAATCTAATTATTACTGATGAGTAGCCATTAAAAGGTTAAAGGAGTGTGACATGAGTTAATTTATGTTTACTAAAGATCAGTAGCTGCTGGGAGGAAAGTGAGTCTGAGGGACAAATAGCGGGTGTGAGACTAGTAAACAGGGCTTTTTTCATGATCCAGGACAAAAGTGATGATCTTTTCCACTAAGAAGACTGGCGTTGGGAATCTTTTTTTTCTGTTATATATTAGAATTGGATGCTGCTGTGTATGGGACACTATTAAATTTTGTATGTTGATTTCATAGCTAGCAGCCTTGCTTCCTTGCCTCTTACTAGGTTTCATGGTTTATATAAAAGTCATAATGAATGTTCGCTATAGGCAATATATTTCTACAAATGAGAATATTTCTTTTGCATCTATAGTCTTCTAATTTGTTTTCCCTGTGATAATGCATAGAGGAATTTTAGTTTGCGGCTGAGAAGAACACTTTCCCCATTTCTGACGTTGAGTATCTTCTCACAACCCATGCAAAAATCTGATCTTTGCTACTATTTATCAGGTTAAGGAAATTCCCTTCTATTCCTAGTTGGCTAAAGATTGTACTTTTTTTAAAGTAGAAAATGAGAGTGGAATTTTATTGAATGCTTTTTCAGAATCTAATTTGATGAGCATAGATCTCCTTTCATGTGCAATATGATGGATTTTATGAATAGATTTCCCTTGTTAACCTAGTCTTTCATTCCTGGGATGAACCATGCTTGATCCCATTATTACCTTGGGTTAAGTTTGGCTGTGGGCCACAGAGCTGCCATAGTGTCTTTTTTTTTTTTTTTTAAGTTTGTTTTATTTTTACTGAGGTAACAAATAAGGGGGGATTGCTTCATACCTCTTCAGCTGTGTTACAACACCATGCCTGCTACCTACCCGGTAATCCTCCTGGTAGGTGGGGGGCCCATTGGACCCCTCCCTTGTTGTCTCCTTCCCCCTCCCCACCCCAACTTCAGTTCTAATCAAATTTTAGGGCTTGCTTTGATTTAGGTTTCTCTAAATTATCTTTTTGTACAGGTTTGGTAAATGTTGCCTATAAAACTTATCTGACCTGATGCCTTTGGGGACAGGAGAGACTTTTCAAACTACAGGTTCAGTTTCTTTAGTCTTTTTAGATATATTCCGGTTTTATTTTTCTTTTTGGGTCAATTTTAGTGATTTATATTTTTCTGTGAAAAGTGGGCCATTTTATAAAAATGGACAGTTTTCAAAATTTGGGTGCAAAAATGTCTTTATATTTTATAATGGTGTGTGTCGGTTATATTATCTTACCTTTCATTCCTAATATATATTTACACCCTGCTTCTCATGCTTAATAACTGTTGCCTGAGGTTGGTTTATCTTTTTAATATGCTCATATGGCTTAATCGAGTCACATATTCAGTTACATTTTATCAGACTTGAACTAGTTTTGGCGAGCATCTCTGTTCTTTCATGTTTATCATTAATGTTTCCTCTCTTCTGTTTCTGTCTTACTGTGTTTTCTCTTCTACCATCTTTTTCATTCTCTTGAGCACCATTTTCTAATGTGTTCTTAGGACTATAAATTCTCTTCTATTTCATAACTATACTGTGCAGTAACTGCATCTCCTTCATATTCCTAGAGACATACTTTTCATTGTTCAGTTCTAACTTTCACATCATTCCCACTTCAACTAATGAATTATTTAGAAGAAGTTTTTAATTTTCAAATATATTTTTCTGGAGGTGGGAGGTTGCTGCCTCCTTACTAAGTGTGTTGTGATCACTATACATCCTGTATAATATTTATTCTTCAGAATTGTTGAGGCAATTCTGTCATATAGACACATTCTGTGCATGGATCAGATTTCCAAACTGTATTTCTCGAATGTTTATATTTGATTCCTTGGGACATTTGTTTCACTGGTTCTGAGTGAGGTGTATTAAGAAGGTCTCTTCGTGACTGTGAACCATTTCCCTGGCTAATTTCATTTGTCTTTTCTTTAGTTTGAGGTTGTGCCATTTAGAAGCATTCAGGCTTATGATTGTGGTTTCTTCTTGATGGTTTGGCCCACTTATCATTAAATAGGCTGTTTTTCATCTGTGTTTGTGTGTGTTTAATTTAAAAGGGCAGGTTTATTAGGAAAAGGAGAAAGAAAAAGCGGCAGCTGCATGGTCACAGGTGGGCAGGAGAGCTGCCCTTACTGGTGGTTTTGCCATGAAGTCTTGTTTTGCTTGTCTTTAATGGGTGTGGCTGCTTTCTTTTGTTAATTCTAGTGTATCTTCTCCCATCCTTTTATTCCCAACCCTTTATATACTTATGTTTCAGGTGTGTTGCTTTTTTTTTTTTTTTAAAGATTTATTTATTTATTTATTCATACAGAACTGGGGTACAGGCCAGAGATGCGGAGGGTGAGAGGATTCACCAGAGACAGAGTGGGGAGCAGAACAGGCAGATCTACGAAGTACACTGCTGAGGGGAGCAGTGGGCGGGTCAGGAGAGGTCTGCCACGCCATGTGGTCACCTCCGGGGCAGGCGGGAATCGAACTCATGAGGAAGCGGCTTTAGATTCTCAGTGCAGTGCTTTAACCCGCTGCGCCACCAGGGAGGGCCTCAGGTGTGTTGCTTTTAAGCATGTGAAGCTAGAGTTTAGAAGACAGGCTTAATCCTTTAATGTTTATCTTGATCACTGATCTGACTTCTTTTCTCTTTAAAATAATTTTGTTTGGCATCCTTTATTTTTGGTGGCGGTGGGGTGGGGGGAAGTTTCCCCCTTCCTGGCTTTTCTGCTTTCTATTGAACTAATCAAAATTGTATTGCTTTTTCTCTCTCATTGGTTTAGAAGTTTACCTTTTAGCAGTGCTTTTCCTGGAGTTTTAAAGATAGGCGCTTAACTTCACATTTTTATAAGAAAGCCTCAAATGAATAATTGCATCCTTCCAAGTCATAAAACAAGAACCTTGGAATACTTTAAATTTCCTTCTTAATGGCCTTCTCCCATTTTCCATGTTATATTTAGCTAGTATTTTGATTATATCTCTTTAAAAAAGTCAGCTAAATCTGTTGTTAGATCTTTTATGGTTCAATAGTTTAGATTTACAGACATGTCTTAATTTATATGTTCACCATTGCTTGTTACTGCCCACTCCTTCCTCATGGGTCCAGTTTCCTTTATACAGAAGTACTGTTTCAGCTTGAGCCCAGTTTTAGAGTTAAGATCTCAGCTTGCGATTTCTGGATTTCACTGGTAGTACTCATTCGAACCCACACCCACACACCACGCAGCTAATGTTCTGATTTCTTAGCACCCTACTTCCAGCCACACCCCTGAATTCTGATAAGAGCTTTCTAGTTCAAGTTTGTAAATGAAATGATCCTTCTTGGCTGCTGACTTTGTGTGCAGGAGCTCCTTGCATCTCCCCAGAATACATGGACTTGGGGTGCTCCTCTCATCCTCCCTGGGTCTTACCTGCAGCCTCTAGCATATACCAGGCCCGGTATTCCTATGACTCTTCCTCTCACTACTCAGGTTTTCAATTTTATTTTTGTTCCTGACACCTGAAGATTTCTCCTTCTTATGTTCAAGGTAGGTATTATACAAAAATACCTTTTGCATTTTATTCTATCTGGGAGCTGCCCAAGTTGGTTCAATCCACTGTATTCATCAGTTGTCTGGCCTGGGCGGACAGCAGCAGCTCGAGAGAGAAGTGGATCAGTTTGAGAAGTTTGGAGTGAAGTCAGGGAAGGGCAGAGGTAGGCAGAAAATGAGGTCTCCCTTGTTCTTATGTGAGTGCTTGGGGAACTTTTGGTGGGTGGGGGAGAGTGTTGGATAAATGTCTAAAGAACTGAATTGCTTGGGACAGGTGATCATGGTGGCAGTTCAGAGGGGTGACAGGTGGGCAGAACAAGCTGGCCCAAATCTCTGGCTAGGCTCCCTTGCTTGTCTGCGGAAGCACCTTTAGTTATACACCTGCGCCATCCTTTCTGTCCCTTCTGTCCCTGGCACTTTAAGTCCGACTCACCACACACCATGCCCCAACTGGTACATAAGAGCAAGCCATGGATACCCGCAGCCTTTCTAGGCAGACGTCCAGTACTCACCCTCACCCACCACTACCCCGTTTTCTTGGATTCTCTTGTCCTTATCCCCCCTCGCCGGTCTTATGTGTCTTTCTTTTCAAAGTTGCCACGGAGGAAAGCTCTCCCCTTTTCTGCCTTTTGGGTGTGGCCTGCTGACCCGGCAGTTCAGATCGATTGCACCTTGTGCCTGGGGATGGTGCGTGGGTATTTAGCCCCTCATCAGTGGTGACTTGGCTAGAAATGCACAGGGGAAGGAGTCGGTGCCCCTCTGTTCTACTCCACAGCACCCGCACTCGAGATTCGTATTTGTCCGCTGATATTTTTTGGAGGCCTCTGGTTTGTCAGTTGCTAGGCTGGGCAGTGAGGATACAAAGGTGGGCAGAACCAGACACAGCCCCTTCCCTGTGAGGCTCATCACACGTTAACCTAAGAATGTCATAAATGGTGGAGAAGTACAGCTGTGATAGGCGCCACAAAGGAAGAGGTGTTTGCTCTAACAGTTGTCAGTGTGACTTTGACCCAGTCACCGGGTCAGGGGTGGCCTCCTTCAGTAATATCTGAGCAGAGAGCTAAAGAATGGACAAAAGTTAATTGGGGGAAAGTGGAAGAAAAGAGTATTCCAGGGCCCTCCCTGGTGGTGCAAAGGGTTAGGACGCTCACTGAAAGTGAGCCCCAGCCTCTTCAGTGCGAATTCGATCCCTGCCCTGGAGCTGACCCACATGGCCCGGAGGGACAGACCTCTCCTGACCCACCCGCTGCTCCCCTCAGCAGTGTACTTCGTTGATATGCCTGTTCTGCTCCCCACTCTGTCTCTGGTGAATCCTCTCACCACTCCTGCACCTCTGGCCTGTAAATAAATAAATCTTTAAAAAAAAAAAAAAGAAATTAAAAAAGAAAAGAGTGTTCCAGGCAGAAGGACCTTCGTATGTGCTAAGGCCCTGTGGTGGGAAGGGACATATTGAAGAAACAGTCACCAGCTCTGTCTTAAGACATCGCTGGCAGCTCTCTTCCCAGATCGCACACACTCTGGCCATGATAAAAGGAAGCATCCAGTGTCCTTACTGAGTGTTAGAAGGCTGTTCCTGGAGTCCTTTGAGAATGGAGCAACCATGTAATTTTTTTGTGCTTCTCTCTAACCATGGGGATTCCTTTGTATCTTCCACTTCTAGATTCTTCTCATTAAGATCTTATGTTAAATTTCAGGTTTAGTCAAAACAAAACATGCATCCATTCGTTTTGATCAAATGTTGCATGAGATATACTTACAGTAAAAATTATCTATTATTTCTCTGAA
This sequence comes from Condylura cristata, assembly GCF_000260355.1. Lineage (NCBI taxonomy): Eukaryota > Metazoa > Chordata > Mammalia > Eulipotyphla > Talpidae > Condylura > Condylura cristata. The sequence goes on along the minus strand of NW_004567109.1, from coordinate 17,667,236 downwards.
ATTCAAAATTCAGCTGGGAATCCTGTGTCTGCTCACCTGATTATACCCGTTCTGCCCAATTAGGGTACCTGCAGAACTCTGTGCAGTAAGGTAGCCCCTGCCTTCCTCAGTTTCCCTGATTGGCATTTCTGACTTTGTCAGTGGCATGTGCATTGGGAGGGGGCATGTGCTGAAAGAATGGAGTCCTTGGAGCCTGAGAACGAATCTTCCGGCCTCATGAAGTGGTGTTTCAGGAGCAATCCTGCAAAAACAGTGTATTTCTGACTGACCACAAGCCCTGGGGTGGACACTGCCTGTGTCCCTCAGCCTCACTCCAGCGCGGTTCCCAGCTGCTGTCACGCCTCCTCCCAAGCCCACCACTGTAGCCTCTCTTCGGCATCACTGTCACTGGCCCCAAGCTGGGCACTCCTGATGGATTGTACTTTTACGCTCTTATTAGATGCTTTGTCAGGGAGAGAGTTAGTACAATGGCTGTGCCTTGCTGAAATGTCACTGTCCTTCCTCCCCCCTCCCTCTTTCCAACCTCCTCCCACAAGTCTGCTGCCAGATACTCCTGGCAAATGTCTTGACAGATGCTGGATATTGAACATCTCTTGGACACTCTGTCTCTTGGGATAAGCTAGTTTCTTCCCAGAGCCTTTTGTATTATCCCTTAGAGAATCAGTAGAAACTTTCCCCTGAAGTATCCATGAGAACAACTTCCAGAATTGTCATGAATGTGGTCATTGTCACCGCTATAGAGCCGGGGGGGAGGAGGACCCCTTGACCTTCTAAAAGGCATGGGGAGAAAGACATTGTTACGAATTAGTGATGGTGAGCAAGGAAATCCAGTTTCTAGCCTGTGTTGACAGCTACTGATGAGGACCGTAGCAAATACTGCTACAAAGTGAAAGTACAAATCCAAAATGAAATAGGGACACTTTGCTACTCTAAAAATTTATGTTATATGGATGGTTAGGGGTCGGTGTACAGAAAGCCCCAGGCAGCAAGGACACAGCTGTTATAGAAGTCTATTTCTCTCTTGCTTGGAAGTCCAGAGACACAGGCCAGAGGTGCAGGGGCGGTGAGAGGATTCACCAGAGATGAGTGGGAAGCAGAACAGCCAGATACACAAGGTACACTGCCGAGGGGAGAGAGGTCTGCTGTGCCATGTGAGTCACCTCCAGGGCTGGGGATTGAACTTGCACTGAAGTGGCTGTGGCCAGCTTGCAATGCTACACCACCAGGGAGGGCCAAAAAGATAAATCTTAAAAAAAAAAAAAAAAAAAAAAAAAAGGAAATAGGCATCAGGTCTATGTTGTGGTAAGAAAGGAGGAGGAAGGGACAAAGAAGGAAATGTTCTCTTAAGAACTTCTCCTGGAATTTGCACATACAACTTCAGTTTCTATTCAGTGAGCTAGAACTTAGCCACATGGCTGCACTCAGCAGCCAGGGCGATTAGTATCTTTATTTGAAATGGCCAGGTGTCCAGCTCAAGACTGGGATTCTGTTACTAAGGAAGAGCTGGAGGATGCATGTTGGGGGATGATTAGTGGTCTCCACCATCCATCCTTCCCTCCAACCCGTCAACTACTCAACCAGTGTTTATTTGTGGAACTGCCCTACTTAGTAGGGGAGACGGATATGCAAATAACTAACCACAATACAATGTGATGTGGAGTATAAAAGGTTTTATTTAGAGTGCTGTGGGAGAACAGATGGAGATGATCAATAGCAATCATAATAATTAATAACTACAATACCCTAGCTGGCTTCTCGGTGCTGCATTCCATGATTATATTTGTCCAGCACTGTCCTTTCAGCGAGTGCTGCGACCCTGACTGCCTCTAAACAGCGTTTACAATAGACAGCCAGGTGCTGTTTCAGTTCCTGACATATATTATCTCAGGACAATTCTTTCAATAGTTATTATTATTCTCATTTATAGATGTAACTGAGACCGGACCCACAGCGCCGGGTTTTGGACCCAGACGCTCTAGCTCCGGGGGACGTGTGCTACCCATTCTGCTAGGCACTAACTGGGGAACTAGATGTTCCCCTAAAGCTGCCCATTTTCATTCCGTCCGTGTCCAGCCTCTTCTGCCCTCTACAACCCTAGACCTCCAACCACCTCGCCCCTTATTTCGTTCATGATTCAGGTCATGTGGGTCAACTTTGGGATCAGCCTCCGACTTACTGACATCTTTTTCCTTGTCTCCTCCCCCAGTCCAGCCTCAGGAACTGAGCTACCTGTCTTCCTCTCCTTGAGTATCATGGTTTGAGAGCTGGCCTTCACGGCCAGGCGGCACTAATTCAACAACTCTCCAATCATAAGAAATTATTTCACCTTCTTAAGCCGCAGTTGACTCACCTGTAAGCAGGGCTGATATTTGCAGCACAGTTTGTGAGGACTGAACATGATTATTCTTGTGAAGTGCTTAGCCGAGCACATACTTAGTGCTCAGAGGTGATTACTTACGGTCTATGCCTCTTATAGCTGGTCTTTGGACTACTTCCTCTCCTTTGTCGTCAGTCAGTTTCTCTTTACAGGTTATATTTCCTGTAAATATAGTATTTTCCAGTTGCTACGGTAGTAAATTACCATACATGTAGTGGCATCCAACGACACCTGCTTATTATCTGACATTCGTAGAGGTCAGAAGTCTGCTGGGTTTTACGGGGCTAAAGTCGAGGTACTGGCAGGACCGGCTCCTTCTGGTGGCTCGGGGGAGAATCTGTTCTGTCACCTTGTCCACGTTATTGTGCCCATCCGCATTCCATTCCTTGGCTTCTAGCCCACTTCTCTCTTCAGAGCCAGCAAGGCAGGTTGAGTCCTCACCTTGCATCACTCAACCTTGATCCTGTCATCCCCTCACCTTCAGGCTCTGGCTGTCCTGCCTCCCTTTTTCCTGTGGTTAAATTGAACGTACCTGGATAATCCAGGTTCTCCCCACCTCAGGATCCTTAATGCACTCACATCTGCAAAGGCCGTGGAAGGTGATAGTCACAGATTCCGGGAACGGGGACACTGACCTCTTTGGGTGGCCATTACTCTGCCTGCCCCTCAGGTTGTCTCCCCTGGGGTGTGGCATGTAAGAACTATCCTAACAAAACACCCTCTCTACTCCCCTCCCCAGCTTCATTGGAAAATAACTGACAACCAATCAGAATACCCCTCTCTATCCTCCTTTCCCCTCTTCTCAGTCAAGCTCTTTGAGTCGTCTTACATACTTTTCTCCACCTGCTGACAGCCCCTGCTGTCTGCATGTTCTCACATATGCCATCAATCTGACTCTTGTCCTCTTGTCTACTGGCTTCCATGTGGCCAAATCAGTGGACACCATTCTTTTGTTGTTATTTTTATTGCGGTAACCATGGTTTACAGCACTGTGTATCATTTATAGGCTTACCCCTTTTCAGATATGTTATGACCCACCACTAAGACACCCAGGATCCTCCACTGTAGTCCAGTGTGCTCCCTCCCTCCTTTCTCCCTCCCCCAATCCCTTCTGGTAGCTTCAGTTCTATAGTCAGATTTCTAGGGTTTGTTTTGGCTTAAAATTTCCATTTGTTTTGCTTCATTATATTCAATATCGGAGTGAAATCATCCAATATTTGTCTTTCCCCTTCTGACTTACTTTGCTTAGCATATCCCCCTTCGGTTCCACCCATATGGTCATAAATCGCACAACTTTGTCTTTTTTTATAGCTGAGTAGTAGCAGTCTATTGGTGTCCACATGACTGTTGCTGGGACCTTAAGCTGTTTCTATAACTTGGCTAATTGTAAATAGTGCTGCAGTGAATACAGGCGTACATAGTAATGAATTAATGTTTTTGCATCCTTCAGGTAGATCCTAGGGGTGGAAATGCTGGGTCATGTGGTGGATCTATTTTTCAAAATGCGAGAAACCTCTATACTGCTTTCTAGGGGGACTGGACAGTCTACTTTCCCAACTGAATACACACGTTCCCTTTACTCCACACCTTAGTCAGCACTTATTTCTGGGTTTTATGCTGACTCACAGGGATGTGGGGTAGCTCACTGTAGTTTTGATTTGCATTTCCCTGATGACCAGTGATCATTTTTCATTTGCCCGTTGACCTTCTGTGTCTCCTTTAGTGGGCACCTTTCATTCTTACCTGTGTTGGCCATCCATCCCTTCTTGAGTCCTTTCTGTGCCCCACCTGAAGTGACTTTCTTCTGGGTTTCTTCCTCTTGCTCTCTGGCTTAGATACCTCCGGGACTACACTGTCTCTACTGACTCCCAAAATGTCTGTTTTCCAGGACTTTCCATCTTTCTCCCTGTGCTTCTTTCTTTGCTGATCTTGTCCCACACTGTTGATTTTAAATGCCGCTTGTACAAGGAGGACCAGCCCCTACTTGTCCTGTGCAAAACCCCAAGCCCTGGTGGGGAGTGCTGGTGAAGGTTGGGCTTCCAGGAATCCCATATACTCCCCAACTTCCTTGAAGTGGACACATCATAGAGCTCTCTCGAGAACCAGGAAAAAACTTGGGGCACTTATGTGTTTGTTCCACACTGAGGAACTGTTTCCTCTTTGGACCCTTAAGGGGACAAGGAAAGGCAGTCAGCCCAGGGGTGCTAAAGGACAGGACCATATTTTATGGGGATAACAGGAAGGCAGATCTTCAATAATGCATTTCTTGGAGCAAGCCCCACCTTAACCTGATTAGTCTGGAACTTCTGAAGCTTTGGAGGCGCCCAGGGCAAACTGATTGTTTTGGTACAGAAACAACCAAAGAGCCAAATGGCATCTGAGCAGCTCAGTTGGACCAAGACTCTCACCAGAAGCAGAGAAGAACTTAACCAAGCCTCCGAATGCAGGAAGACTGCTGGCCTGGTGCATACTGAAGATGGACTGGGAGGACACTCAGGGGGCTTTCAGAGGAAGGGGGACTTGAACAGGGGACAGAATGAGCAGGAGGAATTTCAGGCAGGGGAATAGCAGGTGCAAATCTGTCAGGGCTCTGAAAAATCCACTTGGGCAACAGGGAGAACACAGCAGACGAGATTCGAAAGGAGGGTTGCATCGAGAGATGTGCTAGCCCTGGGTCGATGGACGTGTAGGGAGCTTGGACTTTTATCTTGTTGGCATTAAGGGGCTCTGAGAGGGTTGTGAGCAAGGGAATAGGTTGGGCAGAGCTCAGCTTTGGTAAGACTACGCTAGTCCTATGTGGATTCACGAGGAAATGTGGGGCTCCAGATCTTAAAATATGCAAGGTATAATTTTTGAGGAGACACCTTGGCAATTAACAGTCCATTCCTGTATTTTCTATATAGTGAGAGAGAATCACACGTATCCTGTAGTGCACACACACAGACACGCATGTGTGAGATGACCTAGTTGGAAGATGTGCGGCTTTCCAAAGGGACAGGGCGACAAAGCCAGCATTAGACCTCAGGTCTGACTCCTAGTCCAGTGCTCTTCTGTGCTGTTCTGGGTGAGGCGGAGCTGTCTGAAAGGAAGCTGATCCAATCGTCAAGGAAGAGGGTGATGCAAGTCTTGACCGGAGCAGGGCAGGGCATATGCCAAGGTGAAGGCCATGTGGGAGGCAAGGCAGATATGCTATTGCTTTCTCTGTGTCTCCCTGGGTGGGGGTTGGGACATAGGGCTCACTGGAGACTGCAAGAGTACATCTCTTCCCTAGGTCCTGCAGCAGCATCCTTCCGGGCCTGGTTTCTATGGCAACAGGCTCCCAGCAGGCAGCCTGCCAGCTGGAGGGGAGCTGGCAGGAAAGGCAGGCAGGGAGAGAGGTCTGGGCAGCAGGGGGAAGGCTGAAGTTGTGGGGGTGGAGGAGTCTCCTGGGAAGCTGGAGGGGCCCTTAGAGCTGACCCCCACACCCCTCTATCTTGTGATCATGTGGGGTAGAGGCAGCTTAGGACACATGGGCCTTTGTTTTATGGTCCTTGAATTTCCAGACCACAAACTTCTGCTCATTTCACCACTCCCTTCCAGATCTCCTGATTCCTCTTTTTCTTCAGATATTCTCTAATCCCCCTGCACCTCAGGGGGCCACTGACTTCTTAAAAAAAAGGAATCCCTACTCTGAACTGGGGTGGGGGGACAAGGCCAACTGACTTCCTTGCATTGGATTTGCATATTATTAATGCAAAGACAAATTTCCACGCTCTCTGTTATTCCTGCCAACAACTTAATTCAGCGCCACTGGTAAAGGCTGGTTGTGTCTGGCGGGGCTCTGTGCTGAGTCGCTGGGGTCCCAAGAGGGTAAATCCTCCCAGCTGCATCAGGCCCTCTTGCCCCCAGCTGCCCCAAGGCAGTTGCTGATGTTGTAGCAGGTGGCTGGCAGGAAGTCCTTGGGCAGCAGAGACAGCCTTGGGTCCAAGTCCTGGGTCTGCCACTTTGGAGCTGGGGGGGTCCACGGGCTCCTGGTGGTTTTAGTTTATTTTGTGTAAGGCTCAGGACATATCCATACAGCTGGTAGGAACTAGTTTGTTAAAATGCTGAAATGCTCTGTATTGGTTGGTAAAGAGCCACCACCCTGGCCCGGCTGGTCTGTCCACAGTCCAGCTTCTACAGGGCAAAGCACCAGCACTAAAGCGTGGCCGCACGCCTGGCGTATGCCAGCCTCCATCCACTGTCGGGGCACATACACTTTTTTGGAGATGGCGCCATAGAATGTTATGTACCTACCTGTTGCAAGGGCTGGATTTAATGGTGGATTAATGTCTGTCATTACTATGTAGGTCTCCTTTCTCATCCCTTTTCCTTTGACCAGTGGTGGGGACGAGGGCCAGGAAGAAACTTGGGTAGGGGAGACTTGACAGCCCCCTTTCTCACCAGGCGGGCGAGGTTCAAACGCTCCAACAGTGTGACGGCTGGCGTGCAGGCTGACCTGGAGCTGGAGGGCCTGGCTGGCCTGGCCACCGTGGCTACAGAAGACAAGGCCCTGCAGTTTGGACGCTCCTTCCAGAGGCACGCCTCTGAGCCCCAGCCCGGACCCCGGGCCCCCACCTACTCAGTCTTCCGCACGGTCCACACGCAGGGCCAGTGGGCCTACCGCGAGGGCTACCCACTGCCGTACGAGCCGCCCGCCAGCGATGGGTCGTCCGGCCCTGCCCCTGCCCCCACCCCCGGCCCTGGGTCTGGCCGCCGCGACTCCTGGATGGAGCGTGGCTCACGTAGCCTCCCTGACTCAGGCCGCACGTCTCCCTGCCCACGGGACGGCGAGTGGTTCATCAAGATGCTGAGGGCGGAGGTGGAGAAGCTGGAGCACTGGTGCCAGCAGATGGAGCGCGAGGCCGAGGACTATGAGCTGCCTGAGGAGAGTGAGTGAGGGCCCTTTGGGGGCCTCGTGCCGGTGTGGGGGGCCGTGGCTGGCTGGGGTGGCAGCTGCAAAACAGGAAGAGCCCTGGGTGAGAGTGCCTGCCTCCCGGCTCTTTAGCACCTGATTTGGGTGGATCGCCATGAGCAACAGCGTCTGGAGGGGGCCCTTGGGAGGAAGCAGGGAGCAACCTCAGACAAGGACTGGGGAAGGTGACCAGGCAGAGGGCTGGGCCTTGGAGCATGGGGCTGTCAGCCCAAGTCACCGAGCCCATGGGGACTCGCTCTTCTCTGGGCTGATGTGGGGGACCCCCATCTAATCCAGGTGGTGGGACAAGAACTCCAGTGCAGAGGTGCAGACAGGATCAATGTCACATCCTGTCTGAGACCTGGATGGGGAGAATCAGTGGGGAGAGAGGACCCCAGCCCCGGGGAAGGCATTTCCTCCCTGCGGGTCCATTCTGAGGGACACAATCCCCAAGCTGGTGGGCTGGTGACCGGGAAGACGAAAGCCACGCATGTGGAATCATTGTCACTTTTAATGAGCCAAGAAGACACACACTGCTGCGTGACAGCATTCAGTCAGCAGTGGCCATTGAGCCAGTGGCTAACCTAAGCTTGCAGGGTTAGGCTGGGGCTGGTTTCTCTGTCATGAGGGAAGGACACAGGAGGATAAGAGCTCGAGAAATGCAGGTTTATGAAGGAAGAAACACGTGGAGTTCCGTGGAGGAACTAGAGGGTGGGGTGGGGTACGGCCTGGAGGAGACAGATGGGGAGAGCCAGGAAACAGTCAGGGAAGACTTCCTGGAGGCGGGGGAAGGAGAGGCACAGGTCCCCTCCCTGAGTCTCCTTCTGCTCTCTAGTCCTGGAGAAGATCCGCAGTGCTGTGGGCAGCACACAGCTTCTCCTGTCCCAGAAAGTGCAGCAGTTTTTCCGGCTGTGTCAGCAAAGCATGGTGAGTGCCTTGGGTACAGAGCCTACTGTGTGTGCGCCTGATAGTGACCCACTGTGTGCATGCCTGGAAGTGAGGCCAGGAATTGGTACCCAGAAGAGAGACCTGGGCTTGCTCTCCTCAACCTGCACCCCCGTATCCACTCCACTCTTTGGGGGTTGAGCTTCCTGTCGAGAGGGTGCCTGTGCCCAGGTCTCCCTGACAGGTGGCCTCTCCTCTTCTCCCTCCACCGCAGGACCCCACTGCGTTCCCCGTGCCCACCTTCCAGGACCTGGCGGGTTTCTGGGACCTCCTGCAGCTCTCTATTGAGGATGTGACCCTCAAGTTCTTGGAGCTACAGCAACTCAAGGCCAACAGCTGGAAACTCCTGGAGCCTAAGGTGGGGGAGTTCCCTGCAAGCCAAGAGCAGGGGCCGGGGGAAATGCCCTCACCCAGGGACCCTGGAGCAAGAGGCCAGTGGGCTGCAGAGGCAGTGCTGACGAGGTAGTGGTCAGCATTTTCTTCCGAAAGGACCAAACAGTTGGTCACCAGAGCTCATCATTGCCTGAGCTGCCAGCACCCGGAGAGACTACGGTCCCCTCTCTCAGCTGTAATTTGGGGGGGTCCAAGTAGAGCTCCTGGAAGGGCAGGTACCCTCAGCTGGGACTAGGTACAGAGAGGCCCTTGAGGGTTCCCGCAGTGTCTCTCACCAGATTCTGTCTGAGGTGGGCCCAGGCCGCTATATAACTCCCCCCTGCCCCCCACCCCCCAGCGGCCTCGCAGCCTGGTGCGGGCAACTGCACACCCCTCCTGGAGTGAAATCCACTGCGGGTGCCAGTCGTGGAGGACGGCTCCACCAGGGGGCGCCCGAAGCAACCAGTTTTTAATGGGGGTGTGGTGGGGGG
>NW_004567109.1:17597842-17658018 GCF_000260355.1 Condylura cristata | reverse complement strand
GGCGGGGCGGGACGTGTAGTGGGCTTTGACCTTGTCGGAACTGGTGCACCGAGGGCTTCAGGTGCCGGCCGAGGTGGGGGATTCTAGCCGCTCTCCCGTGCCGGATCGCCTCGATTTTAATCTGAGTGGGCCGTGGGGGCGTGAATTGGGAAGTCGGGGTGGGACCCCATCCCAAGCTAAGCCGCCGCCCCCTTTCCCGGCAGGAGGAGAAGAAGGTCCCTCCGCCGATACCAAAGAAGCCCTCGCGGGGCCGGGGCGTGCCGGTGAAGGAGCGCTCGCTGGACTCGGTGGACCGGCAGCGGCAGGAAGCGCGCAAGCGGCTCCTGGCGGCCAAGCGCGCCGCCTCTTTCCGCCACAGCTCGGCCACCGAGAGCGCCGACAGCATCGAGATCTACATCCCGGAGGCCCAGACCAGGCTGTGACCGGCCCGGCCCGCCCACGGGCCCGCGGTTTTCTACCCGTACTGTACACCCAGCGTCGAGGTCACTGTGAACGCGGGCCGCCCCGAGCGCCCGCCCCGCCGGCACCGCACGCCCCGGCTCCTCCTGCCCGTCACACACTCGTGGGTTTTTTGCCTTCCTGACCCCACGCGAAGGCGCCCGGGCTGGGCTGGGCTGGGGGCCGTGCCTCTCCGCCCTGCGCCCCCACCTGGAGTCCCCTCCTTCCTGGTCCGACGCTTCGACCCCACCTCCTCCCCATGGGCACCATCTCTGCCATTCTTCCTCCCACGGGCCAGGCCGGGCCAGGTCCACCATCTGGGCTCTGCGACCCCCTCCCTCCACCCCCGCGGGGCTGGGCTTCGTGGGGATCAAGCTTCGTGGCTTTTTATGAAGAATCCCAAATCCCGCCTAGGAGCCCGCCCCACCCTCCCAGGGGCTCCACCCTCAGCCCTCCGCCCACCGGGCCCAGGGACCACAGTGGCTGGACCCACCCAGGACCGGGGCGCCTGGGCCTCTCCCCTTCCCCAGCTGCTGGGGAGCGGAGATGGGGGCTTCCCTTTACCACACCTGTGGCTGTTCCCACATCCCCTGAGTATCCCAGGAAAAATAAAACGGCAGAACTGCACTCGAGCCAGCTGCTCTCTCCAGAAGAAGCCACCTCTGCCCGGGCGTGGGGGGTAGCGGGTGGGCGGCCGCCAAACCAGAGCCCATCCTCACGCTTTGGGAGAGCGGGGTTGCCAGGGGCCAGCTGGGGGAAAGGGACGTCTGCCCTCTGGTGGCCACAGGAGGAGGGGCTGGGGGCCGGCGAGGAGGGGAGGATTTCACCAACCTTTCCTCTTCTAATTCAGGCCATTTCCCTTTCTGCCTCCCAGGCCCGCCAGGGTTCCCCCAGAGAGACAAGTTCAGAGTCCAACACCTGATGCACAACAGCGTGCTCAGTAAACAGAGAACGTGGCTATTCTTAGATACGGACAAACATTGGCTTCCCTTCCCATGAGGGTACAGTGTTCCCTCCACCAGTCATTCCTGACCAGCAGCAGAACTGTGGAAATTTGTGTTGTCACACTTTCCGATGCCACGATGGGTGGGCACTGGGTGGGGGCAGTACGGGGATGGAGGGCAGAACTTGCCTAAATAGGAACCCAACCTGGTGGTGAGGCTGCTGTTTACTGGATGCTTACTGTGGGGTGAGGAATGAGTGCTCCATGCGATGTAGCTCACCCGTATGACAGATGAGAGAACCAAAGCTCAGAGATGTCAAGTGACCCGACTAAAGTCACAAGGCTGAGTGCTGGACCCAAGTCTGTAATGCCAAACCACGAGCTTTTAGTTCTATACTCTTCCATCTCAGGAAGGGTTGATGGCAGTCCCCAACTGGAAAGGTCGACTTTCTAGTCCTTGAACCATCCGTAGGGCTGATGTGTCACCCAGAGGCAAGAGAAAAAAAAAAAAAAAAGACTTCTAGAGTTGGTTACTTTTCTAGACCATACCGGACTAAACAAATTTTCATTTATTCAGCAAATGCCAAGAACTGGCACAGGCCAGGACATAGCACTGAACAGGTGTAATTTTCTGACATTTGGAGCTTACCATTTTGTGGGGAAAACAGACAGTTTGAACAGCAGTTGCCATATAACAGCAAGTGCTGGAAAGATGAATAGGTATCAGCCACTTGAAGAGGAGGCCTGGGACCAGGAAGGATGTTCTAAGGTCAGAGAACAGCTATGCCAAGGCCTGGGGGAGAAGGGTTTGGGAGAGCAGAGGATTGAGCGCAAACCACGAAGAGGTTTTAAACAGGAGAGTGGCATGAAGCTACAATACTTAGCAGTCCAATTTGGAAGACCTGAAAAGCAAAAAGTCATACACACACACACACACACACACACACACAACTACAGGAAAATAGAGGACACACATGTGAACCAAATTCCCTAAAGTGAATCAGCTTGGAGCAGATCCCAGATTCCTGGCTTACGTCCAAGACTTTGTGAACAGGCTCTGTTCTTGAATGGGGTTTTAACAAGTACTTCAGGTGATCCTCAGAAGCATCCAGGTTGCGAACACTTAGAGCAAATGAGTGGCCAAGAGTTTCTATTGGAAATGCCCATTTGTGTGTTTCCCATAGACTGGCCAAGCAAAGCCTCAGCTGGGTCACTTTACCTCTCTGAGATTCAGTTTTGTCATCTCTAAGACTGTGAGTAATCCTATGAAGCAGGCATTGTTATATTTTTATAGGTGAGAAAACTGAGGCTTGAGTGGTAAACTAGTTTACCCCAAATCACAAAGCTGGGAAATGGCTAAGTCTCAGTTTACCTCTCTACGTTGTCGAGCTTTTTATGGGTCTTTGTCTTTACTCAGAAACTGGGATGGGTTTTCTGGGCACTGAGGAACAAGTCAGCACCCTAACTCATTCTGCTACAGGCAGGATATCTAAAATCTCCCCCATAAGGGTGGGTGTGGGGGAGTTTCTTGTGGTGTGTCCTAGGAGGTTGTTCTGGGCTCCATGGATACGTGAATGATTAGATTCAGTCTCTGTGCTTGAGTTGTTCTCAGTCTGGTACATAAGCAGAAAGGTAGGACCCAAAGGGAGGTTCAGAGGAGACCGGGGGGAGGGAGCCTTCAATAGCCTAGAGGGGGTCTAGGAAAGCTGTCTGCAAGAAGGCCCTTTAGAACTGGGTCTTGCAGGGTGAATTAGATTTTTTCAGTCAAAGAGGAAAGGGAGGACATTCATTTTAGGCGAAGGAATCAGCTTGGAAGTGTACGCATGAAGAGGAATGATGGGAGAGACAGAGACTGGAGAGCAGTGACAAGCCAGGACAGGGGGTGGAGAACACCGAGATATGTCCAGAAGGGACCTGTCAGTGAGGATAGAGAGGTTTCATGAGGAAGATAGGGAGACCACTGAGGGGGTTGTCAAAGAAGCCCAGGTAAGAGCTGATGATGATGAATTGGGACATTCAGGAGGTAGTGGCGGTGAAAGCTGGGTCTAATACAAAGCTGGGAATAATACAAAGATTTCAAGATGTCATTCAGGGTTTTGGTTTAGCAAATAAATAAATGGACATAGGATATAAGGATGAGTAGATTTGGGGAATACTAAATATTCTGGTGACTGTTTGCTGAGCCAAGTGTTTTATACACATCAGATGATCTGGTACTCAGCAACCCCAGGGGCTGGGTACTATTCTGTCTTTAAAAAATCAATTAGTGTAAATAGCTTTTCTGAAATTAGCAGCCAGAAGAGTCAGGATTTGAACCCATATCTGATTCCTAAATCCCTGCTCTCAAGCCCCACTTAGTCTGCCTGACAGACCAGCCAGTCATCACTCCAGTCACAGCTCAAGGGCAGGCTCTTGGGGAGCCTCCCCTGTTCTTGCGGGGCACACCTCTGTGCTCCTTGTGCATACTTGGTTGCAGTTCTCCATTTTGTAGTCCTGTCTGCTTCACTGGTAGTCAGAGAACCCCTGAGGGTAAAATGGGCTACCTCACTTTTGCATCCCAATGCCTATCATGTGTTATTTGCTTGACTGAATGCTATTTATTTTAGGCAGTTTTGTTTCCTTCTTTATGTATCCAATTAGCAAACAAGTTCTACTGACTTTCCCTAATTGTCTCTTTATACTATTCCTTTCTCTCCATCTCTGCTGCCAGAACTTAGCCTGGGGATTTTTGAGATCATATAGAAGGGTATCAACCATGGGAAGCTTCCTACCGAGGTACCCCTTATGCCTGAAGAAGTCAGAGCCACTTTGGTACAGGAAGGTGGAAATGGGTCCCCACTTAGATTAGCAAGCATAAATAAAGCCACAGAGATGAGAAACAGTTATCTCTGCACAAGGGAATCTAAGGGGACTTTTATATATGGGACTCAGTATATGTTACAAAGATAAACAGATATGCCTGGCAGAGACTAGTGGAATGAGATGGGGAGGCAGGGCTACATGGGGCCATTACCACTTGAATTTTGGTGTTTTTTTTCTACCCCTGAGGAAGAAGATAAAACAGATACCTGTATAGGACACAGTGGGGACATGGAGGATGGAGTGAATATTTGTACCTGAGGGACTAAGATTTAGATTTTAACTATATTTCAATTATTTGTAGACTACCAATGGTACCACTTATTTCTCTGCTTGTAATATGACTGGCACAGCACTTTACATAAATTATCTTATCTAACCCTCCCAACATCCTGTGAAAAAGTGTTATTACCTTTACACATAAGAGGGAGAGGAGGCTTCGATAGATTAGTGTTTCCAAGGTCACACTGCTAGAAAGCTAGTCCAGATCCAAAGAGTTCTTAAGCACTAGACTATATTCTGCTAAGGGGAGCTTCTTGAGGTCAGGGAGCATGTCCTTTGTTTTTGTGTGCCTAGACCTAGGTCTTAGAGGATGCCTAATAAAAATCAGTTGAATAAATGAATGAATGAATGACCTTTCACTTTCTCCACGCCCAGAGCCCAAGTGGTGTCGTCGCCAGGGAGCCTCCTTTACACGAGGGGGCGCTGTGGCCACCTCCGCCCAGCGGGACTCTTTCGGACGCCTAGCTTTTTCCGTTCTGGCGTCCAGCCAATCGCTGCGCTCGGAGAGATCTGGCGGCCTGGGGGCGGGGTTCGGGCCCGGGCCCGCTGGGAGGCTGGGAGCTACGACGTGGGTGCTCCCGGTCAGTGGGCGGAGAGCGGGGCCGGGCGGCCGAGTGCGGGGCGCGGCGCAGGTGGGCGCGCGATCCACGGGGCCGGTTCCTTCCTTGGAGCGGCAGCCGGGGCCGCCCGTTGCCGTGGCGACGCCGCCCGGCAGTGACCTCTGAGTTAGGGGAGGGGTGACACCGAGTGTGCGATCCAGCCTGCCAGACCCGACGGCTGCCTCTCACCGGCTCCGAGGCAGAGTCTAGGCGCCCAGCTGACGCTCTGTGGCCAGAGCTGCTGGCCTCAGGCACGTGGGTGAGGACGGTCGCTGACGAGGCCTCGAGTTGGTGGGGCACTGGGAGGGCGGCGACCGCCCGGAGAGGGGAGAAGGCTAGGATAGTCTGCACCGCGACTGGCTCGCGTCCGCGTTCGCGGACGGGGCTTGAGCGTTGGTGAGGGCTCACTCTCCCGCCCTGTCAGGCCTGCTGTATTCCCATGAAGCCGTTCCCAGATCTCGGGCCGCGGCTCTGCTTTGGGTCTCTGGGCCTCCGTGACCCCGGCAACCCAGTTGACCTTTACCGGCTCTTAGGCTCTCTAAACATCCGGCTGGAAGGATGCGTCCCAGTATTTTCGAGACACTTTCGCCCCGTTTGATAACCGGGGGGTGGCGGTAGCGTATTTAACTTCTTGTAATCAACAAAGGCACCTGCTGTGTACCTGGCTCCTTTTGAGGTCAGTGGGTGGGTGGATGACTACTGTGGCTTTACACTAATGAATTACTTGAGCTGTCCTTCATTCATTCATTCATTCATTCATCAGTTTTTGAGCACCTTGCGGCATGCAGGGTAGCAGGGGGCCAGTGATGGTAGGGCACAATAGCCCCTGCCCCGACCCAGCACAAACCCTGCTCTCTTGGAGCTTAGAGTGTTTTTGAAAAAATGCAGATTAGTGGAGTTGGCCAGCACAGTAGCAGATTTGGAGAAAGTGATTTTAAATATTGGATAGGTGAATAAATTGAATTTGGGAATGATTAGAGTGTGACCAAGGTATGAAAGAGAAACACAACACCTTGTGCCGAGTGAGAGAATAATTGTAGACTCATGCTCGACATGATTTCAGACAGCTTGGATATCTGAATGGAGAGTTCCTGTTTCGGGAAAATGTTTTCTTATAGAGAACTTGCTTTAAAGGTAGGAAAGCTCGAGATTCTTCAAGGATGCCTCTTTGAGCAACTGAATCCTATACTTTCACCGAACTCCGATTATGATCTTAGAATGTGTGAAAAGGGCAACTCTAGATAGTGAAATGCCACGCTGAGGGGTGGGGGCAACTGCAGGCCCTCCCCAAAGTCCAAGATTTGAAGCGAAAGCAGACAGCTGTCCGCAGAGTGGTCCTTCCACTGGAAACACTGCGGCTAGGGAGGTGGAGAGACTTGGTTCAAAAGCAGTGGCTCTGTCACTTCTGGTGATCTCGGACAATTTAACATGATGTCCCTGAGCTTTTGTGACCTTAGACAAAACTCTGGGGTAATAATTCCTACCTCATAGAGGTATGAAGATGAAATGATGACTAGTGTGTGAACTGTGCAACATGGTGCCTGGCGTTAAGACAGAGGACCTAGAGGTGAATCTGCCCTTTTCCCCTTGATGACTCCATTATAGCATTTGGTCCATAAAATGCTGGAAGTCCTCCAAAGAGAGAGACAGAGAGTCATCTTATTCTTGGTGAGTTTTCAATTACTTACTTTTGATCAGAGAGAGCCAAATTAGAGAAATACCTACAGAGATGTAGGTTGAATGATACTTTAGGATAAGCCTCTTAAATCCTCAAGTAATGCCATCTCCCTCCCCCAGAGAACATAAGGCTCAAAGGACGGAGTGTATGTAAACTGTTCAGCCTAAGGCCTGGCTTCATTAGTATACTTACTAAATGGTGGCTGCTGTTATAACTGTGAATAATCTTTGAGACTAAATGGCCATTCGATTGACCCAATGTTTGTGCTATTGTGTTATACTTAATTTCAGGAGACTGAGGACATTCCACTATTTTTTTCTGGTCATGACTTAGAGAAACTTCAAGTCCTAGTGAATCCAGAGTATACATAAGAGGCTTATGATATTTTTATGAACTTATTATGCAAATGTGAGGGTATGGGTTTGGTTGAGAGAGTATTTTGAAAGTGGTTTAGTTAGCAGTTTGATAAAGTATGAGTTTATTTTATTGTTAGAAAAATCCACTATCTAAAATCCAGGCTGACTGGCATTTGACTCCTCGGTTAGGTCCCTTATACTGTACGTGAGGCAAAGGAGCTACTTCCTATTACCCTGAGCTAGGAAGCTCACAGTCGAATGTGGTTGGTGGAAAAGCGCTGGTGGTGCTCATAGAGAAATTGTATAGTGCAGAAAACGGCTCTCTCCATTTTTGACGTTGGCAAACTGTGGAGGGTGGGCCTGGGGTCAACAACAGACTTGACCTCACGGGCATGCTGCCAGCATGGTCGCACAGTTGGCACAGTGTGGTGGTGCCGGAACTAGAGATTCACTCCTGCTCCCTCACAGTTGTCAGAATTCCCTAGATTATTTCAGGGGCCCTACTGTTGCATAAAGCAAGGCGTCATCTTGCATTGTCCCAAGTGGGCTAAATGTTCGGTAAATTGTGCCAGGCTGCTTAGTAACTGAAGCGCCCTGCTGGGTTGTCCATATTTGGGGGCGGGTGCTGACTTCCTCCCAATGCTGCTTGTGCTCTCTTGCAGGTGTCATGTGGCCCGTGTTCTGGACCGTGGTGCGTGCCTATGCTCCCTATGTCACATTTCCAATCGCCTTCGTGGTGGGGGCTGTGGGCTACCACCTGGAATGGTTCATCAGGGGAACAGATCCCCAGCCCGTGGAGGAGGAGAAGAGCATCTCAGAGCGCCGGGAGGACCGCAAGCTGGATGAACTGCTAGGCAAGGACCACACCCAGGTGGTGAGCCTTAAGGATAAGCTGGAATTTGCCCCTAAAGCCGTCCTGAATAGAAACCGCCCAGAGAAGAGTTAATGGAGGACACGGGACCCAGGGCAGGGCCGTGACTGGTCCTGCTACCAAGTTCACCCAGCCTCAGCACGCACACCTGGTCCGCTTTGTTGCTTATTCTGGCCCTTGTCACAGCCCCAGCTACACAGGTTCTGGCTGCTCGGCTACGCCAGACACACACACCTGCTGCAGAGGCGTCAGCGCAGAGGAGGACCCTTGAGGGCTCTGGTTTGAAGACTGCGTCTGCTGTGTTGGCAGGCTGTGGTCACGGGTGCACTGCTGGAGAGTGCTGTGAAATGAACACTGGTTCTCAGTCTCCCTGGAAAGGCAGTTTGGCCTCAAGTGGGAGTAGCTGGGGCTGGGGTGTTGCCTGTAGGAGGGAACCTATGTGGCTAGTCCCGCTTGCCCTGGGAAGAATTCAAAACTACCGTGGCTTCTTCACTAGTTTTCCTTGAACTTGTGTTCATTCTTCCTGAAACCCTGCTCTATCCGCTCAGGAGTGGGATTCCTCAGGCACGGAAAGCAGTTTTCTGTTCTTGGACGCTCAGGCTGTTCACCTTGGGGCAGGTGCATTTTCTTGAAAAGAGTCACCATCTTTCCACCCTACCACATCACTGTATAGTGCAAAACCTGATTAAAATGGCACTTGAGAACCATGTTGATCTAACTCTAGATGGTGTGTGGGGCCTGCTTAGGAGATGCAAGAGTAGGCGTTTCAGGGTAGGGAAACGTCAGCCTCTAACTGAGGACGCTGGGACGTGCAGGAGCCCTAGAGTTGTATGGTGACCTTGGGTCCTAAGGCACAAGTTCCCCACGAGCCGAGAGGTCATAGAGCCGTTCAACTCTAAGTCAGAGGAGCCAGGAACTAAAGTCAGAGGAGCCAGGAACTAACCATCGCCATCAAAACAATGCAGTTTCATGCGCACACACGCCCTTTTCCATATAAAAGGTGTAAAGAAAACATGGAAAGATTAGAAAAAGGTCAGCTACATTCCCAGGGCTCTAATACAATTAAAAAAGGTCATCTTGCTGTCTTTCACTAATTCTTGGCATAGCTTTTTTAGATAGTTACCATTACCATGCATGCGATTTTGTGTCTTCTCACATAGTATTTTATGTAGTAATCATCAAATCGCCTTCTTACCATAGCTCGTGATAAGCTATTGTTTTTGATAGCTCGTGATTGTTCCCTCTCCAAGTGAGAGTATGGCATAATTTGTTTCTAGTAATTTCCCTATTGCCAGACTTGGGCCTTTTGGTTGTTTACTAGTGTGATACCACAATGCTGTTCTCCCGGATTTTGAACTAAATGATAGGAAAAGTAAATGGCATTTTGGGTGAAATGGAATGAGCCATTTTAAGGGTCTCGATGCCTAAAATTATGTCTTTCCAAAGGGGCTGTAGAAGTTTATACTACATGCTGCCCCTTAGCCCGTTGCTGGTGAGACTGGACGTGAAGCAAGAGTAGAGGCCTCCTGAAGTTGACTGATGTTTTGCCTAAGTGAGCAAACGGAAATCTGGAGCATTTGATGAGGAATGGGCTCCTTCCAAAAGGGAAAAGGTGTTTGCCCTGCTTCTTGGGATCTTAGCTGTTAAGAGGTGGGTGAAGGTAGCATTCCAGGACTGCTAGAGATGCTAGCCGTGGAAAGGGAGGAGCAGGGTGATGTGGAAGGTGGTGACCTGAGCAGGAGGGAGCAGGTCAAGTCTGGGCTTGCCTTCAGTGTCGCGAGGCCTGTGGGGAATTGGAAAACAGCTTTTGTTGCTTCTCAGGTGCTGCAGAAAGCCAGACAGCCAAGGAACTTCTCTGCTATTAACGAAGACTCGGAGTCTAAATGAATTTCCAACAGGGGGAGCTGGGAGAACCCCATCAAGAGCAGCTCTGCCTCGTACTTTCCCCAGCCCGAGCTTTTATTAAAGATACGAACAAAGGAACAAGAAAGTAGCACACAATTGTGTTTATGCTTCTACAAATTAATAAGTTACAAGTGTTTTAGTCAATAGGGGTAAGCGCCCAAGCCAGTACATCTCAGAGAGCAGAGTCAATTCTGGGAGGAAGCTCTGTTTCTCCTAACCTGAAACGTATGCAAACAGATGTGTCTCAGAAAACTCCGGCTCCCCTTTAGGGCTGCAGGCTGCCAACACTCAGGCGATAAGTCCCGTGGGGGTGTGGGGGTGATATCTGCTACTGAGGAAAGGCTGGGTTTCTGGTTTTCTAAATAGAAGTGCTAACTCAGCGGGGACTGCTGAAGGGCCCGCCTCGGGGACAGGCCAGTGCTGCCTCCCGGTGGCGGTCCTGAGCACGACCAAGGCGGGATCCACCACAGGGCTTGACTAGGAGCCGTTCAGAGGAATAGGAATGCAGAGCCCTCAAGGCCAGAACCTAAGGCCCAGGCCTGCCTAAAGGGGGCAGTGGCTACCCAGTGGCTTTCGGTTTGTGTGGCTTGCCCAGGGCTACCAGATTTTCCAGTTTTTTCCCCCTAAGAGATAAGAAATTCAAATTTGTGTGTGTATATGTGTGTTTTTTTGTAAAAGAAATCTAAGACCCAGGGGCCTCCAACTTGTGACCTCTCCGGCCACCTTCCTCTAAGGAGATCCAAGAGGTATGGATTTCACAACTTGGAGCAAATATTAGACCCCAGGATTGGTTTCCCTGGAAATACGTGGGCATCCTGTACCTATATAGTTTAACACGATCAGTTAAAACATTTGAGGACAGATAACCCACAGAAGCAGCACCAAAAATGTTTTCCCACACACTGGGACATTTTTGGCTCTCCAGATATTTTAGAGTCACCCTGTCACCACCGCTGTACCTCCCCCCAGTGCTCGCTGAGGAAACCCTATCTTTGGAAATCCAAGTTGCTCCGTTCTTCCACTCTCACTTTGATTGTGCCCCCTTTTAGATAATTTCATTTCTGGGGCTTGCCCTCACTAGGTTTCTGCCTCCAGCAAGTCTATTAATATTCTCAGCTAGCTTGCTTTCCCACGGGCTGGCTGTGAAGCCATCAGATACACAGCCTCGCTGCCTGTGGGCAGAGGCAGGCCAGCGTGCTGGAATGAACTGGGGCCTGGGCTGGTTTTCTTCCGAGCTTGCTGATTCACCTGGGAGGCATGTGGCCCTCCAGGACTAGCCCAGCGGTCACGAGTCCCTGGAACACGTGCCTGCGCTTGTGATTTGGGCTCTGGGACGGCGGTGGCTTTAGAGGGGTTATCCGTCTGAGCCAGGCAGGAATAGCTTCTCTGCCCTTCGCAGCCCAGCGTCTGGTGCTTTTCCACTCTCTAGAGCCTTTCCTGTGCTTCTTGCTGTGTTAGCACAAGTTGGCTGGGCAGCTGCCAGGACAAGCTTCAGGGAGCCCTTTGACATGCCAGCGCCCCAAGGCCCGTGCCGCTGGGGCTGTCCTGATTGCCGAGGGCTTAGCCTCCCTGGAGTCGCTGGAAGAGGAAGCAACGGCTGTGGAGGTGAAGATCTCTAGCCTCGCCCTCCTTTCCTTTCCACTTTGGCGTGAGTCCGGGAGTCCTTGCAGAGTACAAGTCCAATGGACATGAGTCCGACAGGCTGGGGTTCTGGACACTGCCGCCACACGGAGCTGAGTGACCTTGGGCAGGTCACAGGCTCTCAGCTTCAGGCCCCTTACCTCAGAGCAGGTGACTAGGTAATTGTGAGGTGAGGGTAACAGGCAGAGTCCTTGTAGCATCCATAGCAACTGTGGTGCTCAGAAGGTGTTGGCTGCATTTGATTGCAGGAATAGTCTGTTTCCTGCATGAGCCTTGTGGGCCAGGGACATTGAGAGCCAGAGGAGCGAGCATCTTGGCTGGGGGTGTGATCACAGGGACCTTCCCAGGCCTGGTGTTGGAGGACTTAGGAAAACGAGCTGGCCACAGGTGTGCAGGCGTCAGGACTGTCTTGCATGTTGCTGGTGCTGCCTGTAAGGCCAGACCAGTGTGGGGGTGCAGAGTTGCAGGGTGCTGGGAGTGTCATGTTTCAGGATGGCTGGAAGAGAGAATCCTGGGCTGGATGATCTGGGGACATGCTCCTTCCCTCCTGGACTTGGTTTCCCCACCTGCACCCTGGGGTTAATGCGAGAAACTAATAGTGTGGGTATTTTTGCTCAGTAAAACTGCATTTTTACAGGATTGGGATGACAGTCAGTCTGAATAATGAAATAGAAATAAATGCTCTTTTATTCCTTTTCTGTATTTACTTTGAGAGATTATTGCCCAAAGTTCTTGGGAAATCAGTTGAAGAGTCAAGAGAAGTCATTAGTAATGATCAGTTTGTATCTACTTCCAGTGGTGCCTCTGATATACTTAAAAACATTTAATTCTTGAATTCAGTTTATTAACATTAGTTATCTGTCATTAAATCCTTTTTACATAATGCAAAGCTAGACCCTGGTTTTGTTTCTTTTCAGAAACTTCCAATGGACCCTCCAAATATTTGCGATTTTAAAGAATCTTGGCTGGTATCCTCGCAAGACAGTTCTGTCTAGAAGGGCTCTAGGTCTTTCTGCCCTTAGGCCCTCTCTCCTTTGCCCCCTTCACCTCACTTCCGACCCTGGCTCCATCATGCATTTCTGTTCGCTCTGGGCCTGGGCTGCCAAGTGGAGCTGGAGAAATTGGCACGACCACACTGCCTGGTGCCTGCCTCTCTGGGGTTCTGGGTGCAGCTTTCAGGTGCTTTGGTTCTTTAACCAGACTCCACCAATTGCCCTGGTGCTCTTCTCTGCTGCTACTGCTATGCTGGTGAGGCCCTCGTGGGTGGGGGCTGTTGCAACAACTGCTTTCTCCTTGCACTGGTCCTAGTCCTGCTCTATTATTGGACACGCCTCTTGCCTCACTGCATCTCAGTTTCCGCTTGCAGCTCTCCCCGGTCACCACTCCCTCTGGTTTTAAATGTCCAGCTTGCCTTTTTTCCTTGCTGGATAGTTTTAGCTTCTGTGGCTTTGACCACCACCTGTCTCTACGTTGGTGATTCCCAGGTGTCCGTCTCTAGTTGTGAATGTCCCCTGAGCTCCAGATCTGAAACAGCTTACCATACATCTGAAGGCTAGAAGTGTTGGTGTGGGTTTGAGGCTTAACTCTTACCAAGTTAGGGCCCTCCCTGGTGGCACAGTGGGTTAAGTTGCAGCACTCTGAACCTATCCACAGCCACAGCAGCATGAGTTCAATCCCTGGCCAGGCAGCAGACCTCTCCGGTCTCACCCGCTGCTCCCCTCAGCAGTGTATTTCAGTAGATCTGCCTGTTTTGCTCCCCACTCTGGTGAATCCTCTCACTGTCCTCCATCTCTGGTCTGTACCCCAGCTCTTATATACATCAATCTTTTTTTTTTTAAATTGGTATCAAATTATCCGACTAGAAAACTCATCTTCTTTAAGTGTTATTTGTATAACAGGGAGACTTCTTGTGATGATGGAGAGGTTTGTAGGGCACAGCATTTGGCATGGAGTCGGACTCCATCCTGCTGCTGCTGCTCAGGCCATTTCTGATGACTGCCAGCCCCCTACCCAGTAGATTCCGTCACCAACCTATGCTGGCTGCAGCCTCACCTGGAATTCATCCTCTGTTCTCCACCTTGATTCCCTCTGCAGGCTCTCCTCACCTCTTGCCTAAACTTTTGGTCTCTTGAAAATGTTCCACATTACTGCCAGTGTTTGCTTGCTAAACCACATCTTTGCCAAGGTCACCACTCAGAGACCTCAGTGGCTCATTCACGCGCCTCCCTTCCACCCCGCCTCTGGCATCTAGCACTTGCCATCTCCCAGATGTGTGGGGCTCATGAGGGACCTCCCTCCTGGGCCACCTGTGCTCTGTTACCCGCCAGGACTGGCCTGGGACCCTGCCCACTCCCTAGGCAGAGACTGACAACCCTCCCTGTTCAGAGAAGACCTGAGTTCTTGCTTCTGCTGAGCATTTATTTCAAGGCTCAGCGGTTGGCACGTGTCTCTCGGCCTAAACTGAATTCCTTGAGGGTGGGCAGCAGGCCTGCCTCCCCTCTCTGCTCCACTGCTCCTCGAGGAGTACCACACATAGTTTATTTCCAATAAATGTTTAGTGGACTGAGGCCCCTGCGTGCGATTCTGGAACAGAGCAGAGACAAACCTCTGGAACACAGGGAGCTACTGGACTTCGGTCTGGTGGTTTCTGGCCACCTTGAGCTAATGACAACCATGTGCTGCCCTGGCTTGGCCTTCTCCGAGGCTGGTGATCAAAAGAAATAGCTGGCCTACTCTCCCCAGGGCGAGTGGGGCAGGGGCAGAGGGCTGGTGTCCTCTTTAGGTAGGAGCTGAACCAGCACAGCCCATGATGAATTTGACCCTGATGACTCTGTAGTGGGGAACAATGTCCTCAGGAAAGCATTCAGGAAGCCCTTCGTGTAGCCGTGATCAAAGCTCACAGCAGCCCGCAGGGTGGATGGGGGGGCTCCAAGGAGCCGGGCAGCTCTGGGTCAGAGCCCAGGGAACCACTTGATGTTCTTACCAGGTGGGGTGCTCCCTCAGTTCCTGCAGCCCCTGGGGCCAACCCTTGGGAGAGGGAAATCCCAGGAAGGTAGAGGAATGCCCAGGAGCCCCAGTCCTCCAGGGAGCATGGGTCAGCATCCCCTTCCAAGCTGCACTGACTCCATCCACACCCCTCACACCCCCATCCTCCAGCCCCCCACTCCAGGTTGGCTGGTGGGTGAGTTTGCAAGCCTTGAAAACAGATGGGCAGGCAGGCTGTGATTTCCTCATTCAACCCAGAAGCTGATGCAAAACTTCTTGTATTTATATGGTACCCTCTTGTGGTTTGTCTTTCATGCCCAAGGAATTCAAATAGACAAGAGCACTGGTTCTCCTTATGCTAACAAAGGGGATCTGAGGCCCTGAGTGGGAAATGGCTCACCCAAGATAACCGGGAATTCTTGGCAGGGCCAGACAGGTCACCACCCCAAGGCCCCCTCCCTTCCCAGTTTGCATCTTGTCATTACACCAAATCAAGTCCACTGGTCTGCAGGCGGCTGGGGCTGGCTCGGTGAGGGGAAATACCCTGGTGTCGGGGCCACCGGGTTCGGGCTCGGCCACAGCCCCGCTGGCGGCCGGCTTCATTTAACTGATGGAGTCGCGGTCCCTTTTCCTGCCTTCCTCCGGTTTCATTTTGCAGCGCACAAAGATAAACCTTTGGAGCAGCTCTGTCCCTTTGATGCTCCCCAAGCTGTTTTCCCCATGAGCGGGAGGGTAAGAGGTCACAGTCTTTCCCACAGATGAGTCCTGTGTGTTTATACTTTGGTCGATTGACAACAAGGTGGATTGTTCAGCCGCTGTTGTCCCCAAAGCCCTGTCCTTGGCTGACTCCTGCCTGCCTGACACAGGACAGGCCTTCCTGGAGGGGAGGGGTCCAGCTTCCACCACCACCTCCAAGAAACTCAGCTCTTCAGGGAGTCAGCTTGGACTGGGCACCAGCACTGTCCCTACAGCTGTGTGGCCTTTGCCAAGCTGCTTACGGCCCCAGTGTTCCAATCTCCTGTCAGATAAGCCACATCACCAGTGATGGGGATTAAAAGAAAACATAAGCAAAACTTTTGGAACACAGAGTCATAGGCCGGGGCAGTGTTAGGGAAAGTTGGTTATTTGGATTAGTAGCATTTTTTCCCATCCCATGCATTTACCTACTTTTCAAGCCCCTGGTCTGTCTCTGGGTTCGGAACGTGGCTGTGGCAGAGGGCAGAGGGCAGGGAGCAGCGACCTCATCTGAGGCCCCAAGGCTGCCACTGGCTTCTGCATGGCTTTGTTGATGGAAGAAGGGATAGAAAGGAGGCATCACAAGGCTGACTCACAGGGAGTTGGGGGGAAGGGATTAGTATGGCCATTGACCCAGCTACAGAAACCAAGATCCTTAGGCCCAATGCCTAGGCTACTATGCATAAGATCTGAGCAGGTAGCAGACTGCTGTAGGGGTGTCATTCACAGACCCACAAAGTGAAAGATAAAATATGGAGATTGAGTCAATTGTGGGATCTCTTGTCCCTTTCAGATTCTATTCAAAATCAACAACCCAGGTGAGGAGTGAGCCCCTTGCAAAGAGAAGTGTCTTTATCAGCGCAGTCTCTGCCCTGGCCGGGGGCAGCTGCCCTGCCCACCTGTGCCTATGCTTTGTTCCACCCCCTCTCCCTTCCTGGGCAGCAGCCTCCTGCCTGCCCATGACCTGTACCATACTAGGGTTTCTCTGCACCAACCTCCCTCAGGGGAGGCCGCTCTCCCAAGGCCATTCACCTGCAACCATGCAGGCCTCTCTCAACAAGCCTGTCTTTCAGGGCGGCTCTTCCTGCCCGCTTGTGCCTATGCAAGTGCCCAATACTCCTGTCCTTTTCCCTAATAAGCCTGCTCTTTAAATATAACTGATTCTCTCTCATGGAGAAACTCACCTGGGAACTCGCTGCGTGCCACAGAAAGGGGAGCTCTGGGGACACCTTTCCCAGAGTGAACCCCAGGACCTACCTGCACTCCAAACATCATTGTTATCTCACAGCTTTCCGAGCTCCACTGGTAACACCACATAGCTTGTGGTTCTGACTGGCCCGGATGTGCAGGCAGGGGATTTCTAGAACCCAGCAGCTGTGGCGTGGGACTGAGCTGGGAGGCCCTGTCAGGTTATTGTGGCTCCCAGAGTACCAACACACCATGAGGGCCAGCTGGGGGCGTGTGAAGAGCCCCCAGGCCCTTCCTCGTGACCCCCACAACCTCCAGGTAGGGAAGGTGCCTTAGTTTGCTGGGGCTTCTGTAACAAACATCACAGACTATGGGCCTTCAACACCTGAAAGTTATTACCTCAGCTCCGGAGGCTGGAAGCCAAAGCCAGGTGTGCACAAGGCCGCTTCCTCAGAGACTGCTCTCCTGGGCTTCAGGTGGGTGCCCTCTGTGTGAGTCCCTCCTTGTGTGTGAGTCCCTCGTGTCTCTGCGTCCAAATCTCTTCTTAGATGGACACCGGTCAGATTGGATCAGGGCCCACTGTAATGGCTGTTTTAACTTATCAGCGCGTTAAAGACCCCGTCTCTAATACAGTTGCATTCTGAGGTACTGGAGACTGAGGCTTCAACATGAATTTAGGGAGTACACAGTCCAGATTGTAACAGCAGAACAGAATGGACAGTGGCATGAAGGGGCTGTCTTTGGGCAAGTTGAGTGACCACAGCCAGAGATATGGATAGAGGGGGCCTGGTCTACTGAGTCTGGGGGCAAGGCTGGTGTTGGCCCCTCCCCCTCTTGTCCCAAAGGGCTTTAGGGTGGGGACCAAACACAGGAAGGCTCTGGGAGCTGATTATCCCTTGGTCTCTAGGGTGAAGGAACAGTCAGGGGCCCGGCATGGGTCCTGTCCTTTCCCTGCCTTATCAGAGCCTGGACGCCCTTCCGTCCCTAGGCGGCAACTATGGGCCTGGCCTTGGCCCGAGGCTCCCCCAGTGGGACACTGAGTAGCCCTTGTTTTAGCTGAACTCTGCAAGTTTACCACTTCAGGTAAGTGGTAGAAACAGCAGCACAGATAATGCACACATCACTTCTCTTATTTTTTCCAGGAGATTGACCTGCCTGATTGTGTTGATTCAGGCTGATATTCCAGAACTCTCCAAGCCCCCAGCTCTCATGTTTATGGAAGTGGCTCAGAAGTTTTCTGGGCTTCAGGCCACAGAGGGTGCCCACCTCCCTGTCACTCTCATGCAGCCCCATAGGTGGACTAGAGGTCACATCAGGCCTCTGAGTGCACAGTCCTTCCTAGCTCCCTGCATTTCCTCTGGGGGTCAGTACCCTTGGGTGTTGTGTGGCCTCTGGTTGCACAGGGACCAGGGACCAGAGTGGAGGCAGGGATGGTGGATGCTTTCAACCTGGCTGCCAGCTGCCCGGGGCCAGCCAGCTGCCCAGGATTATGAGGGCTGAAAGGGGCTGGAGGACAGTCTCCCTATTGCCCACGGGTCTTGTTCATCTGGGAACAGGTCCACAAATCCCAGAAAAGGAAAACCTGCTGCTCACTGGACCCCTTAGGGCTAAGTGTTGGTTGGGTGTTTCTCTTCTAATCCTTCCAAGACCCCTGCAAGGCAATTTGTGTTGTCTTGTTATAGATGAGGAAACTGAGGCTGAGTCACCTGGCTCTGCTGGCTGTGTAGCTCTGGTCTAACCCTGTCCCCTCCCCGTGAGGCAGTCCCCTCCCTTTGCCTTTCTTCCCTGGTGACAGTGCTGGGTGGAGGGTGGGAAAGTAGGGAGGGCTTCCTCCCGCCTCCCTCCTTCCATCTCCAGAGACCTCTTTGTTCTACCGATTCCTGCCCACCCAGGCCTGGGGCTCCTAGAGGGCTGACTGCAGACTTCAGGTCTGCCTGGCTAGGTGGGAATGAATGGGCTTGACCTGTCCTTGCCCCCCACAGCAGCACCCTCCACCCCCACCCCTCGGCCTGAGGCTGGTTTAATGCCTGCTTTATTGAAAGTGGAGAACAATACTTGTCGAGAACAATACTCAGAGAGGTGGGCGCAGGCAGCCCTCTGCCTCTCTACAGGGTGGCTTCTCCAGCTTCTGGAAATTGGGGGAGGGGGGGGTAGGGTATTTTCAGCGTTTGGGATGTGGGTGCCAGTCCTATGAGGGGGTGTGAGTGGGGGGCAGATGGTATTCTCCCCTTTCTGAAACCTGGCTTTCAGTGCCAAACCAGATCCAGGTCTACCTGCGGGCACGACTCTGCTCTAACTAGCTGAGCAGCCTTGGCTGGTGGCTTCTCCATTGCTTGTCTGTGTCCTTGTTTGGATATGAGGATTTATTACCTCTACCCCCACCCAGGAAATGGGGGGATCTCTCTGCCTTGAACTGACGCCACAGGGAACACCCAGGCCACTCAGCTTCCCACTAGTTCCACTTCTGCTTCTGCTGGGTGGTCAGTGGCCTTGACTCTTCGAGGGCCAGTGACTGTGAGAAGGCAAGGTATGAGGGCAGGCGCAAGCTGGGCCCATCTCCCTGCCCCTCTCCCAGCTCCCCAGTTCAGCTGGAGCCCAGAGAGAAAGGAGGCTTCCTTGACTCTCCTTTGCTTTTTGCAACACAAAGGAAGCTGAAAGAACTGCGATTATCCACTCTGGGAAGATAAGGCTGAAGGGGTGATTTAACAAGCCTTTGTAAGCCCCTGGAAGGTCATCATTCAGAGCAGCGACCAGTGGACGCTGGGAAATGTGCTTAGTATGCACCAGAGGTACACAAGTGGGCATGGGAAGCCTCTCCTGGGGACGGCCACCATCCTGCAACTGAGGTGGGGGGAGGGGGGCTGAGGAAGCTGTGGGCTCTTGAAGAATAGGCCATTTTGTTCTGACTGGCCTTGGGTGGGGTTTGGCCAAGGGGGAGAGGGACTGGTCTCAGAGTTCAGCAGGGAATTCACCCTTGTATCAGAAATCAGGTGAGACTATGGCATCCTTGGGTGAGAGTTGAATACTGTCTTGGAGCCTGGGGAGGGGGGGTAGACTGGGAAACTCTGCCTCTGCCCCAGCCCCCACCTATGTCTTGCTATATTTTCAGAGACAGCACAGGAAGTGGGCCTTCACAATGTCAGGATACAGGAAGCTATCGGACTATTGAAGGCCACTTCCTGTGAGCTGGTCATTCACATACATTTGTCACCGGCTATCAGGCCTCTGGGCGCTGCCATTGTCTGGAGGGGCTGCAAAAGGCTGGGGGGGCGCCAGCAGAGGCTCTTGGACACAGAATGCACTATTGTGCTAACCTGGCAGCACCCCATGGGGCGGGGAGGAAGGTGGTGGGTAAGAAGGGGCCTCCTGCCTCTCATTGTCATTGGTTGTACAATGGGGTTGGGGGCTGGGGTCTGTGCCTGCTCTTGGGAGCTGAACTTCTGGGAAAAAGGATGACTGCAGGGTAGCCTGGCTCCAGGGCTGATGCCAGCCAGCTCGGGGAAAGGGACTCTTTGCAGGGGTGGGATTTCTAGGTCCCGCAGGAGCCAGCATGGTGTCAAATGGGCTGGAGGTCAAGCAGAGCCAGGCTTTGAAGTCACGCCCTGACCCACTGTCAGTGTAGCAAGTCACCTCAGTCTCCGAGCTTCAGGCCTGTTCCCATGAAACAACAGCAGCCACAGTGGCTTCGTAGGATGAGGGTCATTCGAGAGAGTCCGTTGAGGTCCTTAGGCTGGTCCCTGGCACGAATGAGATGCCCAAGAGAGCTGGTTCCGCCTCCACCCTCGTCCCCTTCCCTGCCAGCTCACTTTTGACCCCGCTGACCGGTCCTCCGGTGAGGGAGCGAATCAGCAAGTGCAGGGCTGAGAGGCATTTTAATATCAGCCCAGACAAAGCTGATGTCTGCCTTCCCTTATGCCAAGAATATCAAATCAGCTGTTAATTATCTGCACGAGTGCACAGCACAGAAGTGCTGTAGATCATTTTGCTTTGGCCTGGTGCCTTTAACCTTGTGTGCAAATCTGGGCGTATCTGAGTTCTGGACATTCACTTCAGGCCAAATCGTGAAGTTGTCCCCGGGCAGACTTGGCCCAGGAAGAGTTAGAGAACTGTCCAGCAGCCGAGGCCTGGTTCTACCCAGCTCCAACCCGCCAGTGCTGTTTTCTTCCTCCGTGATGCGAAGAGGTGGAAAACCAGGGACCTGGAGTGAGTGGGTGGGTTCAGACCCTGACTCTGACCTCCGAAATGTGCGGCCCCAGGCAAGTCACGAGACTCTTGGCAGCCTCCGTCTGTCCCCAGGGCTCGCCCTGCCTCCCCACGGCAGAAAGTAGCTCTTCTCCACTACCCTTTGTTTTGTCCCAGCTTCGGTGACCAGCGCAAGAAAAGAAGGCGGGAGGCAGAAAGGCTGAGCAAGCAGAGTTTATTGCTCCCGGACAGCAGCTGAGACGGAGCCCCTAGAGTGGGGTCCTCAGCTACTGCCAACTCAATAAGGGGGAAGGGTCTCTTATATAGATCCTAGGTTCACATTCCAAAGGAGTGACTCTTCGCTGTGTCCCTTGATGTAAGGCCCAGTTCGTTATCACCTTCTTCTAGTCCCATCCTGGATGCAAGGCCCAGTTAATTGGATGCAAGGCCTAATTTATTATTGCCCTTATCCAGTCCCTCAGTAAATCTCTGCATTTGGTCACTCCCAACACCCTTCTGTCCTTTCCTCTTGTTTCTGTCACTTCAGCCCTGCTCCAAACTGGTCACCTTTTCTGGTCACCTCTGCCACAGCCATGTGATTAAGTGGTCACCAGAGGGCTTGGGCGGCGCCTCTTCCGGCACTCCCCCTCTGCCCCTCAGTACAGGGGAGCGGCTGCAGCGCTGTCCAGGTCAGTAGCCGTGGCCCCGTGGCACTATTATGTTCACTGTTATGAACTAAAGTGAAAAGACGGTTCCTCACTGGCCTCATTTCCAGCGGCCCGTAGCCACGTGTGGCTGGAGCTACTGAACTGTGCTATCAGCCCAGAATGTGCTGCGGGACAGGGCTGAGCCAGAGGATGTGCGTACCAGGGTCCCTGGTGGGCAGGAGGAATAAATTAACGGGGAGAATGGATTTGGGCGCGCTGAGCCAGTGCATGGTGTCTGCAGTGTCTGGGCTTGGACTCTGCTGGTGTTGGCCCCCACCAGGGAGTCAGTGCCAGCAACCTCTGCTCCGGGGTCGGGTCATCACCAGGCCTCAGAGACCGACAGCAGGTTCCTTGCCCCTGCAGGGTGTGAACTGGGGAGCCACGTCTGCCTTAAGTCTACTTCCCATCTAACTGTGGACGCCACGGCCCTTCACATGCCTTGCCCCATCTGGGGATCCGGCCTCTCCGCAGGCGCTGTAGTGGGAGTCGGGGGTGCTCTCAGTTGCTCCTTACTCCCCACGCTCGGCCTGCCCGACCGTAGGTGCTGATCCTGCCATCCAGTTGGTCTGGTTTCTGCGCCTGGCAGGCTGCTGAGCTCCAGTGTGAGCTTTGTTGCCAACACAGGTGAGCGTGACTTTTGGACACTCCTGGCCATCTCTTGGCCATCTCCTCCGACCCCCAGCTGCGCTGACAGTCTAGAGTCCTGCTTTGCTTCCTGGTAGCCTGACTGGCCTCATTTGTGTTCTACTTGTTCTCCCCCGTGGGGGCTGGGCCAACTCTCTGGCCTCTCAACACCCATCTTCTGGAACGCTGGCTCTGTCTGTGCCGAGCCAGCCTAAAGGTGCCTGTGATGGCTGGGTCTTGCTTCGGGGCAGCTGTCCTTCTTACCCAGGCCCTCTGCTGCCAGCTTGTGCCCACAGTGAAGCCCCAGCGTGCCCTCACTGAGGCCACGGGTGCTGGCCCGTTCTGGGTGGCACACAGACCACCACGGCCACAGAGCCCGGCGAGCTCGGCAGGGCTCGGAGTAGGACGGGGTCAGGATCATATGCCAAGGCCAAGTTGTCCCCAAAATTAGGAGAGACCCCAGGATTTTTGAACTTGGAGTGAGTTCTGCCCATTGATTGGTTCTAGTTGGGGACCCCAAGGGAAAGAAAAGAGAAGAAGCCGCTGGGGGAGGGCGGGGCTGAGTAGGGATCTGGCGTCCAGCTGGCTTCTATTGGTCACAGGTCTCCTGACCCCCTTCTTCACCCAAGCCTGGGTCTCCATCCTTCCTCTCTTATTCCCTGCCCTCCTCGTTCTGTCCCTCCCTGGAGTTGCGGCCAGAGGTAGCGTGGCCCTAGGCACCAGCAGGCTTCCAAAGCAATTGCCCTTGCCACCATGCCTGCCTCCGCTGGCCGAGGGAGGGAGGTTTCCAGGGAAGTGTCCCAGCACAGAGCAATGTGCCACCCTTGCCGCGGTGAACCCTGGGACTGCCCACCGGGTGGTCACCCCTTGCTTTCTTTTCCCTGCTCTTATCCTGCCTGCCCCTGGATGGATGAGAGAGGGCATGTGGCGGCTGGGCAGGGCCTTTGGCGAGTGACCACAATGCAACTTAACACTTCTCAGGCAAAAAGAAGACCTTGGAGGCAGACACGGGGGTCCTCCTTCCCCCTCTCTGAGCCTCTCACCTTGGTCTCGCTCTAACATGCCCCCAGTGTCTCCCTGCGCACTGTTACTGGCACCTGGAGGGTAACAAGGCCTCTAGTAACCCCCAGGTCTCGTAGGTGACAGGCTGTCACAAGGCCAAATCGGATCCTTGGTCTTCAGGGCCCAAAATCCCAGAGGAGAGGTACCTGCTGGGGCACCTGTCCTGGACAGGTAGGTAGTGGCTGGGGAAGGAGAAGTGTTATTAAGAACACAGCATCTCTGTAGTGGCCTGTGGGTGGGGCCGCCCTTCCCAGGCGGTTTCTGGGGGCAGGGCAGGGGTTTGCAGTGTGGGCTCAGCACTCTCTGCTTCAGTGGTTTCTTTGTAGAAGTGCACTGGCCTTTGAAATGACACTGAGGTCAGGGTGACTAAAGATTCCAGGGCCTTCTCATGGAAGTGGACATTACAGGTGGTTCAGGTAGGCTGGTAGACTGGAAAGAGAATAGCCGTGGAGCTAAAGACCTAGGCATGCACTAGCTCTACCACTGCGCTAGTGACTTGGCCTCCAGAATGTTTCTGAAGGCAGGACTGTCAGGCCCCACGGGTGGGGATGGTGAAAAGCGAAAGGGGTAGGAGACATGGGCACAAGCTGGTTTACAGACTGTGGAGAAGCAGCCTTGGAGACAGTGGGCACAGGGGCCCAGTGAGGAGGTGGGGAGGGGGCCAGGCAGAGGGATGGAGAAGTGACTAGGGCTGTTTGGGATCCCCTGAGAGGAGAGCTCCCCCTGTGTGATGTTATGGGTTCTGGGGGCCAGACCTAACTGTACCCCATCCCCTCCACCTGTGCTCTAGAAAGGCCCTCAGAGTAGGTTCTGGACAGATGGCTCAGTCCCCTGCAGAAGTTGGCACCAGATCATTGAGCTGTGCAGGGGGGAGCACGGAGGTGGTGCTCTGGGCACCAGGCAGGGGAGTCTGCTCCAGCACACTGAAGCTGGCGGCTTCCCAGAGACGGCTGTGAACTCCAGGAGGCTCTAAGGACTGACTGCCCCTGGCCCCGGGACCCACGGGAAGGGGGACGTGTGACCTGCTGTGTGTGTCCATCCAGCCCTTGCTGCCTGTGAAGAGGCACCTAGAAGGCCAGGATCAGCCATGCGCACAATGGGGGCTCAGCACCCACAGCCCAGGCACCTCATACACCAGCCTGCCCACATGTTTACCTAGCCCCCGACATCTGTGTGCCACTCCCCCCTTCAGCCACTCTCGCCTGGAGAATTCTTCGAGCCAGGGCTTCTTGTCCCCTCTTCCTCTGCCCTCACTGCCCACCCTCACCAGCCCCACCCCTGAGAAAGTACAGCTTGGGGTCCCCAGGGCTGCACAGGAAATGCTTTGTGCACTCTGGGTCAGCCAGGCTATTTTCTGTCCCAGTGCTGGAGGGAGGTGGGGCCGGGAGCACAGTCATGCAGTCAGCTCTTTTCTGCCTTTCCTGAGCCTTTTTCTCTGCCTCTGGGATTTGCAATCAGCGTTTCTCAGTCTGTCCTGTTGCTGTATTTCTCGTTCAGGCCTCAGGATCATTTTGACCCAGTACCCTTCACCAGCCTGCACTAGGTGGTTATCTAGCCACGCTTCAAAACCCAGTGTCCCCTCTTCCAGAAAGTTCTCCTTGTCCCCTGCTGTCCAGCCTGCCCTTCCTCCCTTTGGGAGCACCTGGCTGTGCGGTGAGCCACCGCCTGCCTCCTGGGGGACTCTGCACAGAGGCCCTGACTTAGGGGCTTTGTTTCTCACATCTGCACACATGGACCCAGGTCCACACGCCTCGTTTCCTCCTCTGCTCGTGTGCTGGCCTCGGGGCAGGTCAGCGGGCCAGTGTCCAGATGCTGGAGTCAGATGCCGGGTTAAAATCTCAGTTGGCGATCTTGGGCAAGTTACTTAAACTCTGTGACTCACTTTCCTTTACTGTAACATGGGGGCTGGGACCTGCTTCAGTGAGTAGCTGAGAGGATGGCGGGAATCTAGCTTCACCTATTGCAACACTCCGCATAGAGCCCAGCTCATTGTGTCAGCTGTGTTTTCATCTGCACTTGGGGTAGATGCAGTCCTGGTGGATTCCCCAGGGCCCAGAAAACACTGCATGGAGGAGCCCTAATCCATGAAGGGTGTGCAGAGGCAGTGTTCTCGGGGACCAGGCAGGGGGGTGCCCGCTGGAAGCTGGCACATGGAAGCGGCGTTTTCTCAGAGAAGCTTGCGTCTCCCAGCACCTCCCTGGGGGAGAGTGTCCTGTCTGGAGGGAACAATCTGACTAGGAGCTACGAAGGCGTGGTGGTGTCAACGAAGGCAGGTGGCTGCTAGGCTGCCTTCGCCTTTAGGTGGCTAGGGAGGGCAGGGCTGCTGCTGGGCTGACTGAGCAAGTTTGGGGTCCTTGGAGCCCAGTCCCAGCATGGTGAAGGGCAGTGGTGAGAGTTATATCAGTGTCCTACGCTGCTGAAACAAATCAACACCCACTTAGTGGCCTAAAACAGTGCCCATCCATTCTTGCAGTTTTGGAGGTCAGAAGCCTGAGATCTGTCTCACTGTGTCAAAATCAAGGTGTCTTTAGGCTGTGTTCCCTTCCGGGGGCTCTGGAAAGAGGCTGTTTCCTAGCCCTTTCCAGCTTCTAGAAGCTGCCTTCACGCCTTGGCATCATGGCCCCTTTCTTCCTCTTTAAAGCAGGCTGAGCCTACCCCTCACGCCACTGTGGGTCACGGTGACCTGTGCTTCTGCTTTTCCCTTCCACTTTGTACAACCTCACGAGTCGGGGAGGTCACTTTAATTCCACCCGCAAGTTCAGTCCCCTTTGCCATATGGCCTAATTATTCACAGGTTTCAGGGATTAGGATAAGGAGGCATCCTTCTCACTGCCCCTGAGGATGCCTCTGGTGAGAGGGAGACTGGGAATATACCATCTGGTGAGTATTTGGGGGGATCCTGCTGTGGGGTGTGCATGTCCCCTGTCTTCATCACAAAATCTCCAGCACTCAGGTGCTTGGTGGAATTGCATTTTCTTTGGAGGAGATGTGGACTTTAGATCTAGGGTTAGAGTTGGCACAAGAAAAAACTCAGGTTTCCCACAGAAAGAGGCGAAAACTGGGTTCCATATTCACTCACTCAACCTGGATGAGCCAGGCTGGACTTGTAGGCTAATCACACAACCTAGCTGGCCCTGGAGGAGGAACACAGCAGGGAGGGCTTGGAGCAGGCTCCTGACTCAGCCTGGAGGAAGGTCAGGCAGCTTTCCCTGAGGAGGTAATACCTCCTCAGAGTTTTGAAGGAGAAGTAGAACTCCCCAGGGGAATGAGAAAGTGTATTTCAGGCAGTCTGGACTACAGAGCAGGCGCAAGCCAGCATGAGGGGTGTACGTGTGCGTGAGTTACTGAGCACTGTTCCGGCACACGGCGGCGCTGGGGACTGACTAGCATTGTGCTGTCCTCTCCCGATTTCTAGGTAGGTCGTGGCCCTGTCAAATACATTCACATAGGAGACGCCTCCTTATGGAGAAGTCTGCCTACGGTTGCCACAATTCCTTTTCAGGATCTCTCATAGGAAGGGGAGGAAATTTTGTTTCCTATCTGACTTCCTACATAATAGTAATTTCATCCCTAAAGAATGATTCACATTTTACTCAGTCATTTGTGAGGTCTCATCTGATCTTTTTTTTTCAGCCAAAGAGACTTAGGCTAAGAGAGTGAATTAGCGTCTCTGCAGGCCCCATGCCACGAGGCAGGGCTGGGGCTGGACTCCGCCTGTCTGCTCCTCAGCGGGGCCGAGCTCCTGCCGACGGCTGGGTGCTCTGCCCTCTGAGGCCAAGGGAGCTGGGTGCTGGGCCTAATGGCCTAGTGTCACCCCTGACTTCTCCTGGAAGGGGTTTCCTGAGGGTGGAAGAGGGCCCCGAAGATCTAGAGGGTGTGCATTGTTCAGCTGCACCTGGAGGGTGAGCTCATTTCAGCAGACAGCTGGGAAGGCAGCGCTGAGCAGGGGAGGCCTGACTAACTCCCATGGCCCATGTTCCTGCCGCCATCTTGCCTTCTCGCCTTGGGAACAGGCTCCTTCCCTGAGTCAAGAGGCCAGGCACCCAGCTAGGCTAGGAAAGCCCCTCTGTTTCCCTGTCTGGACATGAGGGCTGAGTTAGATTGGAGTTTCCCAGAGTATGGGCTACAGAAGATTCTAAAAAAAGGGCTGTGTGCTCAAATGTGCCAGGGGGGCCCTCCCTGTGGTGCAACGGGTTAGAGCGCAGCACTGCAAGCTGGCCGCAGCCGCTTCAGTGCGAGTTTGATCCCCGGCCCGGAGGTGACCCACATGGCACTGTAGGCCTCTCCTGACCCGCTGCTCCCCTAAGCAGTGTGCATCATTGATCTGCCGGTTCTGCCCTCCACTCTGTCTCTGATGAATCCTCGCACTGCCCCTTCACCTCTGGCCTGTGTCCCAGTTCTGTATGCATAAAAAAAAAAAAAACAAACTTAAACAGCATATTTGATAGAAGAAATACTAAAAAAAAACAAAAAACAAAAAACAAACAAACAAACAAAAAAAAATGCGCCAAGGGAAGGCTGATGGCTGCTTCCACCCTTGTACTTCACCATCTCATCTGCGTATCAAAGACACTGAGAGTCCTGAATGAAGAGTCCTGGTTAGCTGGTATCACCTTCAAAATTTTGACTTATTTATACTCAAAATCCCAACCTCACCACAGAGCCTTTTTTCCTGTCCTCACTGCCCATTGATAACCCTTGGAAAATCCTGGAATATGATCTCTAAGGTCCTCCTCATCTCTCCTTACAAGATGTAAGTGCCCTCAGAGTGAGGGCCTGTTATGGACATTTGTCATGTATTTTCGGCTGCTCTTTGGGGCACCCTAAAAAGAAACACCCAAGCCCTCTTTGTTTTGAGGGAGTCTCATGTGTCTTGGAGGGAAGCAGAGCTGTCTCCCGCTCTGAGGGTCTCCCCTTGTGGGACATCTCTTCCCCCCACTTCTGAAAGCTGAGGTGGAAGCATGAGACCCAGGTGCAGATTTTGAATCCAGAGAGAGGACGTGGGGGTGAAGGACAGCAGCTGACTCATTTGGCCAGGCTGAGCCTGCAGGCAGAGGCACGGTGCCACCAGCCGCATTCTGCTGGGATTTTCTGCCCACGGAGTCACCCTGGCAGGCATCCCTGCTGCTGAGCTCCCCAGATTCCTGGTGGTTCTCTGAGGCTTGAAGAATGGCAGGTGAGGTGGGAATGGAGGACAGCCAGACTAAGGAATCGGAACTAGCCGGGAGGTGGACAAGCCTGGAGCATACAGACCTGGTCTGGACATGCAGTGGGTGAGGCCCAAAAGTTAGGCTAAAGGGAAAGGGATTAGCTTTCTTCTTGTTTTTCTTTTTCTTTTTTTTTAAAGATTTATTTATTTATGAATATAAGAAATGGGGTGGTGGCAGGAGCATGAGAGGACTCACCAGAGACAGAGTGGGGAGCAGAACAGGCAGATCAATGAAGTACACTGCTGAGGGGAGCAGTGGATGGGTCAGGAGAGGTCTGCTGTGCCATGTGGGTCAGCTCCCTGGCCAGGGGATCGAACTGGTGCTTCTGTGGCTGCGGACAGCTTCATTGTGCTGAGACTTAACCCCTTATACCACCAGGGAGGGGATTGGCTTTATTCGGTGAGCCTTGGCAGTTGTGGACGTTTTGAGTAATGGATGTTGATAACCATATGAAAGAGTGTGGGGTACCCTAGGAAGAGTGCCTTGGGCTTGGGGATCAACACCTAGATATTACCATTTATACCACCTGCTTGGGCAAATCGCTTGAATATTCAATGCAAAATGGGGGTGGTTAGACCAGTGCTTTCCATCCATAGCTCCGTTTATCCAAATGTGGAACATCTTCCTGAGGAATTGATGTCAGGCTCGGAGGAGGCTGAGTGGGTTGGAATTTTTCCTCTGGACTAGAGTAAAAGCCTCTTAGCTTGTATCAGTAATGGTCAACACTGTGGAGGTCTCACTACAATCTGGAATAGCTCCCACTTAGTTCCTGTAAGAACCTTAGAGATGGATATCGTTACTTTTGCCATTTGTTGACGAAAACAAAATGAGCCTTGGAGATGTTGAGTAACCAGCCCCTCTGGGTGGGGGTCCCAGCTCTCAAATATTGTTTCCACCCCTGGGGCTGCTGACTGGGGAAAGACACGGATGTCAAGACTCCAGAAAACTGAGAGTATCTGGGGGCTTGGTGGACAAAGATGCTGGGCTTGTACGGAAGAGTTTGAGGCGCTCTGTGTGATCTCGGGCAGGTATGTGCCCTCAGGGCAGTTGGATTTTGACATCTGGGAGACAGAGGCATCCTGTGCCTCCAGGCTGTGCAAGGTGTGTCTGGGCCTTGGGGGCCAAAGTGTAGATGGAGGAAAACTTGCTGACTTCTTGCTGCTGCTAGCTATGTCTGCTGTGCTGTAGACTCTGCTCTAGGACCTGAGGACTAAGACAGATCACTTGAAGATTGTTTTCCTATAGCAGGAGATGGACATGAAACCCACAGGCAAATCTGCATGTAGTGAAAAGAACGCATGGCCAGGTGGCTCAT
This sequence comes from Condylura cristata, assembly GCF_000260355.1. Lineage (NCBI taxonomy): Eukaryota > Metazoa > Chordata > Mammalia > Eulipotyphla > Talpidae > Condylura > Condylura cristata. The sequence goes on along the minus strand of NW_004567109.1, from coordinate 17,628,438 downwards.
AAGGGGACTTCCCAGCAGGATCGAGGTTGGGCTGATGACCCAGCGTAAAGGTGAAAAGTCACCTTCCATTGTTCCCGTGGGTCTGTGCTACTTGGCCATCAGAGAACAGTCCAGAGGTAGAGCGGCCGCGTGCCAAGCCTTTTTGGATGGAATCCTCAGGCCTGGACCTGGGTGCCTTGGGGGCAGGAAGCAGGTGTATAGCTGGACAAGGGCAGAGCAAAATAGCACTGTGGACAGTAAGGGAAGTTTAGTGAGGGTTTTCAAATCAGAGAGATGGGGTGGGCAATTGGATTAAATTAGAAAAGATGGGGTTCAGGCTAGACCCTGGGCCCAGAGAACAGCCTGTGGAACACTTCCTGAACAGGCTGGCTAGGACCCTGGTGTGGTCTCATGGCTCTTAGGTTTGGGCCTCAGCTCTGAAGATGACTTGGAACGTGGCTGCTTATAGACTGCAAGGAGGGTGGACTTCAAGGAGCACCCCACTTAGGTGGAAAAGAGAGACACGATTGGTTCTTCACAGCTGCAGTAGCCACAGGCAAGAGGGGGTAGAGCAGCGTGGTGTGGACTGGGGAAGAGCTGGTGGGTACTGTCCACTGAAATGGGGGGGCTACTTCACCACTAATATTCTCTAGAATTGCCAGTGCATGGTGATGATGAAGAGCTGAATTTTTTTTAGAAAGATTTCTTTATTTATGCATATAAGAACTGGGGTACAGGCCAGAGGTGCAGGGGATGAAAGAATTCACCAGAGACAGAGCGGGGAGCAAAACAGGCAGATGGACTGAAATACACTGCTGAGGGGAGCAGCGGGTGCATCAGGAGAGGTCTGCTGTGCCATGTGGGTCACCTCCCAGCTGGTGATCAAACACCTGCTGCAAGTAGCTGCAGACAGCTTCATAGTGCTGCACTTTAACCCACTGCACCACCATTGAGGGCCCCGCTGGCTGAGTTTTAGTTAGTTTTATTATTTTTAAATTTTCTACAGACACACCCCTTTATTGCCCTGTGATGGATGGCTGTCCCCCCTACTTTGGTATCCTCCTGCACACAAGCAAACCGTGAGGCAAAAGCAGACTAGAACACCTGCTCCAGCGTCTGTGTGACCTTCAGTGACAGGATCCCCTCTCCCTCTTGTCCCAGGACTTGGGGTCCGAGGATAGTGTGTTTTATTTCAGTTGGGCAAATGGTCTGACTTCTAGAGCTTCTCATCGACACAGGGAATCAGCCAGGGAGGCCTCACTTTTACACCTGCATTGGGCATTTGACATTGACAATAGGTCACCAGGGCTCTTGTACAAGAGCCTGTGGGCACAGTGGCAAAATGATGAGGGGATTTGGGGATTGATTGTGTGGGACCTGGGCGGTCATATGCTGACCTTCTCCCTGAAAGGAGGAGTTCCCGGATGGGGATGGAAGGCAGAGGTGGAAGTGGGAGGAATTAAAGAACATGTCTGGACATGCCAGAGCTGGTGAAGATGATGGACTTGCATCCTCTTGCTGGATTCTGACCCTGTGGCCCTAGCTGTAGGGGCTGTGGGCTCTTGCCGAGAGGTCAGAGTTCATCCTCCTACTTCCAGCTAAGGGGGGTGGGGTGGGGGTTATGGACCTCAGGGCGGTGTGCACAGGGGATGGTGAGGCCTGCGGAGACAAGGGTTACAGCTGCAAATGGAGGTGACGCTCCATGTCTTCAGGTCTGTAGCAGGACGACCGGTGCCCCGCTCACCTCCTGTGGCACTGAATCCTCCCACACCAGCTGCCAACATGGTCCCTACCTGAGGACTTTCTTGGGCTGCAGGAGCATGCTCAGCTCCCTAGCAGGGTCACCTGGAAGCTCAGAGAGTTTAGGTGGGCAGCGGTGGTGGGTGAACATTTCAGCTTCCTTGCCTCTCTGTGGGACTGTTCTGTTCTGTGCTGTGTGTCGGGTCTAAAGAGGACCAGGCCCAGGGACCCCCAGTGACCTATTAAATACTCCCTTCCTTACGCCTCTCCCATAGGAACTTCCTGGGACCAGTTTCCAACGAACTACTCTGCGCACAAACCCTGACCTCAGTTTCTCCTTTGGGGAACTCAGACAGAGGCATTCATCTGGCCGGCCTTTTGTAAGCTTCCTGTTAAAACACGAGGGGCCGCGATGGGGGGTGGTGGGGCTCCCGTGGCACCCTGGGAAGTACAGAGCTTTGTAAACGAAAGGCCCTACAAATGCCAAGAACTCTGGGGCTGCCAAGGGTCAGATGACGAAACCCAGGCTTTGAGGTTCTGCAGACATGGAGTCATCTCTGACTCTGCACCCATTGCTGTGTGGCCTGGGAAAGTCACCAAGCCTCTTGAGCCACTAAAAAAGGAGATGGGCAGCAATCCTTATTTCTCATATGCTCAGTGGGCACTGAAGATGGAGACGTGGGTAGAGGCTGGGAAGCAGGCACCCAGGTGGGCCCTCTCCTGCTCCTAGAGCAAAGCTCGCGGTGGTCCTTGGGGCCTGGCCAGCCCTGGGGCCTTCCTTTCCAGGGAGGGCAGACTTGGGGCTGGGTGCCTTAATTCCCAGAGTGGCCAGGGGCTGTGCTTTCTCTGACTGAGCTTGGCATCCTGGCCTGAGTGACCTCCAGAGTGGCCTGGCCTGTCTCTGCAGCCTGGCAGCCAGGTCTGTCTGTGCTTATCGACTCCCGTGTTTGCTCAGGATGGGTACTGGTCTCCGCCTCCCCCTTGGGAAACAAGAAAACATGTTTTGCCAGTGGCGGGTGGAGTGGGGCGGCCTCTCTGGCTCCAGGCAGGCCCCCAGCGAGGTCGCCAGCGGGCGGGCAGCCTGTTGTTGTTGGAGTGGAGCTGGCTCACCAGCTGCCTGTTTCCTCCAGCTGTCCAAGCACGGCAGGCTGGGGAGGAAGCCCCCGATCTGCGGGCCGCCGGAGAAGCCCCTGTCACAACAAGGGAACAATGGCCTGGGTGGGTTGGTGGCTGGGGAGAGGGCAGGCCCCTGCGTTCCCTGCTCCCCCAGTGACAGGGGCAGGCGGAGGGGAGGCCCCCCTGCCCAGCTCCCCTGTCTCCTGCCTTGTTTTCCACCTTGTTGGGCATGTTGGCTCCCACTGAGGGGCCAAGCCAAACAGTGGCCTCAGGAAATGTCTCTGGGCTGTTGCTGGGGTTCTGGAGGTAGCAGAGTCGGGCAGGAGACAAGAGGGACTGACGGCGCGGCACGGGCTCTGTTCCGGGACTGCAGTGAATGAGTCACATCCCCCAGCACCTTGAGGACTCTGTCTCCCTGCGGCTTTGTGACTTCAGGCCCAGCACAAGGGGGCGGAAATGACTTGTCGATCAAATCAAGGAAGGAGTGAACACAGGAGCGACCTTGAGCTCTGCTCTCTGTGACTGCGTGGCTGTGGCAGCTTACTTAACCTCTGGGAACCTTACTTTCCTCCTCTGTGGAATCAGTTTCCTAGCACTGTGAAAATTAAATGTGATTCTACCATCTTGACTTTCTCCCGGGGAGTGGGCCACACAGGAAGCACTGCAGGCTGCAAATAGTGTTGCCTTTGGTGCTGCTGTCAGGTGTGACTGGAATAGGCGTCCATTGGACGTGCAGTTACAGGGCTGAGCAGGTGCCATCCCCCCGGCATCAGGAGGGCCTCTCCCCTCCCTTCACCCCTTTGCAGCTGCATGCATTTTAGAGGCTCCTGGGGTCCTGGCTGCCTTCATGGCCCTGGAGATGAGGCCAGCAGGCCTGGGCTCATGTGTATCAGATGCCGTGAGGGTCCTCACCATCCATTAATGATTAATCTCCACCACCATCCTGTGAAGAAGACATAGCTATTCCCATCTTCTAAATAAGGACACTGAGGCTCAGAGAAGGAGTCACATGGACAAGGTCACGCGGTTGGTGATTTTTAGAGATTTGAGCCCAGGTCTTGGAAGCATCTACTTACATTCATTCCCTTGTGCCTCACTGCCTAGAGAGGTACTTAGAACCTTCAGTTGCTGATGGAATTTGGTTGACCAGTAACTTGGATTCTGGATTATAACAGAAAATGAAGTTGGAGGTTTGAATATAGAGCCAGGGATGAAAACGGAAGTGAGGGGGAGCTGAGCCCTGTAGTAACTAGGGCTTTGGGCAATTAGGTTAGAGTAGAAGAATAAGGGCAGAACAGTGTGGTATATGTCTATAGATGTATAGGATCATACTGGATTAGACAGGTAAGATAAGCTGTAACAACAAGGAAAACCTAACTCATCTCTCTGGCTTAATATAATAAAGGTTTATTTTTTGCCTATCCAGGGACCCAGGATCTTCCACATTGTGGCTTCCTTAACTTCCAGTGTCTGAGTCCTCCCAAGGACCCTCTCTATCATTCTGGCAGAGAGATCATGAAGACGGCAAACTACTCTTAACTTTGTTGCCCAGAGGTAACGTGTTATTACTCTCATCCATATTCTATCAGTCAAATCTGATTACCTGGTCCTAACCATATGCAAGATAAAAAGGGTGGGTCCAGCAGTGTGTCCAGAGCGGGGGAGACAGTATGATCTGAATGAGCCCTTGTAAGCTCTGTACAATAATTATGAATGGTTTAAAATAGATAACTAATAGTTACGGGATGACATCTTCCTTTGTGTAAGGTAGTATGCTCAATTCCCTATAGAAGTTATTTAATTCTCATTTAATCTTTATAATGATCCTGTCAGGTAGGTACTGATGGAGATGACTGCCTACTTTACAGCTCAGGAGACTGGTGGCCATTCACACACTTTCTCTCACCAAAATTTTGTCTTTTCTAGAATAACATATAAATAGAACCATACAACATGTTGTCTTTTGCACTTAGTGTGTTCACTTAGCGTGCTTTTGAATTCACCCCTGCTGTTGGTATGGTCAGTCATTTTCATGTCCATTCTATTGGGTTTTGTATTTCATTATGGGTTTTTTTTTTTTAAAGATTTATTTATGCATACAGTACTGGGATACAGGCCAGAGGTGCAGGGGAGTTGAGAGGATTCATCAGAGTGGGGAGCAGAACAGGAGGACTGAGGAAGTACACTACTGAGGGGCAGCGGGCGGGTCAGGAGAGGTCTGCCACACCATGTGGGTCACCTCCGGGGCGGGAATCGAACTCATCCTGAAGTGGTTTTAGCTTCTTAGTGCTGTGCTTTAACCCACTGTGCCACCAGGGAGGGCCCTCATTATGGTTTTAACATGCAGTTCCTTAATTACTGATATTATTGAGCATCTTTTCGCGCACTTCAGTTATTACTTTTGATAAAGTCCTATTTATCATTTTTTTTCTTTTTGGGTTGTAGTTTCTGTGTTCTATCTAAGAAATCTTTACTTACCCCAAGTTCATAAACTTTACCCAAGTCAAGACTTTTTCTTCTTTTTACTTCTAGAAGCTTTCTACTATTAGCTCTCATGTTTAGGTTTTTGACCTATTTTGGGTTATTTTTTGTGTATGCATGAGATAAGTGTTTAGGTTAATTGTTTCATCACTTTTGAAAGAAAAAAACCCTATCCTTTCTACCCCACTGATATACTTGGAATCTAACCATGTATGGGTGGCCCTATTTATGGAGTTTCTTTTTTGTGCCATTGATCTATATGCCAAGCCTTCCATGAGACCAAACGTTTTTGATTATAGTAGCCTTACAGTAGTCTTGAAAGCATGTAGTATATGCTCCCAACTAGTTCTTTTTCTAGGCATGCTGCTTTTAAAAAAATATGTAGTTTAGAATCAGTTAATTGGTTTCTACCCAAACAGCCTGCTGAGATTTGAATTGTGATTATATCTAATCATTATTATCTTTAATTTATAAATCAATTTCAGGGGAATTGACATCTAAGAAGGAAAGATCCTAATCCATTAATACAGTATATCTTTTGCTTTAATTCTCTCCACATGTGTTCTAGTTTTCAGGGTATGAATCTTGCACATTTCATTACATTGATTCCAGATCTTTATAGTTTTGGTGCCGCTGCTGGTGGTATTTTAGAAATCCATTTCCAATTATTCTTTTCATTTTGTATAAAAATATAGTTGATTTGTCTACATTGACTATGTAAGTTGAGATCTTAGTAAATTCACTTATTCGTTCTAGTATCTCTTTTTTTATATATTCTTTGAGTTTTCAAAATTATGCTATTTGAGTGAGAATAAGGACATTTTTACTTCTTTCTTTACAAAGTTGTATGTATCTACTTTCTTTTCTTGCCTCATTGCACTGGCCAGTAAAATGTTGATTGAAGTAGTGAAAACAAATATCCTTGCCTAATTCAATATCAAGTAAAATGTTATGTATAGTTTTTTTGGTAAATACTGTTTATCAGATAGAGGAAAATCTTTTCTTACATTATTGAGAGCATTTATTAAATGCTTTTCTTGAATCTATTGAAATGTTCATATGATTTTGATTTACTAACATTAAAATGAACTTGCATTTCTGGAATAAAAGCCATGTATTCATAATTACTATCCTTTCTATATATTCCTAACTTCATTAAGGACTTTGGTGCCTATGTTCATGAGAGGTATAATTTCCTGCCTATAATTTTCCTCCTTTCATTCTTTCCTTCTCTTCTTTCTTTGTTCCTCCCTCCTTCCCTCCTGTCTTCCCCTCTTTCTCTTCTTTCCTCCTTCTCTTCCCTTTTTCCCTCCTCCCCTTCCCTCCCTCACTTCCTCTGGAGGTCTTTATTTGTTATTTTTATCATGATAATTATTGCTTCATGAGTTGGGATACAATCTCTCCCTTTCTATTTTCTGGAAGATCTTCTGTAGAATTGCAAATATTACTTTCTTAAATTTTATGTACAATTCACCAGTGATATATCTGGAATTCTGAGGAAAGGTTTTAAAATTACAAGTTCTGTTTTTAGAATAGCTAGAGGGATGCTCATGTTATCTGTTTCCTTTTTTTAGTGTGTTTCAGTTGCTTGTGTCTTTTAAGGAACTTGTCTTTTTTATTTATATTTTTGGATTTTTTGGGCATGAAGTTGTCCATAATATTTACTTACAAATCTTATAATAGCTGCAAGCTCTCTAGTGGTTGCCTCTCTGTCATACTTGATATGATAATTTGACCAATCTGTTTGGTGATTTACCAATTTTATATTTCTTTTTAAAAAACAAGCTAGGCATTATTGATTCATCTATTTTCTATTTCATGGATTTCTGATTTTTTTATTCCTTTTCTTTAAATAGGCTCACTTTGATTTTCCTTATTTGGCATCGAAGATTATTAATTTTGGAACTTATTCTTTTCTAATATAGGCACTTAAAGTGATACATTGCCATATAAACATTTTCTTACTACATCACACAGACTTGTGCTTTCATTTTTATTCAGATTAAAATATTTCTAATTTCCTTGTGACTCCTTTGAACTTTGGCTTACTTGTAAGTGTGTTGATTTCTAAATAATTTGTTTTTTCTTTCAGTTTTCTCTTTATTATCCACTTACTGTTAAATTTCATTGTAGTCAAAGAACATACTTTATATAATTTAAATTAGTTAAAATTTATCAAGATGGGTTTTATGGCCCAACATATGATCTATCTTGATGTTCACGCACAGTTAGAAGGACGTGTTCTCTGCTCTTGCTAGGTGGAGAACTGTGTTAATGTCAATTGGGTCAAATTGGTTGACAGTGTTCTTCAAGACTTTTATATTACTTCTACTTTTTTTGGTTCTATTTACTGAAAGAGGAATGTTGAATTTCAGCTATAGTTATAAATTTATTCCTCCTTCCATTTCTATCAATTTTGCTTTATGTGTTTTAGGACTCTGTTACCAGGTGCATACCATTGAGGATTGTCCCAGCTTCTTGAACTGGTCCCTTAACATTAAGCAATGCCCCTTTTATCCCTGGTCATATTCCTTGTAGCGATCTAGTATGATATTAATATAGCCATCAGCTACCTGTTAGTGTTTGCTTGAGCTATTTATATCTATATCTACAAAATGAAATCCATTTTACTTAAAAATAGACTTTTTTAAAAATAGGAGTTTTAATTCACAACAAATTGAATGGAAAGTACAGCTAGTTTCTATTTACTCTGCCTCCCTTCCTCCCCATAACGCAGAGTCTGTCCCACTATTGACATTTGATACTTATTTTAAAGGTCATATTCTCCCATATGTTTTGTTTACCTTTATTCATCGGCCATTGCTTTATTTATGTTTTGTAATTTTGGACCACACATTCATATATGATGGGGCTTTTTCTATGAGATTCCCATGTGAACTTTACTTGTAGAAACATCCTTTAAGAGTGACTTTTCAGTTTCTTCTAGGTGTCTTAAGGTTCACATCAGTTCAGGATTACTTATAATGTTAATTTTTTAAGCTTGGTGGGTGTGGAGTACATGGCCATTGTAAGGATCAGAAATTTGAATCACATACTCATTTAAGAACAGGTTTGTGGTTACCAAATCTAAAGGGATTTTTCCCCTCCTACTAGAACCAGGGCTGAGAGAGAGAGTGCACTGGCAATATGTAGGCACCTCAGTTCCAACTTTGGGCCCACTTGTGGGCCCAAAGCCTGCTCTCTTATTCATGTGACACAGTTAAAAGTCCATCGCCTGTCACCAGAAAGCAGGACAACCAAAAGCATCTGTATTTGCACTTTTTTTAGTTTTGGCATCTCTTTTCAACTCAGCTATGCTCTTGAAAAGTTGCTTGTAGAAATTTATTGAGCACTTCAGTTTTGTAAAGGGAAATTTTTCAGGTTTCCTATTAGCTCTATTGTCATTATACATTCCTCTTTCCCTGGATTCCTCTGTTCCCCTTCTTCCTAATCATTTTATCATTTAGGAATAATTTCTTCTGAAACCTACAGTAAATATGTGTCTTCATTCTTCTCTATTTCTTTTTAATTATTTCCCTAATAACCTAATAACATTTATACTATTTGTTTTACTAAACTTCTTTCCTCTATTAGGCTTTAAGTTCCTTATGGACACAGACAAGATCTATTTTATTTTCTACTGATCCCAGAACTTGTACCATGAACTTAGAATTGGACAAGCCCTCAGGAGATATCTGCTGGATGGAGAATCATCCTATCTAGAATACCATGCCATAAAGTGTGCCTATTGAAAAATGGTCATGAGTTTTGTGATCCTGTCTGCCTTAAGTTTGTGTATGTCATGTGATATTAGTCAATGTAATTTCCAAAGTGCTAGTCAAGTATAGTTTCTAAAAGCTTGAGAAACAGGGATGAATGAAGGAATCTAGTGACCTGCTTTAAGACTCTGTTCTAGTCGACCTTTTTTTTTTTCTGGTCAACCTTTTAACCATGGATGGGATGATGACATCTGTGGACTATGTCAAAGAATTACACAGGCGGCCCTCCCTGGTGGCACAGCTGGTTAAAGAATAGCACTAGGACACTGTCCACAGCCACTGTACCATGACCTTGATCCCTGGCTAGGGAGGTGACCCACATGGCACAGCAGACCTCGGCTGTCCTGCCTACTGCTCCCCTTACTGTTTTTCAGTAGATCTGCCTGTTTTGCTCCCCACTCTGTCTCTGGTGAATCCTCTCATCCCCTGTACCTCATCCTGTACCCCAGTTGTTGTAGGCATAAATAAATAAATTTTTCTGTCTAGATTCTTGGTTGAAAGCAAAAGAAACAGACTCTGGTTAATTTAAACAGAAAGGAATTTAATTGGAAAGATAGCAGGTAACTCAGAGAATTAACTAAGCTAAGGAATGGGCTTGAGCAGAATTGAAGACAGGCAAAGACTAGCCAAGATCCCAGCATGGAAGCGATTTGCTTGGGTCTCTAGCTGGGCATGTTGTTACCAAGCACATCCTGCTTGTTCTCACACCCCGTAGTTTTCGGGCGCTTACCATCTGCTTCAGATTGGATGCTTGTGTCCCCTAGGAATTCATATACTAAAGACCTAGTCCCTAATATGATGCTATTTGAAGATCGGGCCTTTGGGAAGTGACTAGGCCCTGAGAGCAGAGCCCTCGTGATGCGGTTAATGCTGTAGTAGAAGAGACTGGAGAGAACGTGCTTCCGTGACCCTCCCCCTCCACTCCCTCTACCATGTAAAGAACAGGGCAGAGGGTCCTCACCAGAATCCAATCAAGCTGGCATTCAGACCTCTACTCAGAGGTGAGAAATAAGCCTCTGTTCTCTATGCCACCCCGTTTATGGCAATTTTGTCACTGGCTGAGTCACATGGCTGATCTCTAACCTTCCTGTGCCTTGGACACATTTGTGCAGGGTCCTGTGTGGAGACATCTGGTTGGCTGAACTGAAGTCAGGAGCCCAAGCCATGGGGGCCAAGGTGGTCAGGCTGCAGGGAAAGGTAATGTCTCCTCACTACAGCTTCCACTGCAGGAGAATGAACCTGGCTCCCTGAGAAGGAACTTCCTCTTATCTGGTCTGGGTCTCTGTCCCATTTCTCTTCTAGGGGCCCCTGAGGTATAGGTTATTTTCCTTCTTTTAGAATACTTAACTGCCTTCCATGCAATATTTTGGGGCAAATTGTCTGTGGATCAGATACAGCTCCCTGATTTCTACTTCTTCATTTTCTGCAAAGAGCTCATGGAGTTTACTCTTTTGAAAGTTCCCTGCTGAACCCTGTCAGAATCTCTGCATACAGTTCAATTAAATTCTGTAAACTCTAATGAACCAGTTTTTCTGGTTCAAAAAGTGGTGACTCTGGACGTTTCCTGACTCTTAAGTTTGGGGATGCATAGTCTGGGCCCTCAGGGATCGCCCCTAACCATGGTACTGGGGGAGACCTAGAAACTTAGATTCAAAACATTCTTGGTCCAGGTTTCTTACTTTTCAAAGTCTCTTAGATGTTGAAAAGCTTAGACCACCTTGGTTTTTTGAAGTTCTAGCATATTTAAAGAATTGACTTGATAGAATTATAAAAGTTGTGGTTTATTTCAAATACATGAATAGTGAATGCTTTTTCACATACATACTAAAATGCAATTGTTGGTATAATCTCATTTGGAAATAGTTAAAAAAAAATTCCTACTGATGTGGCATCTGGCTTGATAGTATCCTAGCTCTTGGATGCGTCCTCCTTATCTGTACTGCAGGGGAAACTGATCCCACACCATTCTTACCAAGTCAGTCCTTCTGGAGGCCTGCTGCCTGGCTTGCTCACTCTGTTCTCAGCATGGACTACCATGAGGCTGAAAACAGTCCTCCCATGGCTGAAGCTGGGCTCGTGTACCCATGGTCTGAACCAACTCCTGGACATTTCATCTGGGAAAAGGACCCATTTCATTTGTGGGTCCAGTGCTGGCTTCCTGGGTCTGCCCCTCAGCCCCCCTCATAGGAATCTACCTTCCTTCCTTCCTAGAGTTCCTGCTTCTGACTGTAGAGATTACTGTGGGTCATAGTTGAGTTAGATGGATGAGTTTCCTGGCCAAGGTGTGGCCTAGGCAATCAGGTTCCCCACACCCCTCAGTTTCTCTGTGACACTCAGTTTAGCTTCTTCTCCTCCTGTGGAACAGGGTGCATCGAGGGATTTGTCCTTTTGGAAACAGTATTCTGTACTTAACTGAGACTTCAAAGAGACAGACCCAGGAATAAACATGATCTCCAGGGAAGACCATTTAATTGCATCAAGCTCAGATTTATTAGATGAAGAATAAATCCTATTAATAGAAGCCAGGAGTGAGTAATTCTCTGGGGGAAAGAATGCAGACATAGAGGATGATTCTTGTCAGTGGGAGCAGTGGGCTGAGGTGAACACGATGACATTTTTGTTGGTGCAGATGTCAGATTTGTCACTTTTATTGCTCAAGCTCCCAATGACATAAGCACATGTTTAGTGGCAGCCACATGGACAGGCTGGGGGGTTTCACTGCAAAGCTTTCACATTATTACTATTATTATTATTTTTGCCTTCACATTATTTTTACCAAGCCAGCACAACTCTGCACCAAACATCTCTTTGTGGCTCATGAAGAAGGTGGGACAATTAGATTTTGGGCTTTTATTTTTTTTAAGATTTATTTATTTATGCATACAAGAACTGGAGTATAGGCCAGAGGTGTTAGGGGTGAAAGGATTCACCAGAAACAGAGTGGGGAGCAGAACAGGCAGACTGAAATACACTGCTGAGGGGAGCAGCAGGTCAGGAGAGGTCTGCTGTGCCATGTGGGTCAGCTCCCGGCTGGGGATTGAGTTTAGTGCTGCAGTGGCTGCGGACAGCCTCATAGTTCTGTGCATTAGCCTATGTACCACCAGGGAGGGCCCATGGGTTTTTATTTGAAGTGTCAGCAGCAGCAGAGTACGTGACATGGCTGACACAGGTTGCTGAACACTTAATTCAAATAGGTGATTTGAGCGTATGTGAAATATAAATTGCTAAGAAAGATTTATGAAGAACCAAATAGAAACGACACATAGCTGCTGGAGAGTGTAAGAGAGTTTCAACAAGGACACACAAAAGGCACTAGTCGCTGGCTTGACAGTTTGTTCAGCCCTTCAAAGGGCTGCGCTATGGCACAGCTGTAGGACACATGATCTGCTTTGATTAGTCGGGGCGTTGGACTAGAATTCCCGGCTGAAAACCCCGTTCCTCGGAATTGCGTGGGTCCATTGTCCTGGGGATGTTGCCATGTGTGGTGCCATCCTGACTCTGGGGCCACGGGTGGAACTGGGTCCTCTCTCTGGAGACTTGCAGGCCCAGCTCGTTGTGTCCAGTGTTCCGAACATGTTCAGGGGCATTTTGGACTGGGCACTCAGTGGCTCTATCACTCTTGAAATGACAGAATTGTGCCCAATTACTTCCAACCCTGTTTCTTCTGGCCCCCTTTCTTAGAACCCCTGTCAGTATTTCTTTGTTTTTGTTCTTTTAAAATATTCCTTCAATATGTCAATGTTTGTCCTTTTCTCTGGTTTTCTGGCCCATCATGTAGCTATCTTCCAAGCTTTGTATTGAAGTTTTCAATTCTATCATCTTGTTTTTACTTCCCAAGAACTGGGGTTGGTTTTTGTACTCTGCATGTTTCTCTTAAACCATCATTCTTATTTCTTCCTTTTTTTTTCTTTGTGTGTGTGTAAAAGACTTGGGGTGAAGGTCAGAGGTGTTGGAGGTGAGATGGCTCACAAGAACAGCTGTATCCACTGAAATATATTGCTGAGGGGAGCAGTGGGTGAGACAGGAGCAGTCTGCTGTGCCATGTGGGTCAGCTCCCTTTTTTTTTTGTGGGGGGATCCTCACCCTCTATTGCACCCAATTTGGGGGGCAGGAAAGAAGGTCAGAGATGGCGAATATGGAAGGGGGTTGAACCCAGGCCACTGTGGTGATAGCAGTGAGACCCAACCTCCAGGCTACCAAGGGAGCTCCCGTCATCTCCTTATTTCATGCATGCAGTATTAAAAATAAAATTGTTCTGAAGAAAGTAGTGCCAGTTTGGAAAAAAGTAAAAGCAAAGGTGAATAAATAAAAAAGATTCACTATATGGGCCACATGTAGTACTGTAAACCAATGTTACTGAAGAGGGAAAAAAATACAATAAAAAGAGAAAAAAGAAAAAATCCCACCAACAAAAACAAATGAAAACTAAAAAGTGGAGAAGAAAAAGAGCAAAATGGGAAAAACTAAAATGTTGGCACAGGAACGTTGTCGCTGCTTTGCGGCGGGAGCGCCCTGAGGGACAAGCAGTGGTGGAGCGGTGTGAGGCAGGACTCTGCCGCTCGGGCACGAGCCCTTGCGCCATTTGCTGAAATCACACGGGCTAGTAGAGGCTGATCATGCGACGGTTGGATGAGGACTAGGGTCCGGAGAGCGGGATAGGAATGGAGGACAAAGTTTTACGAGGGACAGGGAAGGGGACACACGGTGACCAGGCGGCAAGGGCCATCTGCATCAGCAAAGTGTGTGTTATCGCAGGCAGAGTTCTCCCCAGACCGCCAAGGAGATAGTCAAGTCATCAGGGCAACCGCGGCCTCAGCACCAGCAGACCTGCCTCGAGATACGTGCTACGCTCTGCAGGTCTTCAAGGAATGTTCTGCTGAGATTTGTAGATAACAGAGTGGTCACCGTTGCCCATGAGTGGCCAGCTCATAGGAATCACACTAAAACAAAAAAGCAGTGACAGTTTTAAGTCTGTTCCATTCTCCATTCATCATCTCTACTTTAAACCACTTCATGCGGTTGCTTTCAGATTTTCGTAGAAGACCTTTCCTCGAATGCCGGCACCCTCCTGCTGTGCCACACCTGAGAGGGCCGCTGAGAACCCAGGTACTCTGCGTGAAGGGGGCCCCCTGGCTGTGTTTCCATTATGTGGCCAGCTGTTTCCTCAGGGACTTGCTAGTGTCCATGCTTTTAGGTTTTTAATTTGGGGTCTGTCTGATTCTACTGAGAAGTTGCTTCCAAACTCTTGCAGAGAGAACATTCTGGCTTCCAGAATTCTTAAGAAAAGTAAGATAAATAAATAGAAGGAAGAACATATTCTATTAGACATGGAAATGTGTTAAAATAAACTATGTTGATGAGAGTGGTAGGGTCAGACAGATCGGCTACCCATAGAGTAGGATTATGGGAAGCTCAGAAACAGACTGTTTTATGTATTAAAATGGAGTATGTGGTCAAGTTGATGTCAGAAATTAGTGTAGGAGGACCGGTCTGTAAGTCTCGTTGGTGTCATTAGTCATGGGGGGATGTTAGCCCTCACCTTTCATCATACTCAAATTAACTGTCCACTCTTTCATTTTATTTGCCTTCCGTTATGGATAAGACAAGTTAAAGAGTTAAATGTAGAAGATGAAAAATGATCTCAGAAAGGGGGAAGAATTTAAGTGTACAATTATTGGAAACAACTGAAATTAAGCAAGCCGAAAATATATGGCGTTTAAAATTGAAATTAAAAAGGACAAAGTAACACACGAGGAAAAAAATTAGAAACAACGATTCCCTATACAGTTGATGTCCTCTCTCCATGACAAACTTATTCAAATTAATCAGAAAACACCAAAACCCGAGGGGGAAAATGGGCCACAAAGATTCACAGCAGAGGCACGAGCCCTGAGGAAGCTGTTGGAAAGCCGAGCCTCGCTGGTCATCGGGGCTCATGGACAGAAAGGCAAGGCCATATATTTTTGGCTTGCTTAATAATTAATAAACAAAGTTTTTAAACAATACTAGTGTGGGTGCCAAAAAGTGTGTTCACCTCAGGCAGTGCTGTTGAACACACAAGTAATTTTTTTCTGGAAAGAAGCCTGCAGTTTACACGAAAACCACTCTGACCACTGAGGACATATTGAACCCCTTTGGTCTCCAGGGCCGTGCTGGGGTGGCAGAGCTGTTCCCTGCCAGGGGTGCTCTTCACCATCTCTTCCCTGGAACATTTTTCCTCCTTCCAGGTTCTGAAGTGTACCCCTCTAGCCAGGTTTCCAGCCTAGTCTGGGCTGGGCCCTCTTCTGGAGTCTTACCTAGCAAGGGGCAGGAGCCAGTCGGGGGAGCAAGGCTGAGGGCCTTGGTGCCCAGTTTGTGAACTTTTACTCGCTTCCTCTGTGTTCTTTGCAGCTTCCCACCCTAACTCTGCAGTGTTTCCCATCCACCTGTTTTTCCCTTGGCAGAGAATAAGCTTCCACCCCATCCCGGGGCGGGGAGGTGGTCACCTCCATGCTCAGAATGGTCAGCTGTGCTGGTTTTAGCTCCACCATCTCTCCCACCCCCGGAGCTAACTGGTGCCTCTGTTTCTTGTCATTTTTTGCTTTTGCCATTTCTGAATAACCCACAATGAGTTACTTTCACAATCAGGAAAAAGTCCCTAACTTTTTAAAGTTTCATACCTCTTGACCCAGTAATTTTACTTCTTGGGAAATCCTTAAGGAAATAGGCAATTTGAAAAATATTTATATATAGCTATCTACATCACAGTACAATTTATGATAGAAGACAATTAGCTGCAAATAATCAAAAGTTTATTATTGGGGCTTATGTGGATAATGATAAAGTCACCAAGTGATATTTCCAAAAATACTTGACATGGGGAAAAGGCTTATGACTTAATATAAAACGAATAAAGCAGAAGACAAAATTATAGGTACACCTTTACTCAGATTTTATTTAAAAATGCACATGGAAGAAACTGGGATGTCTTCTGAATATTTACAGTGGTTACCCCGAATGATAGTGTCGTATTGGCTATAATAATTATTTACTACTATTATAATTTGAAAAAAAATTCTACATATGGAAAGAAGAATGTAGAGAAGTTAATGCAATTCTAGGTTATGTTAATAGAAGTTTCAAGACAAGAGGTTGCTGATCTCATGGAGTCTGATATCTAGGATCTCCAGGGGAGGTTGGCATATGTTGAGAGGAAAATAGACAAACCTCAGGTTGGTTAGTGCTTTCTGGAAGTCAGAATGGAAAGGAGGAATGGAACAGCTGGCTCGGGACCGACCTGGTGGCTATTTTCTTGGGTCTGCTCTGCTTGTTGTTGACAGAATTGTTGAACCTTGTGTGGCCTTTGGGGGCAGAATCAGGGCTGGTAGAAGAACAGCTGTTAAGATGGAGAAAGGAGTCCCAGCAGTCCTGCGATAGATATCTCTTTCTGTAGATGTCAGTGGTGGTGCTGAAGCTGGTGTGGAAAGGAAATGCAGGCTCCTTAGACAAGGCACTAGAGGTCAGTGGTGGAATGGGGTTAGCAGCCCGATGACCAATGAGCCAGCATGTTAGATGGGGAAGAAGTTTTGATATCATCCGCGCAGAGAGCTCTGTTTATGTATAGTCTGTGACGTTCACATGCTCCCATAAATCACAGATAAGATGACCTTGGGTTCTGCAAAGTTTCCAGTGTACTCCACATAACCTCATCTCTTTCTTTCCTATTCAGGAAGGCAATGTGAACTCAAATGACTGGATTTGATCTTACTGTAATAATCTTGAATGTTTTGATGCATGAAAAATAGTAGAGTATGAACTGCAGGGCAAGTGATGTTATTCCCAGCAACATTCCCCACACCTCGTCACCACATGCCTGTTCTCATCCAACCCTTTCATTTCACAGTGGGGAAACTGAGGAAAGGATTATGTCAAGTGAGTGTGAGACAGATTAAATCTCCTGGCTTTCTGTGGCTGAGAGTTGCCTGTTAACAGCTTAGTTTTTCATGGAGTTGAGGGATAGGCTAGAGGAAGAAAAAAGGTGGAGAAAGAAGTGAGATGCGAATCTGTGTGTTCTAATCAGGCTGCATCACTAAGGAGACCCCCCCGTCCAATGTATACTTAGCGTTCTGCTGGGCCTCTCCCCAGCAGTGCTGGGAGGTGAGGTGGTGCCAGTGGGGTTGGCACACCCCAGGAATGCTGAAGTCCTAACTCTCAGTGCCTCCAAATGTGACCTAAGTTTGAAATAGACTTCAGAGGTAATCAGTTGTTAGGGTAGGCCTAATCCAATACGACTGTGTCCTTTTAAAAGACATGAGGAAGAGCCATCCCTGCACACAGGGGAACCTATGAGAAGGTGCAGGCAGGGGTAGTGGAGACGCAGATGCCTCTCTTAAGGACGCTGCATTGCTGGCCGCCCCCCGGCCCCCAGGAAAGGCAGGAGCAGATTCTCCCTCCCAACCCTCAGAGGGAACCTGCCCCATCCACTTTGCACTTGCAGCCCAGAGCAACGGCGAGAACAGACTCCAGGCCTTGAAGCCGCACAGGCTGGCGCACTGTTTCGACCACCTCCTAGGAAGTGAGCTCCAGTCACACTTCCTTGCCCACCGCTATGCCCTTCCACGCCCTTCCCGCCCCAGGCTGGTACTCCCATCCCCACTACACTGTCCTTGCTCCACTCTTGCCCTGGTGTTTGTGAAGTACCAGCCTATGGCCCAACCCCATCCTCGCCAGAGGTCTAGTCCCTGCTCCAAACCCCAGGTGTCCGAGGCATTTCTGAAGGCAGCGTGTTTAAGATTGGGGCTGCTGGGGGCAGCATGGAGGAATCAGTGGGTTTCAAGTGCGGGTGGCAGCTGGGTTACTGAGACCAAAGACAGGTTGTGTGGGGGCCAAAGGGAGGCCCCAGCAGAACCAGGGGCGCCCTCCCCCAGCACGAGCTGAGACAGCATCAGTACACACCTAAGGGTGATTAAGTTCCTGTTTATTTTAGAAGCATAAACAGCGGAACTATGAAAGAGGGAGGAGATCAGACCCCAAGGAGATCGGAGATCAAGGGCCCTTACAGGCCAGGGCCGGCGCAGGCTGTCTGTCTGCCATCAAGGCTGGCCCTGCAGCCTCTACCTGCCTTTCCCTGTGAGGACAGGTTGTGAGGGCGATCAAGGAAGAGGTGGATGGGCCACGAGGTGAGGTGGGGGAAAGTGGCTCCAGGTCTCTCTGAACCAGTAAAAAAGGCAGGCAGACCCACGACACCCTTGGCCAGGAGCACCTCAAGCTGGCTCTGTGCTCGGGGCAAAGCCACCCCATGAAGGGGAACCATAGTGCCCTCTGGTCACCAGGAAGGCACAAGGCTTTCCAAGAACCACTTGGCCCCTTGGCCAGCCAGCACCTGCTTTCGTCAGGCACTGCCTTTGTCAGGCCCAGTCATCCCTGCACAGATTTCTAGAAGGGGCATCCCAGGCAGCTAGACTTCTAGGACCTCTATACATACTGCTTCTTGGAAGCAGAGCTGCTGGGGCGACTGGGGGATTTCTGGTCACCCTGAGGGCGTGAGTCTGGGAAGAGGGGGGGCCTGGAAGAAGCCAGCCTCTCCTCCGTAGTCAGATTGGCCCAGTTCTGCTCACTGGACGAGAGCCCATTGTAGGTGGGGCACGGTGGGGACGAGGGCTCTTCGCCCATGGGGAGGTAGAAGAAGACCTGGTCAGCGTAAGGCTCTGCAGAGGCACCCTGTGCCGGGGGGGGCTCCTGGCTCTGCCGCTCCCTGATCCCCCGGCTCAGGCACCGACCCAGCAGGTGCACCAGCTCCAGCAGGTTGAGCACCAGGGAGATGAGTCCGACCACCAGCATGAAGATGATGAAGATGGTCTTCTCTGTGGGGCGTGAGACATAGCAGTCCACCAGGTTGGGGCAGGGCGGCCGCTTGCACACGAACAGGGGCTCCATGTTCCAGCCGTAGAGATGCCACTGGCCGTACAGGAAGCCCGCCTCTAGCACGCTCTTGCAGAGCACACTGGTGACGTAGGTGCCCATCAGCGCCCCTCGAATCCGCAGGCGGCCATCCTCCGCCACGGAGATCTTGGCCATCTGCCGCTCCACGGCAGCCAGGGCCCGCTCCATGCGGGGGTCCTTGGCTGGCAGAGCCCGAAGTTCCTTCTCCTTCTGCCGCAGCCGCTCCTCCCGCCGAGACAGGTAAATGACATGGCCCAGGTAGACCAGGGTGGGCGTGCTGACAAAGAGGAACTGTAGCACCCAGTAGCGGATGTGGGAGATGGGGAAGGCCAGGTCATAGCAGACGTTGGTGCAGCCTGGCTGGGCCGTGTTGCACTCGAAATCGGACTGCTCGTCACCCCACACGGACTCGCCTGCCAGGCCCAGGATGAGGATGCGGAAGACGAAGAGCACGGTCAGCCAGATCTTGCCCACCACGGTGGAGTGCTCCTGGACCTGGTCCAGCAGCTTCTCAAGGAAGCCCCAGTCCCCCATGACTCCTGGGCCTCCGCCTGCAGGGAGACAGGGGCACTGTCAGCTGCGCCCTTCTCAACATGTGTTAGCAAATGCCTGCGGGAGGGCGGCCATGCCCATCTCACCCACCGGGAAACTGAGGCGCCAAAGGGGAAGGGACTGGCCTCAGGGCTCACACCCAGCAGGGTGGTCGGGACTAGAAGCTGGGCGTTGGCTCCTAAGCTCTGGCAGTGGCAAGATGAGACCCCTGTGGGTCACGCTTGTGCCCTTTGTGCTCCCAGCTGGAGCGTCAGGTGGCAGCAGCCGCGGACTCTGCAGCCAGGGGAGGCTTCTATGCCGGCGGGAGCAGAACCTTAGGAACTCAGCCCAGGTCACACAGCTGGGCCCGGCCTCCCACCTCCCTCTGCCCTGGGTGGGCTGTGCCCAGGCCTTGGGGCTGGGGCCGTGCTATCCTCAGCTCTTCAGGAGCCCAAGGCTCAGGCCTCTGGCCCGCCACATGCTATGTCACACATGGGCCCCATGGCGGTGGAAGGTGGGCGGGGAGGCAGCAGAAGCTGACAGCAGGTGGCTTCCTGCATTATTAGCTCCACCTGTCAGCAATAAGTACCACCTGCAATCCAGTGTAGCTGGGGTCCTGTTCCCTTCCGCCATCCTCCCCACTCCGGCTGCTCAAGCAGTTGCTCCCAAATTCTAGACTCCTAAGCTGGCTGGAGACACAGATCACTAAGCATCCAGGTCACGGAGGTGGGGGTGCTGGGGGGATCTAAAGCCTGAGGATGTGAAGGGAGAGGGGAAGCAAAGCTATTTGGAACCAGGGTCTGGAAGCAGATCTGGGTTCAAATCCTGCCCTCTTACTAACTGGGACCTTGGCTAGATGATGACTTCTTAGTGCCTTAGCCGCTCTGCTGTGAAGTGGAAGCAGTATTCCCAGCTCGCCCTGTAAAGGGTCCGAGAGGCTCAGCAGAGCCTGGCCAGGGGCAGCTGGGGGCAGCGGCTGTGGTCCCCTCCAGCTACCCTCTGCCCCCGGCGGGCGGCCTGTGGCAGTCCGTGTCCTCGCCTAGTCCGCGGCAGAGGGCGCCCCGAGGCTCCCCAAGCTCACCTCTTGCCTGTGGGCCGGTCCAGGCAGCGGTGTGGACTCGCGACCCGACGCGGCAGCCCGGCGCCCGCGGGAGCCCTGCTGGTCTGCGCCTGGCTGCAGGGGCGCCTTAAATAGCGGCAGGGCGGGGTGGGGGCAGGAAACGAGGGAGGGAGGGCAGCCGGGAACTTCGGGAGCTTTCCAGAGAGGGGGCGGGACGGACGCGGGGTGCGGAGGTGGCACCGGGAATGGGGGTGCAGGGACCCTGGGCCCCGACCTTCCCCTCTGCTCGCAGCGGGGCCACTCTCTAGTCTCCGTGTCTTTGGTGGTGAAACCGGAGTTCTCCAAAGACAGATTTCAAGGATGGCGGGCTTTGAAAGGATGACATAGGGCAAGAATTTGCAGATCCCAGAACTGGTCTGAGAGGCTGGGAGAGGCTGGCAGAGGGGGATTAGGGTGTGAAGCCTCAGGGGAGCACCTTCCCTTGACCCTGGCCGCCTATTCCTGGGAGGGAGTGGAAGGGGGTGTGGAAAGTGCAATCAAAGTCACCAAGCACCTGTGTGTGTGTGTGTGTGGGGGGGGAGAAGGGACTCTCATGCCATTAAGAGGTGGTGTTGGGGGTATCATAAGGAAGGAAAGAGGTGGTCCAAACCCCCCACCTTTCATTCAGACATCACCCCGTGTGTGTGTGTGGGTGGGGGTGTGGGGGGGGGTTGGGGGGTGGGCTGGGGGCTAGGGACTCCACCATAACCCAGCTGCGTGTCTCTGGCTCTCACTGACTGGTGCAGGAAGCAGGACTAGAACATATTGACCCTTGGGTTATAGCAAAACTATAAATGTGGACTTTCACCCGATTAGTCCAGGGAGGTTTATAGGGGACTTGGTCAGCAGTGTTTCCTGGAGGAGACTCATTAGCCAGGTGGAGGGGGAAGAACATTCTAGGAATAGCACAGGCAAGGCCGGAGACCAGGGACAGTAAGGTGTGGGGGCCCTGACCAGAGCGCAGGCTGCTGACAGCCCAGGCTGCAGGCAGGAGCAGCAGAGCTGAAGGGGAGGCCGCTGTGCCCTCAGGCTAGCAGCCTAAGCCCTGCACCTCAGTTTCTTCCTCTAGAGTGGGGATAGTGATAGCTTCTACTATGCAGGGTCATGGGAGATGCAATCAAAGCCCAGAAGGTTTTCAGGTGATTGGTGGCGAAAGCTGTGGCAAGAAAGGCATGTGGGTTTCTGTTAGGAGCAGAAAGGACTGAGGGGGAGGCCGCTGAAGAAGGGGTGGAAGGTGGGGCCAGGGGCTGTTGGCAGAAAGCTCCCTGTTTGTCCACAACAGGAGTCAGTCCTCGGACCCGCAGGATCCTCAAGGGTCCTGCCGTCCTGGCCGGAGACTTCTGGGCAGCCAGTGTGGGTGGGCTCAGCTGGGAGCTCAGGATTTTAGGATAAGGCTGAGCTGGCTTCCCTGCCCAGGCCTGTCCCTCAGGGCCAGGCTGAGCTGGGCCTCCTGATGTCCATAGCTGACAACTGCGCCACTTTAGTTCTGACCCTCAAGGGCATGGGAACAGACGTCCCTGGGGGCCAGTGCTCACCACGCCCCCCCTGCAGCCTTCTCTCCCAGCCTTCTGTTGCGGCTGGTCTAGTCCTCCTAAAGCCTTTCTGATCCCAAAAGACCCAGCGGAGAGAGGGTGGGCAGGGGTGGACATGTCAGGGCTACCCTCAGCCTCCTCTGACCCCTCCCTCCTGGGTCTGGAGGTGCCTCTGCCAGGGAGAAGAGGCTCTGGAATCAGCTGATCTGGCCGTGCTGCCTGGGAACACCCCTAGACCCTTCCTCTCCACTCCCCTGACCTAGCCAGTGGCCTAGAGATCGCCCGGAGTCAGCCTCCCACCTTTCCCAGAAACCTGACCACCGCTGTGCCCTGCTTAAGAGCCTTCCAGGCCTCTCCACTTCCCCGGCCTCACCCCCTCTGTTCACTCTGCTGTCCAGCTAGGATCTGCTGTCCAGCTGCAGCCGCTGTTCTCTACATTGCTGCTTTTGTTCATGCTGCTCCTGGGCTCCTCACGTGCTGACCCACAGTATTCAGGACCTCACGCCATGCCTCCCTCTGGAAGTTCCCTTGCTGGCCTCTGCTGGTTAGGGGTGCCTTGTGTTCTCAGGGGCAAGGGCCGTCCCTGGCTGCATTGTTTTTGTTTTAAATTTCATTTTTGTTGATAGTAAAAAAGACGCAATGTCAAGCTACCATCTTATTCACTTTAAGTAGACAGTCCAGAGCGTTAAGTACATTTACATGGTTGTATCACCGACCTAGAACGTTTTCATTTTGCAAAATGGAAACTGTATGCTAAAACAGTGCCCCACTCCTGAGCTTTCTTTGGTGCACCGTTTAAACTGGGGTTTGTTGATGTCCCCAGCAAGACCAGGGTCAGCAATCATTGCTGAGCACCCCCTGGTGCTGTGCTGCTGTCCTAGACCCCGGGACTCAGCCAGGGAACAACAAATGGCCTGTCCTCATGGGTCATACATCTTGCCGGGGGGGAGGGGGTGGAGGGGAGACAGACACAAGGGCAGCTAGGATCTGTCAGATGATAATAAATGCCACGTGGAAAGCAAGGTAGGAAGGGAGAGCTCAGCGTGCAGGGCTGGCAAGTTTCCATTTTGCAGAGGAGAGAAATTCTCGGTTGTTGGCTCTCTAGGGCAAAGAGCATTGCAGGCGAGGGAACCACATACAAAGGGCCCAGGAGGAGCGTGCCTGCTGCTTCCTGTTTGGAGCAAGGAGAAGGAACAGATGAGGTGTGGCTGGGGGCTGATCCCAGGCTCCTGAAAGTCTCTCCAAGATGCCTTTGTGTTTGGGGCAGAGGCATGACGTGATTTGACTTAGGTTTGGATAGGGTCACCTTGCTGCTGGGCTGAGAGCAGACCATGGGGCTGGGCGGTGGACACAGATCACCCCCACACGCCCTCAGCCCAGGACTCAATGCCCAGCTCTGTGGTCCGCTGGCCAGTGTGCTCCTGCTCTTAGCTCTTGCAGCTCTGCGTTGGCTGTCCAGGTGGGCCCTGGGCAGTGACAGAGCCGTTTATCAGACACAGCACTCCCTGCAGCAGGTCTTCTCATAAGGGCACTGATGCATTCATAAGGGCTGTACCTCCACCTCCTATTACCATCACATTGGAGGTTGGGATTCCAATAGTGAATTTGGCTGGGGAAACTCATTCAAGCCATTGCATAGGCTTGAACCAGAGTGGTGAATACAAACTCTCCTATTGACCCTGAGCTGCAAGGTGGCCGGTTTACCGTGCAGCAGTGAACGAACTTGAAGGCTGTTCATAGCACCTGAAAGCTGCCATATGCAGGGCTGATTAAAGCTTGCAGTGAGCGCTCACACAGTACGGAGGGAGGAAAGGCAAGTGTCCTGAGAATAGAAGGCCAAGGGACTTGAGAGTCCCCTGTGGTCACAGTGCTGTGTGCTGGGGACTGTGGGTGGTGAATAGAAGGCCATGACAGACCCGTCTGGGAAAGGGTTTCAGACCAAAGGTGGGCAAGGGCTACAATCCCCTCATCCCAGCCTGGAGGAGCACGGCCTGCGTGGAAACACACTGCTTGCCCTCTGGTGATGTCCTCTGGCTGCTCTGATCTCCCAGTAGCCCTCCGGGAGCCCTCCTGGCAGCTGGAACCACCCTGGAAGAGACTGGAATGCATGACTGCAAGTAGGTGGAGATGAACCTCCCTGAGGGCTGTGCCCTCCCTGAGGGCTGGGGCAGATGTCTGGTTGGCTGGGCAGCAGGCACTCTCCTAGGCACAGTGCTTGCAGATGTGCTCAATGTTCTGGATTAGTATGAACACGACTCCTGCATCTCCTTTCCCGATGCAGCGCTCCTGGGAGTGCTGGCTAAGTGTGGACCCGTCGCCCTTCACACCCACTCTCCACGTGGCCAGTGTCCTGAGGGCCTGTCTGGACCTGAGTCTCTTAACAGGGGCCCTCTGGCTTCGGGTTGGGTCAGCTGGAGATGCTGGCAGGTGAGCAGGAGCCAGGCAGTGAAGTGGAGGTGTTGCTCTGATGGCTGTGGACGGATGCATCCTCAGGCTCCCGGTAGCCCCAGGGCAGTGTGGCAACTCTGTGGGCTTCCCTAACCATGTCCAAGCCTTCTTAAAGCAGCCCCTCTGGGAAACTCTAAAGTTACTCGTTTGAAATTGCCATCTGTTTCCTGCCTGAGACAGGCCTTTCTACAGTTCCCGCGGTACGATGGAGACCAAGGCTGTGGTTCCGAAGCCTGCCCAAGTGTAGTGGAGCTGTGGTCATGAAGTGGTTAAACTATGATTCAGACCTGGGCCCTGGGTGTTGGTCCAGCCCGGATCCTGTGAGCTAGACTGGTTGTGGGTGAGCAGCCTCTGTGGGGGCTTCTGGAGGGCAGAGGTGAGCCACAGCGACCCGCCCCTCCCTGTGGCATTGGCTCTTGGCTCACTGCCTCCTGGATTCCTGGCTCCCAGCTTTGATATCCATAAATGTTCCCCTGGGTCAGTAGAGCCTTGCCCGGGCCAGCTGCCCACCACATTTGCTTCCCATTCCAGTCTGGCTGTGAGTGAATGAGGCTGTGAGTCGCCCCACACTTAGTGTAGGACATGAGTGTGTTGTGTTCTGTCTCCCCCAGAGTCTGAGCTCTGTGGGCTCAGGTCCTGCTCTCAATACAGTCCTGGCATCCCACTAGGGGCAGGGTGCAGGAAATCGCTCGGGGGAAGTGCCAGCGACTGGGTAACACTTGGGCGAGGCAGGGATTGCATGCCTGTAGAGGTGACAAGCACACAGACGCAGGAAGAGTGTGAACAATGTTTTGTGCACACAGGGTGTGGATGTCAGTTGTGGATGGCACTGATTGGCTTACAAAAGTGGTGCGGTTTGTCTTTGATGAAAACAGTGATTGTGCCTGGGTGCTTGCGAGGGGCAGGGTCTGGCTGGAAGCCCTGTTGCAGAGGGACACAACGCCCTCTTGTGACCACATCTGCGACTAACATGTAGGAGCCACCCCTGCCTCTACCTCCCCGCTCCGGGAGTATCTTCAGCTCCAGCCCTACTCGAGCCATGAAGGGCTCTCCCCTCTGAGGGCTGCCTTCACTGCCCTGCCCTCTGGTCTCGTGGGTGGGAGTGTGGGAGAAGGGACGATACAGTCAACTTGTATAAAACACAGCCTTTATTGACTTTAAGGAAAATGCTTGGGAATGTTCCTACCAGCACATCCACCAAAGTCCCTGGGACCAGGTCTGAGAGGCTGGCACCAGACTGAGCACATCAGCGGAGAGGAGGATGGGAGCAAAGCTGCCTGAGGTTAGGGCGGGGTGGTGTGTGGGGAGACAAGGGGTGTGGGAGGGGAGCTTCCCTGAAGGACCCGAGGACCCCTGGGTGTCATGAACAGGGCTTGGTGTCACCAGAGTCACCTTTTCCTCTCCATGGACACACACAGGCAGCCCTCCAGGCCTCCCACTGCTGGGAAAGCCCTTCCTCTCCACGCAGGAATCTGGGTGCTTCTCTCGAGGGAGTGAAGATTCTGTTTGGTCAGCTGCGTCCAACCCAGGCCAAGTGTCTCTTCCGGCAGTGTTCAGGCCTCAGCGCCTGCTGCTCTTTCTGCTTGGAAACACTTCTCATCTCTCTTAACATCATTTCTTCGGGAAGCCTTGCCTGATCACATCTCCCGGGTTAGGGAGCAGTCCCCTGTCAGCTCCCCAAGGCCCAAGGATGCAGCAGCTAATTTGCTGGTCTCACCGTCTGCCTCCTGGGGGCTGGGGGGCTGGCAGAGGGCCTGTGGTGTGACTATCTTCTGCTGGACAGCACCGTGCAAAGCACTCAGAAATCATCTGCCCCAAGCGAAATGGGGAAGCTCAGTGAATTCAAGGTGGGGACACCCAGCACCGCAGGAAACCTCCCCGCCTGTCCCCACGGGCAGCTCCGGTGTCTCTCCCTAGCCTGTGGTCAGATGGGGGTCAGGGTGGGTGCCGAGGCGTTCAGCTTGCCGTCAGGGGGGACGGGCCCCACCTCCCCAGTCTCCAAGAGCTTGTGGTGGCAGCGGCACGTGGAGGCCCGGCTGTTGGAGGAGTAGGCGCCGCGGTGGCTCGGGGACTTGTTCTTGCGCAGGACCCGCAGGGTCCGGTGGAGGATGAGGTAGCAGATCTCACAGATGGTGAGCACGATGCAGACAGCCGAGGCGCCCACCATGAAGTAGGTGAAGATCTTCTTCTCGGTGGGCCGGGCGATGTAGCAGTCTACGGTGTTGGGGCAGGGCGCCACGCTGACGCACTGCACCAGCCGGGGTATGTCAAAGCCATGCCAGAGGGTGTGCAGCAGGTACAGGAAGAGGAATTCAATGATGAGCTTGAAGATGAGGCTGAGCAGGTAGGTCCACCACAGGCCCCCGTGCTTCTTGCCCGCATTGCTGTACAGCTTGGCACACTGGTCTCCGTGCTTCTCACGGTGCCGCCGCTCGCGCTCCTCCCGGTAGGCCACGTGCAGGATGACCAGCAGCGACGGGCACGTGACGAAGATGAGCTGCAGCGCCCAGAGGCGGATGTTGGAAATGGGGAAGAAGTTGTCATAGCAGACGTTTTCGCAGCCCGGCTGCCTGATGTTGCAGTCAAAGTCCTTCTGCTCGTCCCCCCACACGCGCTCAGCGGCCACCACGTACACCAGCACGCGGAAGACGAACACCACCGACAGCCAGATGCGCCCGAAGGCCGTGGAGTACTTGTTGACCCCGCTCAGGAGGGCCTGCAGCGTCTTCCAGTCCATGGTGCCGGGCGGGGGTTCTGGGGCGTGTGCCCACCTGTGAAATGACAGGGAAAGCCACGTTAATGAAAAGGGGACTGGACTGAGCATTGGCACGAGGCCCCAGGCTCCTCTCTGAGTTCTTTTGTGGGGGGCCTTGGTTGAGAGACCATCACAAGCTGCAGCAGGACATGGGCACAGAGAGGTTACGTAACCACCGCAAAGTCAATCAGCCAGTGCTGGCCGGAAGGGAAGTGGCCTTTGCCGAGAATACTTGCCTATCTACTGAGCATTCGGCGTGAGTCTGGCACAGAGCTGAACGTTCGATGCGCAGGATCTCACTGAATTCTTACGTTCTTACCCTGTGAGGGGGATACTATCACGGCCATTTACAGATGAAGGAACTGATGATAGAACGAGACAATGGCTGGAAAATACTTGGTGTGCAGGATACGAAATCTCGAGAGGTCCAGTCTCTCATGGAAAACTGATGCTGGTCCAGGACAACAGCTCAGAGTTCTATTTGGGGGCTCAACTTCAATGGTAAGGGAAACAAAAGCAAAAATATACAAACGGTGCTACATCAGACTAGAGCTTGTGTGTATCAAAAGCCAGATGGGTCCATCTGGCAATGGAGTGGCATGGGAATTTTGCTGTTGAGCGCGGGGAGCACACACACATCCAGGTGTGAAGCTGTACTCCTGAAATGATACAGTTTTGAGGGAAAAAGGGAAATCTGACTGAGCAAGGACTGGCTGAACTGGAGCCAGGCTGCACTTCCTCTCCCCTCCTCTGGCAGCTGCCTCCCAGACCAAGTTCTTACAACTTCCCTCAATGAGGTGGGGTTGTGGACCCATCCTACAGAGGGGAAACTGGGGCTCACAGAGAAATGACCTCCCCAAGATTTCACAGCTAGTGGGTGGCAAAGTTGGGGCACCAGTTCAGTCTGGGGTGGAAGGAATGGGTAATGATTTGGCTTTTGGGAGGTCACCAGATGCAGGGAGAATCTAGAGAATTCCCTCTTGCCCCCATGCCAGGCCTGGGGGTATCCCAGCCACCCATGGGTATTAGGGCTCAGTGGGATAAGCCGTGCTTTGTTCAGGCCCCCAGATCCCACATCTCCCTCCCTGTCCTGGAGTGACTCAGAGGGTGTGGAGGGTGGGTCTGCCAGAGTACGCCTAGTCTGCAGCGGCTGTGGGTGTAAGAGCATGCGTCTCTCCACGTGCGTGTGCAGGCCTGCGCGAGCCGTGTGAGAGCCCTACGGCTGGGGCTGTGACGCTCAAGGCGCACCGTGCCTGCAAGCTCACAGCACTGCCACGTCTCAGCCCTCACTACCGCCTTCCTGGCCAGGCCACCTCACTCCTGCCCATGTTACTGCCACGACCTCTGCAGTAGCCTTTCAGAGTCCGATCCTGCACCCCAGGAGTTTATGAAGTGATGAATGCTAACTCCCTTGAAGACTCTCTTAGCTTGTTATTACGCTTAAATTAAGCCCCAGACCCTACACGCTCACCCTCCTCTCCTGCATTCTCACCTGCCTCTCTGCTCCCCACCCTGGGGGCCTCAGGGGCTTTGTAAATTTTGCTGCTGCCTGGGATACTTTTCTTCCAGAAACTTGCATGACTGGATCCTTCTCATCCTGGAGGCCTGGAGGCCTCGTTCAAACATCTTCTTAGGGGTCTCCCCAGATAACCTTGAACCTGGGAGCCCTCACAGCCACTTTGCTCCCTTCTCTTTATTTCTGTCCTCACATTTAATCACCATTTAAAATTACAGTATTTGTCATTTTTTTTTAAAAATCCTCTTACTCCTGACTAGAACAGCTCTGTCTTGCTTGCTGTTTTATTGTAGCACCCCGGGCTTGGCACAACCTAGGTGCTCAGTGAATGCTGAGTGAACGCGTGAGTGGGGCTGCAAGGAGAAGAAGGCTGCAAGGAGCGGGCAGGAGCCCCAAGGAGCAGAGTGGACAGGACCTCTGTGGAAAGGCTTCCCTGCTCTGGCCGGAGAGAAAAGGCAGCTCCTTCTCAGCATCTCATGCTGCCTGGATGTTTCTTCTCTGGAACTCCAATACAGTACGGGTGATTGGGGACGAGTCTCATCCTGGGGTCCCTCCACTTTCCCCCCATGCCATTCTTCTTAAGACTTGGCCTCTGGGGATGAGCATGGAACCACATTGGGATTCAAGCCTCTTACTAGTTGGATGGCTCCCCGGAATTCCCTAATCTTGATTCCTTGCCTTTCTGTGCAAGGGAAATAAAACATTCCCTGGCGGGCCACTCACCTGGTGAAGGTTCAGGAGGATGAAGAGCAGTAGTCCACTAGCCTCAGAGAAGAAGGAGCCTGCCCTGTGCGGCCACCTGGTGTCCGGCCATGGCCAGCATGCACTGGGGTGCAGCCCCCTTCTGGGTTACCACTTCCACCTTCCAGTCCTGTCCGCCCAGTCCACTGGACACACCCCTCCAAACGAGACTCACAGGGAAAGAATTTCCCTCCTAGCGGGGGCTGAAACTGGTGGAGCCTGTCTGCTTCCTTCAGCAGTCCCCCCAAACAAGCCAGCCCCCAGTCCTCCGCTTTTTCCCAGCCTGGGGACCAGACAGAGCCATGCCCAGCAACTCACCCCCCACCCTCTGCCCCTAGGAGAGAAGTACCCTTCCTCACCCCCTCTCCCTCCGCTTTCCCTCATTCCAGGCAGCTGGGGAGCTTTCAGACGAGGGAGGGAACCCCACGGAAACCTCAGCAGAGGAAGCCCCCACTCCTCAGCCCCGGCCCGGCCCCGAGGCGCGCGAGAGGGCAAGGGGCAGCAGCCACCGCCTCCTTTCGCTTCGCCTCCACAGTGGGCCGGCGAGGCGGGTTCCCGAAGCCCCAGCTCCGCCGGCGGGTCCCCGCGAGCGCTCAGCGCCCCGGGGGGCCACACTTACCCGCTGCGGCGCGGCCAGCGCGGGGCCCGGACCCTGCGTCCTCCGGGTCAGCAGCACAGGCGCGAGTGGCCGGAGCCGGCTCCGCATTCGGGCGAAGTGCGCGGCGCGGGCACACCCCGGGACGGCGTGTAGGAGGGAGGGTCAGGGGAGGAGCCCCGGAGACGCCTCGCGGAGGGTTCTAGACCCGCCGGGGCCACGCGTTCCCGCGGGGAGTGCGAGCGCCTCGCGCTCCTCTGAGCCTCGGTTTCTTCTTGTGGGACACGGGGCCAGCGTTGGGCAGACTCCAGTGAGATTAGGGGCACTAGACGCTCTAAACTGTGAAGTGCTGTGCCGGGGGGG
>NW_004567109.1:17588652-17597467 GCF_000260355.1 Condylura cristata | reverse complement strand
TACTGCACGGGACAGGTGTGTGTGTGTCCCTCGCCCTAGGAAGCCACTTGCGGCTGGGCTAGGTTCTGGGGACAAAGACGCTATTCCTTACTCACTGGGAACCCAATGAGAGCCGCGACTCCTCTGACTCGTGGGAGCAGTGCCAGAGGCGCCAGCCTTCCTGGGAGTTCCCGGATCTTAGTCACCCAGAGACGCTGCAGCTGGAGGTGCCAGCGCATGAGTTTTCCCAGGACTGTGCTCATTTACTCCATGGCCCAGGTGTACTTAACAGCACCCCTCTTTCCTCTCGGAAATATCTCAAACTTGGGGTTAGCAATCACACTATCACCTCACTTACACTCGAGCTTTGGGGACACAGAGGCATCTTTGTGCCAGTCGCTGTGCTCCAGGCCTTATTCCATCCCCACAGGTCAGCTGGTGATTTGCCCAGGGCCACACAGATAATAAGTAGCAGAGCCAGCTCTGGTGGCCCCAGCTGTGTGGAGATTCTGGATGGGGCAAAGCCACAGGGTGGATATCTTCTTTGATTACCATGGGGGTTGCTGAGACTGAACAGTGTTGGGGTGTTTGGAGGGGATCTGGGCATGGCATGTCTCTAGAGAGAACTGCACCATGAGGTTCTGTGTGTGTGTGTGTGTGTGTGTGTGTGCGCACCCGTCCCTGACGTTGCCACCTGCTCTTACCACTTGTTACCCTGCTGCATTTCGGAGCAAAACCCTCACACCCCATCTTCACCTCTCGGTCACTCTCCCACCCACTTGGGCAATGTCTCCAACCCTGTTGAGTCACCGAAGACAGCCATGTCAAAGTCACCATGATGCTAAAGTCCAATGGCCATAACTCTGCTCCCATCTTCCTGCTCCGTCAGCAGCATCTTCCTCAAAACCCTTCCTTCCTCTGGCTTCCTTGGTACCACAGTCCTGGTCTCCCAGGACCTGGGAGGTGTCAACCCTCTGCCCAATGTGGGCGTGTCCCAGAGCTCAGCCGCTATTCTCCTTTTTAGTCTTCGGGCTTTCACTCTCATCCATCTGTTGCTGAATCCCATGTTTCGAGCACCACCGACATTTCCAGAACACCAGGGGATGGGGCAAGGGCTGCCCACCACCTGATCCCTATTACTGGCTGTTCTCTCCCGACATCAACTGTGCATATTAGATGCTATAGACATTCCTGCTGCGTTTACCTGTGGGCATATGGAATGTACACATTTTCGCTATTTTCATTTAACAAGATCTGGGACATTTTTACCTCTACCAGCAGAAGAAATAGAGCTATCTCACTTTGAAAAAAGCATCTGAATAGTACATGTATTATAATTAGTCCCCTATTGATAAAATATAAGACTATTTCTAATCTTGGATTTCTTTCTGTTTATTATAAACACTGTTAAAGTAAATATCCTTGGACAAGCAGCATTTAACACATTAAAAAAATGCCTATAGCATATATTGCCAGGAGTAGAGTTTTTGGGTTAAAGTTAAAGGATCATTTAAATGTCCACACATATTGCCAACTCCCTTCATAGCTGTATCAGTTTATGACTAGGACATCAGAGTGTTTGTTTTGCTGTATCTTTGCTACAAAGAATGTCACCACATTTTATGATTGTTGCCAATGGTACCTCATTATGCTATTGTTTTGCATTTCTCTTGTTAAGAGTGAGATGGAGCATCTTTTCCCAAACTTAAGAGTGGCTTGTGTTTCTTTATCTGTGGACTGTTATTTGCCTTTGTCAGTTTTTCTTTTGGATTTTATTTTTCTTGATTTCTTAAGTGCTCTTTACATATTAAAGCAACAAACTCTTTATGTCTGATACAAAGAGAGAAGATTCCTCTTGCCCCAGTTTGACAGTTGCCTTTTGATGTTGTATATGGAGTTTGCCATGCAAAATTAAACATGCATTAAACATCAAATATACCAATCTTATCTTTTATAGCCCTTGGGCTTGGTCATAATTAGAAATGCCTTCCACTCTGAGAACTGAAACAAGTTTTTCTCCCATAGTTTCTTCTAGCTAGTGTGCTTTAATGATACAAATCAAATCTTGTCACTCACTCATTAAAACCCTGCAGCAACTTACCCTCACCTCTACACTGACATCCACATTCTTGTCATTGGCCTACAAAGCCACAAATGACCTAGTTCTGCCTCAACTCCTCTCATATACCCCTTGATCTCTCCTCTTCGGTTGCCCTAGTCTTTCTGTTGTTTCCTTTCCTTCATCCCTTCATTGTTTTTTTCTTTAAGATTTATTTATTTGCATACAGAACTGGGGTACAGGCCAGAGGCTCAGGGGCAGTGAGAGGCTTCACCAGACAGAGCGGGGAGCAGAACAGGCAGATCCTACGAAGCACACTGCTGAGGGGTGCAGCAGGTGGGTCAGGAGAGGTCTGCCGCGCCATGTGGTCACCTCCAGGGCAGGCGGGGATCAAACTCATGTGGAAGTGGCTTTAGCTTCTTTGTGCTGTGCTTTAACCCGCTGCGCCACCAGGGAGGGCTCTTCATTGATTTTTAATTTAATAAACACCACAAATCACCCATAGTCTACCACCCTGTCCATTTTCTATTCCATGAGCAAGCACATTCGGCCCAAGCTTCTGGCCTTTGCATTCGCTGGTTCCTCTGCTGGGCTACTCTTTACCTGGTGATTCCTCTTCCAGGTTCAGGGCTCAGAGGTGTTCGCAGTCGCTGCGCCTGATGTCTCCTCCTCTCATGCCCTCAGCAGTCACTCTTCAGCATCTTTTCTGAAGTCATTTATAGGAGAGCAGGGAGCTTGTCAGTTGCATCCTGACTGCACCTCCAGGGCCTGGAAGGGGGCAGAACCCAGTTACTGTTTGTAAAGTCAATGTTGGGTGCACCTGAGGTTAGGTGTGAGAACTGTCTATTTGCTGTGAGATCGGGTCGTTGTGTACGGGGAGGGCATGGATATGTCTTGGTGTGTGCGGTTGTGAATGTGGGTGATTGAGAGCTGACTACGTCTTGTGAGGTTGTGTGGCTGTGTTCGAGGTGGTGGTGGCTGGTGGTATATGTGTGTGTCGCCTTATTCTGCTTTCTGGTGACTAGCTGATCACTGGCCTTTCATTCTGACCCTTCTTTTTTTTTTTTTTAATTCATGCAGAACTGGGGTACAGGCCACAGATGCGGAGGGTGAGAGGATTCACCAGGAACAGAGTGGGGGAGCAGAACAGGCAGATCCACGAAGTACACTGTTGAGGGGAGCAGTGGGCGGGTCAGGAGAGGTCTGCCACGCCATATGGATCTCCTCCGGGACAGGCGGGGATCGAACTCATGCAGAGTTGGCTTAAGCTTTTTAGTGCTGTGCTTTAACCCACTGCGCCACCAGGGAGGGCCTCATTCTGACCCTTCTTAATGCTGCTTTTGACTTCACATAGTGTTTGCCACAGCTGGCATTTGTTTTTTTCTGGAGTGACCTGGAAGAAACCTTATTCCAGAAAGATGCTGTGAGGACCTTCAGCTCTGGCGGTCCCATTCTAAACTTCTGCTTCCCGAGCAGGGGATTGTGTGGGAGGCCATCTAGGGCATTCTCCTGCTTTGGGGCAAGGCTGTGTTGCACCATGGCTTGGCAGCTGCCCAGGCTTCCCCCAACCCCCGCAGGGCCTGCACCTGCTCTCTGGGGGTGGCAGGTTCTGAACCTGCCTATACTTCTTGAAGCCCAGATGTTGGGCCAGGCTGGTCTTGCTCCCAGGCCACTGCATGTGTCTGGAACTCTGCCCAGGCCTCAGGCAGGGGCTTCCTGGGAAGGGCTAGCACTACCCTCTCAGGCTGGGATTTTCCTTGTGATCGTGTGTGTGTGTGTGTGTGTGTGTGTGTGTTGGGGGGGGCGGGGAAAGGACCTGAAGGTCTTCTTCTCTATTGAACAGGGAGGTGGGGCAGGCAGAGGGCTCAGGTGGAAAGATGGGTGCTTTCCAGCCTGGCTCCAGCTTCTCTGGTGCTGTTGGTGGGGAGGATGAGGTGCCCCAGGGCCCATGGTAGAGCATTGCTTTCCAAGGCACTCAGAGTGCCTCAAACTTCTGCCCACACGACTTATCCTCCAGTGGAGGTCATTTGTGACTTTCCCGGGTTGCTATCACCATTGTACGTGTGTACTGGGCCCCACCCCTTCTCATCACCCCTGGATCACACTCTGTCTCTGTCTCAGCCTTTTGCTCTTTACTGGATCTTCTCCACTGCAGTAAACAAGCTGGTGTTTTCATTTTAAAAGATAAACAAGAAAACCTCACCTGACCTGCTTCTTCCAGCATCTTCTTTCTTTTCCCACCCCCAGCTTTATTGAGATGTAACTGACATGTGATGTGTTTAAGATATACAATGGGGTGATTTGGTATGAGTATGTTTTGAGAAATAATGGCCTTCACCTTACACAGTTACTTTTAGTGTGTACATGGTGGGATCATTAAAGAATTACTCTCAGCAGCTTTCAAATATACAATACAGTATTAGCCAATAAGATACTAGGCAAGATGATTCTAAAATTAATGTAAAAAAAGAAACAGCGATAGCTAGAAGAATCCTGGAAAAGAAGAATAATTAGAGACATTCGTCTACCATATTACGAGGCTCTAATTCTTAAGATAGTGCGGAACTGACATGTGAAAAGCTAGAAAAATCAACAAAAAACTTTAGTACACAATAAATGTCATCTGCCTTATTTTCTTTCCCATTCCTTTAAGCAAAACTCCTCCAAGGAGTGGTCTTGATTACTGTATCTGTTTTCCCCTCTCTTATCCTCCCTTGAACTCAAACCGCCTTGCCAAGTTTCCCACAACCAAATCCCATGATCAAATGCAACCCTCCCCTTTCCCTGGAGGAGGAAGATCCTTCTTGTCTTGAACACTGGGTTCATTTGGCTTCCAGAACATCACCCTCTCCTGATACCTGCTCCCTTTCAGTCCCCTCTGCGGCCCCTGCCTCTCCTGTCTCCTCCTGCCGGCCACGGGGCCCCAGCCCCTGGTACTTGAGGCAAGGTGGGCTGTCTGGCTGACTCACTCTGCCCTCACCCACCCTTGCACCCTGTTGGGGGGGGAGGAGGCGCTCTGCTTAGGCTGTCCTTCGAGCTGCAAGGGTGTGAGGCACCATGGAGCTGGGCAAGGTAGCCCAGAGAAGGTGTGTGCACTGCTTTTGAAATTAGGCTGTCATCTGCAGTGAGGGAGCTTCCAGAGCCTTGACCTTGGGTGGAGGCGATGGGCACTGGGCCTCACACAGTTAGAGCCTAGAGTGGGTCTGGGCTGCAAACATGATTCCTGAATTTACTCATGCAAATTGCAGAGGTCTTCACACAGGCACCAGGTAGATGGTATACCATTAGCTGGGCTGGGAGGTACAGAAAAGGAGCAGGGCAGGTTGGGAGAGGGAGAAGAAAATGATGGGGTCACTGTGTTAAGAGTTTGCTAAGTGACTTATGTGTCTGTGATGATACTCCAATGCAGCCATTTTGACGAGGGACATTCCCACGTGACTTGTAAAATCCTTTCTAATTATGATGCAAGTCGTGACAGTTCCGCCCTTCCCCACACTCCATCTTGGTGTCTCATCTAATGCCTAATACTTAGTCCAGCCTGAAACCTGGTGGGGTTGCACTGTCACCAGCACTGACTTTCCACATAGCCACCTTGTCCTCTGCATCCAGTGCCCTGCGGGGGGTGGTCTGAGGTCGGTGCCGGCCACCTGCCTGTGAAGGTCCCAAGGCTGGCACGTGCCTGGGACTGGGCCTCAGGATAAAGGAAAGGACTGGAACTTGGCATGTGGCTGGCACAAATGCAGAGCAGTGCAGCCACTGTGAGAAAATTTGGCGCTTTCTCAAAAAACGAAACAGTCACCATATGACCCAATAACTCCGCTCTTAGGCATAGACCTGAAAGTTGAAAACGGGACTCAAACAAATATTTTGTGCACAAATACTCATAGCGGTGTTATCCACAATGACCAAGACGGGGTTCGTGATAACAGTGCCGTGGGTGCGCTTGGCAAGGGCAGAGTGGGGCAGCGGGAGGAGACGGGATCAGAGCTGGCTGAGGGGGTGGGAGGCGGGACGTGAAGGTAACAAGTGCAGCCCTCTGTCTCTGGAGGCAGTTGTGAAAGTCAAGAGGGAGATAAGGAGGGCGCTGTGGGGTGCCCGGGGTCAAGGAAGGGTTTTGTTTTTCTTTTTTGGATGGCAGAGATGCGAACATGTTTAAAACAGAGAGAGCCAGAGGCTGAAGAGCCAGGAGAAAGCCAGGGGGGTGGCGAGGAGGGCCTGCCACGCAGGGTGGGGGGCTAGAGCAGAAACGGGGCAGGTCCCCCTTCTCTGGGGCTCGGGGAGGCTGTCCGTGGGAGACATTCCTCTCGGAGAGAGTCTACATCCCGTGAGAAGTAGGATGAAAGCAAGGTGGAATGGGCTACAAGTTTCGAGGAGAGTGGAAAAGTGGTAAGAGCAGAGACCCACAGCAGGGAAGAATAAGGAGGGTCAGTCTGGGCTGGAGAGCTCGCCTCTGGTTGTTGGGTCCACACTGGCGGAGCTTAGCGTGGGGGTGGAGGCAGGCGATGATCTCTGGGGGGTAGAGATGGGGAAGCACGGCTGGATCAAATCAGCCCCTGCTAAGCAGGAGGAGCAGAAGGCCAGAGGGGATACTGGAAGGGCATCAGTTGATTCCAGTCATCATCTCAGCAAATGCTCAGGCACCTCTAGCTGCGTGGCAGGCATGGCCCGGCCTGAGGAAGCCAGACACTGTTCCTGCTCGGACAGCGTACAGCCAGGCAGGGAAGGCACATGTGGTCTAGCAGCTGTGAGAAGAGGGTGTTGGGAGAGACACTGGAGCCCAGATGATGCCAGGTGAAGAAGGAAGTGATTAGGAGAAAGTCAGAGTTGGGTCTGTCGGTGCCTCCGAGGTGACTGCTCATCTGTTGAACTGATATGAGCAGATGTTGGCAGGGATGGGGGTGCTGGGGAGTGGGAGGACCCACACTCGCCTCACCATTTTCTCCTGTCCTGTTATAATAGCCACACTGCCTTTTCCTCTCCAAGTCTGAGTTTCCATCTGGACCCCCGATCCCATTCCCTCTCGCTTTCTTGGTGACCTCGAATTTTCTGCTGAACTGGGTTCAACCCACTGCGAAATACTCCTGTGTCTCCTTGAAAATTCTTGATGGCCCCCATGCTCTTGCAACAAAACCCTTTCATTTTGTATTCTTTTTGCAGTCACCATCTTCCAACCCATTGTTCACATTTGCAATCTCCACTTGCTGGGCTCATTGTTCCCACCACTCACTGGGATCTGGCCTCTGTCTCTACAGATGATGCTTCTCACGGGTGCCAGTGAGCATTTTTGTTCATCTACAAACACTTTGCATTCTCTATTGATCTGATCCACACAGTGTTTGGCCTTGATGATCACTCTCCTTCTCTAGGAGTTCTTCCAGAAATTCCCGAAGTTCTAGTAACTTCTCTGGAACACTAATCACTTGATTTTTATGATACCATCTTCCCTGACTGCTCTGCTCTTTACCCCACAGTCCCTTTCACTGACTTTACTCCACTTTATTTGGTCTTTAAGCCTCTATCCCCAAGCACCTTCTCGTCTCAGTCTCTGTACAGTATGGGCCGCTCTCAAGGCTTACGCCACTACCTCCCACAGCGGCCCAGATAAAGGTGACCCCAAATATAAAGCAACCCCTATGTTTCCAAAGAAGGAGCTCATTTGAATACACACATTTTTAGTATAAAAATAATTTGGCTAAATTTACTTTTGAAAAAGTAATTTACTTTATTAACTTAGTTTGCTACACATTTAAAAATCACCTGTAATGTAACACAGTATAGCAAGTATTCTCTTGTCATTTTATGAAACCATTTACTCAAACTCTATGTGTTTCTTTAACATCTGGGTTAATAGCATTAGTTTTCTTTGTTATCATTAACCTTTTCTAGAACACACATCCTTTATTTTTGCCCAAGTTATTGGTGACACAGTGCTTTTGGATTTCATCTAGGATGCTAAAAATTTTACTCTTTGTTACAGAGGCCTGGTGCATAATATTAGACGATCTGCATAAAAAGATCACCTGATAAGGATGAGTCTGCCTCAGCACGCAGTCTTTGTGGTTCTTAAAGTGATTTTTTGAGAAAAGAGTTTGCTTAAAAAGACAATACGTGTAACTGTAAGGTTGTGTCCCCAGGAATAATGATTGAATCTGTGTGAAATGCTTTTGCCTCCATTTCTTCTGATACTGCCAGGTGACCTCCATGAAGATCCAAAACTTCATTGATTGAGGTTATTTCAAACTAATGAGTTTCCCCCAAAGAGCGTTCTGTTGTTCAACACACAGTAATTGAGAGCATGCCCCGCAATGTGGGAGACTTTGTAAAGACTTGAATTTAAGACAGATCCTTCCCCCAAGTGGTAGTTTTGGAGCAAAATCATATATTAGCTTTAGGTGCTTATGCCTATGACTTCCAATTGATATGCCCTGGCCTGTCCTTTCCCTGTCTTTATCTGGGTGCCAATCACTCAGTCGGGTGCAGAGAGTACCTACTATGTGTCAAGCGTGGGTGACCAAAGGTGGCCCTGCTCTCAAGGGCTCATTCTTTGGGATGAACAAGTGAACAAAGGAGAACAATCCACACACTAATAAATGCTACTGAGAAGACAAACTGGGGCTGGGGTCACATGGTAGGGAGTGACAGTATGGTGGGTGGGCTTCACCTGGGAGGGTGGGCCACAAGGGGCCTCCTGGAGGACAGGGTCTTTGAGTTTTGATGGGATTGCCAAGGAGACAGTCATGTGAAGATGGGCAAAGGCCCTGAGGCAGGAAAAGGCAA
>NW_004567109.1:17500896-17588147 GCF_000260355.1 Condylura cristata | reverse complement strand
GGGCGGGTCAGGAGAGGTCTGCTGCGCCATGTGGGTCAGCTCCCTGGCTGGGAATAGAACTTGTAAAGTGGCTATAGCTAGCTTTGTAGTGCTGTGCTTTAACCTGTTGTGCCACCAGAGAGGGCGCTTATTTTAATTTTTAATGGCCATGATGTGAAGCCATTTGGAGACTTTCAAACCAGAGCATGCCTTAGATGAATTACCTGACAGAAAGCTGTTCCAGATGGCCCTGTGGAGGAGCCATTGCAGAGGGGCAACAGTGAAGGTAGGCGGCAGCTACTGCGGGCGTGGGGGTGTGGAAGGCAGTGACTTGGTTTGAGATGAGAGGAAGTGATTGGATTTTGAACTTATTTTGGTATTTTTTCCAATGTGATTTGCTAATGGTGTGGATGTGATTATGAGAAAAGAGATTTCCAGGCTTGAACAGCTAGGTGGGAGGGGAGTCATATTCCAGAGTTGGGAAGCCTGGGAAAGAACACACGTCTGCTCTCTATTAGACGGGCCAGGGCTTTCTTTTGGATGACCAATAGGAAGTTGGGTACTTGAGTCTCATACTCATGGAAATGGTTAGGTCTGAACATATAAATATGGAGTCATCATTTTATAGAAGATTTTATAGATGGTACTGGGCAAGATCACAGAGGAGAAAATTG
Source organism: Condylura cristata (assembly GCF_000260355.1). Taxonomy (NCBI): domain Eukaryota; kingdom Metazoa; phylum Chordata; class Mammalia; order Eulipotyphla; family Talpidae; genus Condylura; species Condylura cristata. Next base: position 17,587,494 of record NW_004567109.1, on the reverse strand, counting down.
GGTAGAGAATTGGGCCCCAGGGCACTCTGCATGTAGAGATCAGCAGAAGGTATGGATGGAAATCCCCTGTTCAGCAAGGTGGAAGAGTCAGGAGAGGGGGCTGTCTGGAAGCCAGGGAGACATGGTCAGGGAGAAGGTCGCACTGGTGAACTTGCTCAGGGAGTCAGGTGAGGAGGAAAAACTGACGGTTGGATTTGGCAACTCGTTGGCGTCCGGTGATCTGAGGAGAGGGGTTAACTGCAGCGATAACGAGGTGGGAAGACCAAAGCCAGACAACTTTTGGAAGATTTGGCTTGTAACTGGGGTAATGATTGAGGAAGGAGGTGGTGACAAGAGACATTTAAGAAAAGCGAGAGATGAAAACGTTATGGTGCCTTTACAGAAAGGCGAATTGTGAGGCAGAACCATGAAGCACTGTCCAGAGCAGGAAGAGGGGACGGGTCCAGCATCCAAATGGAATGTACGAGAAGAAGAGTGGTATCCTCACTCTCCCTAAAGGCAGGAGACAGAGCAAACTCACACGGGGGCTGGCAGGCATGGTGGGGGACACCTCCTGTTGCTTCTGTTTCCCTTGGCTACCAGGGCACGAAGCATTGGAGCAGAGGCTGGAGTTTGGAGGAAAGAGGAGAAGGTATGATAGCATAGTCTCATCCTGGAGAATAAGATTAAAGTTTTAGGAAAACAGAGCATTTCTTAGAGGTGCTGAATACCCATTGAGTCTTGTGGTCAGAAGTTTTATTAGAAACCAGTTAGGCCAGTTGTATTATTCTCTGGGGCTGTGGAATGGGTGAGCTGGGTTTAACTGGGCTTAGGGTCTTGCCAGATGAGTAACTCTAGAAGCACAGAAAAGCAAGGGAGTGGAGGACATTGTGGCAACTACATGGATTTGAAGTCCTGAGAGAGGGAGGGGAGGAAGTGAAGGGTGATGGTGACAGGAATCAACAGATGGGGCAGGAGGATGGCGGGAGTGGGAGGGAGCTGGAGTGTGTAAGGTGTAGCCAGGAGATGAGGCAGTGCTGGCGAGATAAGGTCTTGGGTATGAGCATACATGTGCGTGGGTTCCCGGGTGGAGATAAAGATTGTTGGTTACAAGACAGTCAAGGGGCTGGGAGGTCAACACACTGGACGTGGAGTGTCCACGACTGGCGGTAAGTGCAGTTGTGGTCAGCTTCCACAAGAGGGGCACTTGCGATGGTCCAGAAGAGGGGAGGCAACAGGTGTCTGTGAACCCCACTCAGCAGTCTGAGAATGGGGTTACCAGTCTTCCCGAAACCTGCTCATCCACTGGGGCTCTTTTGGGAAAAGTTCCCACCAAGCAGAGCCAGAAATCTGGGTGTCACTGATTCCTCGCTTTCCCTGAACCCCACGCCCAACCAAATCGCCCAATCTTTTTGATTCTACTTGGCAAACATTTCCCAGACACAGCTAATTTTTTCCATCTCTAGGCCCACGCCCTAGGTTGTTTTAGGACATTGTGTTTTTCCCTCGACTCTTCTATCTGGCTCTGAATAGGTAGCAGGACAGCAGTCTTCCCAGGGCCCCTCTCCACGCCGTGGCCTCTCCACGCCATGGCCCCTCCATGCCGTGGCCCCTCCATCCCATGGCCACGCAGTAGTTGGGTCAGTTTCTTAGATGACTTTCCATTGTCTTTAGCATAAAAGCAGGAAAAGCGCTGCATGGTCCTGTCCTGTCCTGTATGCTTCAGCCAAACTCTTACCAGGCCTCCTTCCTGGGGCAAGCCCTCTCGGGGTCCCCTCCACCCTTGTCTTCAGGCTTGCTCTCCTTTAGGCCTTCATGCCTGCACCCTTTGTGGGGACCTTGCCACCCCTTTGCTTGGCAAACTTCCTCATCCTCTGGGTGTCAGCTTAAGAACTCTCAGGGGATCTTTTCCTGGGCTCCTGGCTAATGGATGAGACTTAGCCTCCCGGAGGCCCCTTGTGCACCCCCCCCCCCATTTCACAGCTCTCCTCTCTGCTGGAAGGCAAGGCCCTTGAGGCCAGTGCCTGAGTCTTCCCAGACAAATCTTCAGCAGTTTGCCTGGGGTTCATCACATAACAGTGAACAATAACTATTTGCCGACTTGAATCAAACAGGAACCTCTAAAGGCAGGGAAGTTCTGGGGGGCGGTCCGAGGGAGCAGGCCACTAAGTGGCGTGGAGGAAGCAGTGAGGGTGGAAAGGACAGAGAGAAGCATGATGGTCATGGGAGAATCCTGGGGGACCCTGAGTCATGTGCCCAAGCGCTTTATGAATGAGCAGTGGGCAGCAGCAATAGAGCAGGGCAGGGGTGGGAGGGAAATCAGGGGCCAAGCTGCATGGAAAATGTCAAGAAAGTGGAGTTGGAGGTCCGGGGTGGGGGTGGGAGCCCTTGGGGGTCTCAGTGCATGGGGACTGAGGACAAGACAGTGTTTCCCAGAGGAGTTGTCCCAGCTCGCTTTGGGGGTTTAGGCTGTGAAGATGGGGTTTGGCCTCCACCTGACTCAGGCCTTGAGAACTCTGGGAACAGCACCCTTTAAGACGAGGCCGGGGATGGGGTGCACACCTCATGCTCACTCAGCGGCAGCCCTCGGGGTGGGGAATCTGGAGTTTTAGGGGGAGTGGACTGTGGCTGGCCCCCTGGCTTCACTGGGGGGTGACCCTGATCTGAGCAGTATGGACGGGTGCTTCTGGGCTGGTTGGGAGTGTCTCTCTGTTCTCCGGTGTTGGGTGGTCACTGCTGTGGTCTGGACTAGAGTAGGGGGCCACCCCTACTTCCTGGGGTCAGACGTTCAGTAGCTGGTATTGGTGCCCTGCTCATGTCCCCATTCTGGGGGTCTCCCATTCCTCAGTGGTAAATACTGGCCTCTCATGACTTGGATTTGCCCTGGAGAATTGACCTTGACCATGTGGGAGCCACCTACGCTTTCCTGCAGCCCTCTTGCCCTTGGGATGGTATGAAGCCAATGATTAATTGATGTGGAATCCACGGAAGGATGCCCTTACCTCAGAGGGGACGCCTCGATGGCGGGACTTATGATCCAAAGGCACCTCACCCCACAGGGAGCAGGCTCAGGCCATGTTTGCCTTAGCCCAGACCCTGCTGAGCTCAAGTCCCTTGCTGCTTCCCACAAACTCCTGGCTCTTTCCTGGGATGCTGATCTTGTCCCAAAGTCAAGAGCGGGTATAAAGTGCTCCATGGGCACAGGGGACGTGGTCTATGGTAGGGAGCGCTTCCCCCTCTCTAGCCGAGTTCCCTCACCTAAAATGAGACCTCGAGGCTGGATTTAGCTAAACTGACAAAACACACGAGCACATTAGAAATCACTTCTCTGAATTCCTTGGGCTAGGTGTGGTGGAGACAGATAAAAAGACAAAGTCCCTTCCGGATTTACTCATAGAGCAAACATCGAAGGCAGCTGGGGTGCTGATGACTAGTATCCTGGCCCTGAGGGGTTCTCAGGCCTATGGTGAGAGGGAACGGAGGAGAAGGCCGTGGAGAGGGCACTTCCGGTTTGAGGAAGGGTTCCAGAGAGGGAGGAAGGTGTTCCAGGCAGAGGGGAGAGCAGGTGTGACGTCACCAAACAGGAGGCCTGAGGCATGTGATGAGGGAGCCAGGAATCCTTTGGAATTATTGGAGCAGGGGTGAGGTTGGGGAGATGAGGGTGGGAGGTTGAGGGCAATGGATGGGAAGTGTTGCAAGAATTCTTTTTTAAAGATTTATTGATGTATACAGGAACTGGGGTATAGGCCAGCGGTGTAGTGGGGAGGTGCGAGAGGATTCACCAGAGACAGAGTGGGGAGCAGAACAGGCAGATGGACTGAAATGCACTGCTGAGGGGAGCAGCAGGAGAGACAGGAGAGTCATGTGGGTCAGCTCCCTGGCTGGGGATTGAACTCGTGCTGCAGTGTCTGTGGAGAGATTCATAGTGCTGTGCTTTAACCCCTTGTGCCACCAGGGAGACCCAGTGCTGGGACAATTTTAAGTGGAGGAATGATAGTCATATTTGGGTATAGAACAGTCTGTCCTCTTAGTGGAGGGAAGGGCTCCTCAAGGGGTGGGAAGATTATGGAGTGGAAGAGAAGGGATAGACTCAGAAGGCTTCTGGGGTTGGCGTTGGCAGGATTTGGTGTGGCAGTGGGGTGTGAGGGGCTTGGGGATGGGGAAGGAATGGGGGTGGCAGGTCAACTTCCAGCTTGGTCAGAGGGGGATGGCAGCACCATTCCTGTGGAGACTGAGGAGCAAGGAAGGGCAGGCTGGGGCTGAGTGTGAGCTGCCCAGGGGCCTCAGGCGACTTGTGGGGTGGTTGGCTGGTGGGTGTTGAGGACTCAGCCAGAAGTCTCCTGAGCCCCCACCTTTGTCTGGGCAGCACTTCTTGGAAACCGACATTCAGGCACAGGTCTCCGGGGTCCCTCTGCTGCGATGGTCAGCTAGTCCAGGTATCCCTGCCTTTGGGCATTCTCCACCATGCCCTGGGGACACACTGTGTGTGTGATGGGCGAGCCCTGGATCTGAGCTTCTGGGGCTCAGGTGCCCGCTGAGTTCATCACGAACCACCCTGCTACCCATCACTCCCCTCCTGGTCAACAAAGTACTGGGAAAGATCACATTTATTTAGGGTTTTGACATAGCCTATGTCCATATACAAAAGCCCCTCCAGCCACCACCTCCCACCTCCCGAGATTTAGGACCCAGAGGCCAAACTGACCTGGCTCCTCCTGGGTCAACTCCCTCAACTTTCCTGCTATAGAGAAGATGCCCCCACCCCTGGACAGCGGGTCCTCTTCCAGGTTATGGGTACCCACTGGCATCCACCGTGACCGACCCAACCTTCATCAGGACAGAGTTCCCATCTTGGGCGTGCTCTCCCTGGGAGAGGATATACGGGGGGCACGAATCGGTGAGGTGACTCCGGCGACGAGCCCGCCGGCGTCTGGGGCCGAGGGTCTCCAGGCACCGCTTGCCCACCAGGTAGAACATCTCGCTGAGGTTGAGCAGGATGCAGATCACGGCTGTGGCCACCATGAAGTAGGTGAAGACCTTCTTCTCCGTGGGCCGGGAGATGAAGCAGTCCACGGTGTGGGGGCAGGGCGCCTGGGAGCAGGCCACCACGCGGGGCATGTCATAGTCCCGGTAGATGCGGTGGAAGATGTAGAGGAAGCCGGAGTCCACGGCGGCCTTGAAGATGAGGCTCAGCAGGTATGTCCACCAGAGCCCGCCCCGCTTCTTGCTGGGGTTGTCGTACAGGGACCGGGCGCTGGGCCCGTGTTTCAGGCGGTGCTTGCGCTCCCGCTCCTCCCGGTAGGCCACGTGCATGACCACCAGCAGCGAGGGGCAGGTGACCAGGATGAGCTGTAGTGCCCAGAGGCGCACGTGGGACACGGGGAAGAACTGGTCATAGCAGACGTTGGAGCAGCCTGGCTGCTTGGTGTTGCACACGAAGTCCTTCTGCTCGTCATCCCACACGTCCTCGGCCGCCACCACGTACACCAGCACGCGGAAGATGAACACCACCGACAGCCAGATGCGGCCGAGTGCTGTGGAGTACTTGTTGACCCCGCTCAGGAGGCCCTGCAGGGATGCCCAGTTCATGCTGACCGAGTCCTCGCGTGGGCAGGCCTACACGTGTGCACCCACTCAGGCCCAGGGCCAAGAGGCTGAGGGAACCTGGGAACGGGCCCCCTTTATTAAAGTTGTTGTTGGCAAGACCGTCACAACCCCTGCATCATCATGTCCTCAGTTGCAGTGACTTGGCGGGGGAGGCGTTGCCACTGGTCCCATTGCACAGTGGAGCAAGCTAAGGCCAGAGAGGCACCGCGAGCCCCACAGCTGGAAGCGACAGTCGGTCTCGAACTTCTGTCTTTCAGTTCAGAATCAGTGTCATATTCTGTAAAATGAGAGATAAGTGTGAGCGATAATCGCCTGCACGGACATGCCTGCCAACCTCTTTGACTCCGAGTTTCAGCCCGGCGGGTCACATGAGTTCTAAAGAGATAGCAGCACGCACTGGATTGGAGGATCTGACTTCCCATCAGCTGCCAGGGGTAGGTCAGGGCGGGGGGGGGCACTTCTACCTTTAGCCTCTGAATTCCCCCCCTTCTACTGAGTGCCAACAGGAGCTGGGCATGTTTCTATCAGCTTCACGGGCATGATTCTATCAGCTTCATGGGCAGACCCCCGAGCCATCTCCATCCTCCCTCCTCTGGCCCCAGGATGCCCCAGCCCTGACAACCTCTCCCAAACTAAACAGGCTCTTTGGAAACATGGAGGCTTGGCAGCCTCCCGACACCCGCACGTGGTGCTGGGCCTGAGGGCTGACTGTTGCAGCCATGGTGGGTTCCTCTGGAATTCCAACCATTCCAGCACTAGGGAGCAACAGGACTCAGGCACAGTATTTGCCCCCCCCCCCACCCCTCACCATTTCCTCTCTTGTGCAGACACCCATCGGCTCTGTCTGCTCAGCAGCTATTTTCCAGCAAAGTCGCCCAATATTTTTCTGTCTGGCCCCTGTCCCAGGTGCTCAACCTCTTATCTGGAGTGATGACATGTCCCATCCCCTCCCAGCCTCTACCTATCAGCTTGGCTCCGGGGACACTTTCTGAGCACCTCTGGTCTCTGCCGGCAGGATGCGCACTCAAGTGTCCCATCACCCGCCTCCGCGCCAGACCATTAACTTCAGGAATGCGGCCTCCGCATCTCTCTCATCTGCTTCTCCGGGACCCAGGCTGTGCCCAGGCCTGCGAGCACACCATAGACATTTGCTCAACTGAGTTGAGGCCCCACTTTTTCCTGGTCCCGCACCCCTTCCTCGGTTCTTCCCTGGTCTCTCTTTGGCCCAGCAGGACATTCCTTTCCCTCCTTGGAGCGTCCCTCGAATTTCTTCAGGGCCCCTGACCCTCATCGCTCCTGGTCCTCCCTGAAGACCAGCCCACAGCCCGAGACACCAGAGCCCCCGCGGGTCCTGGCATCCCAGCGCAGCCTCCTGCCCTCCTGCCGGATGTGGGTCTCACCTTTCTTGGACCAGCGCTGCCCTCCTGTCCCTGGGCTTCTCTGTCTGCCCAAGGGCCTCCTAGAGGCAGCTTTTGTTGCTTACTCCCTGGCTGGGTGGGGCTTTCTGAGCCAATGAGCCGAATGAGAGTGAGCGGGTGGGCAGGCGGCGGGCGGACTTCCCCGGGCACATACTCAGAACAAACACCTGCGGCTCTTCTCTCCTGGCCCACGCCTCCTCTCCTCTTCACCGGCATGGCTGGGTCTGGCTTCCTGGGCGGCAGATGTGCAGGTGAGACTGCAGCGAGGGGTGGGGGGCAGGAGCCTGGTACCCTCATGCCCAGGCCCAGGTCAACACCCATGCCATTGCCCCTGTCCTCTCCCCATTGCCTTACTGGCCTGTCCCCTTGCCCAAGAACCCCCTCCTGCCCTCTTCTTCAGAAGCCTAGTTCTGAGGTCCTTGGCAATGGAAAGGGGTACCCTGTATCAAGCTCAGGAGCTCACCCCATCCAAGAGGGGACATTCCTGGGGCTAGAGCTTGGACTGTTCATGAGTTGTGTTGGGGATGGAGAGGGCTGTGACTCTTCTCAATGAGGGACCCACTGCCCTGGTGGGCATAGGACATGCAGGTCAGCATCATGAAATGCCCCCGTTGGCCCAGGGCCAGATCCAGCCAGACCACTGTCTTCTGTGGGCCTGGGCTTCTGGGCTTGGGGGCAGGCAGTTGGCGTGTGACCCAGAGAGGTACTGGCTGCAGATGTGAAGTTCATGTGCAGCCAGGAGGGACCCTTGTCGGGCACTTCCTAGCACCAATGACTAACATTTACGTGACCTTTTACGGTCAGCTAACCCCATCCACAGCCGTGAGCTCATTGATCCTCACGGCAAGCGCTCGGGGTAGTATTAGCCTATCTTGTTGGTGGGCAGCCATTTTCCTGGAGCCCCAGTGGAACCGGGGTTCAAAAGCAAGTGTGTGACTTACATGGAGCCCTGGACTTTGCATTGTGACTTACGGTACCTGCACAGAGCTCCGTTCTCTTGGCGGCAACCCACAGGCCTAGAAGTGCAGCTGGGGATAAAGACTAGATTTGCATCTGAGTAAGCAGTGTGGTCCCTCTACGGGGAAGGGGCCTCACATGGAAGACCAAGTCAGTCCTGGGACAGGCAGAGAGGATGAACCACCGACCGTCTGAGGAGACACGAGTGTAAAGACCAGAGGGCACCTTGCGTGTGGATGAATTAATTTCAATTTATTAAGCTCTGACTACAGACCCCACACTGAAGGGGCACGCCTGTCCTCACAACAGCATCCCTGTGCCGTGGGCTTCAGCATCTCCATTTACACAAAAGGAAACTGGGGTGCAGAGAAAGGATAACTGGTCCAAGGCCAGCCGTGGGGGCAGCAGCTGAGGAATAGGGCTTTCCCCTCAGGTTGTCTGACCCTCATGCCCGTCCACATTAACATCTCCAACCCAAGGCTGCACCCGTCAGTCACTGGACCCTTCTGAGCCAGGCCTGGCCCATCACCCCGGCAGCCAGCCCCCCTCACAGGAGGGTCTTCTTCATGTAGTCTTGAGGGTGGTCTGGTATGAGGGGGGGGTGGGTGTCTGAGCCCAGAAAGATGAGGTCACCCGAGAGGAGGTCAACCTGTTGGTGGGGAGAGAGGGCGAAGGCCGGGCCATGGCCCAGACCTGGGGCCCGGGCCTTTCTCGCAGCCAGGCACTCCCGGCACCTCTTGCTCACCAGGTAAGCCAGCTCCACCAGGTTGAGCAGGATGCAGATGGCGGCTGTGACCACCATGAAGAGGGTGAAGATGTTTTTCTCTGAGGGCTTGGAGATGAAGCAGTTCACCTGATTGGTGCACGGGGCCGCGTGACACTTGACCAGGTGAGGGAGGGTATATTTGGGGTACAACGAGTGGAACACGTACAGGAAGCCAGCGTCCACGCTGGCCTTGAACACTAGGCTGAAGACGTACGTCCACCAGAGCCCACCCCGCTTCTTGCCCGGGTTCACGTACAGGCGCCCACCCCCATCCCCCGCCACCTCTCGGTGCTTCTTCTCCCTTGCCTCCCGGTAGGCCACGTGCATGACCACCAGCAGCGAGGGGCAGGTGACCAGGATGAGCTGCAGCGCCCAGAGGCGCACGTGGGAGATGGGGAAGAACTCGTCGAAGCAGGCGTTGTGGCAGCCCGGCTGGCGGGTGTCGCAGTCGAAGTCCTTGTGGTCGTCACTCCACACGCGCTCGGCCGTCACCAGGAACACCAGCACGCGGAAGATGAACACCAGGGACAGCCAGATGCGCCCGAAAGCCGTGGAGTACTTGTTGACCCCGCTCAGGAGACCCTCGAAGACCCCCCAGTTCATGGTGGAGCTGGGTGTGGTCTGCTGCTGTAGGGAAATGGTTAATAATCACTTGTCACAGTGACAGAGTCCTTGCTCTGAGCGCTTTACGGGAGACGTCGGGGAGTTTCATTCTCCGCCCAGGACAAGCCAGGTTGTGGGATTGTTCCCATTTTATAGGTGGAGGAAACAGGTTTAGGGGCGTTCTAAGGGCCACACAACTATCAGGTACAGAGCTGGGACTCGAGTAATTAGCACAGAGCCCAGCTCTTACCTGTAAAGGTGGGTGAAGGCAGGTCTGGGAGCCAGTCACTCTTCCCAGGGCCCAGGCTCGGCCTTGCAGCCCCATAGGAGAAGGTAGAGGCCACGCTGCCTCCTCGCTCTGTGCCCATGCTCCTCCGGGGGGCTGGGAGGACCCTCGCCTTCCTGAGCTCTACTGTCTCCCTCGGACAGCCCCGCCTGGGCGACCCTGCTCTGCACCCTTGACTTGACTTGGGGTTGCAGAGGAATATGGGACCTTGTCCCCAAACCTTGTCTACCTTCTGGGCTGACACCCCATGAATATATGGGCAGCACGGCCAGTGGCAAGGCAGCAGAAAGACCCATTTGGGATCAGTGGTTCTCCTTAAACAACAGGCATCCCAGAGTAAAGCCTGGTATTCCAGGGTTTCCCGGATGGGTGTTCCCGGGAGCCCTGTTCAATAGGCTGGCAGCGGGAGTAGGGAAAGAAAAGGATTCTGTCCAGGGAGGGAGGCCAGCACTGCCTTCGGCAAAGTTAAATAGGTTCCTTGACTTGACCATGCTCATCTCTGCACATCGCAAATCTCTAAAAATTGGACAGAATATGCGACATTGCCCAAATTCCATCAGCCACAGTACTCTCTCTCTCTTTAAAATCATCTTGTAAAACAGCCTGTGAAGACACCAAAAAGGGACATGGTCCTCTCGTCAGTTCTGCTGGTGCGTTTGGTGGGGTGAACACACAGGGACCAGATTTACCTCCTTTTGAGGACTCTGAGAGTTGCCTAGAGTGCGGGGTGTCAGCCTCCTCTCATGGAATCCCCCTTCCTGGCCCCTGGGGTCTGCACCGTGGTGTGTCCCCAGGGACCAGGAAACTGCCCTCACAGCCTCTGGCTCTCAGGGTTTCCTACGCCCTCCCGGGTGCTGGTCAGGCTGCAGGTCCCTACGCTGCCCTGACCCAGCGTAACCTGGACAGATAAGCAGGGTAGTGGGACCAGCCGGCGTGTGCTGGTGTTTGATGTAGCACCAGACAGGGGTCTAAATGCCCTGTAGGAATCCATACGGCAAGTGAAGGCAGGGGTAGGATATTCTCATTCCCAGTTTACAGAGAAGGAAAGTTAGATAATTTGTTCACAGTTACATCTACTAGTGAGAGGCCGAGCTAGGATTTGAGCCCAGGCAGGCTGGCTCCACGGCCTGCATTCTGGGCCTGGGTCCTTTTCCTTCAGTCCCAGGAAGCTTCCTGCCTGCCTGGTCTGTGTCCACTCCCTTCTCCACCTGGCAGATCCCAGGGGAGAGAGGCTGGGGTGTCTATGCTCCCCACTCGTCTCTCCACTGTTGTGTCTACACCACCTACCACTTGGATATGGGGCCTCCTCTCTGAATCATCGGCTTGTCTTTCCTCAGTCCTGCCTAAGGTGGGCGGAACTCCTGGCAGCTTCTCTGGGAACACCCAGGGAGGCTCCAGCCCTCGGTCCCTAGGGCCTCTGGCCCAGCCCACCTGGGGCGGAGCGGGGCGGGGCTTTGCAGGCCCAGGCATGGCTGCCCCACCTGCTCAATTCCCGCCCCCGTGAGCCCCTCTTTCACTCAGTCCTTGGCTCCCACTTCTGCTCTGGGGAGAGTGGAAAAACCCAGAGCAAACAGGGAAGAACCCAGAGGAATGAGGGAGGAGCCTTTCATTGCCGGGGCTGACACTCCTGGGACTCAGGGTGCGGGTGTTCCCAGGCCACCTCTCCCCTCCTCCATCAGAGCAGGCTCCTCTGCCAGGGTGCCGAGGTGCAGGGGCACATCTGGACACATGTGACCTTACCTGAGTGGAGACTCTTCAGGGCTCTCTGGGTGTCGGCTCCCGGCAGCCAGCAGGCAGACTCAGCAGGCAGCCGGCACACATGTCAGAACCAGCGAGGGTGTCTGGGGAAGCCTGTTCCTGGGACAGAGTCTGTGGAGTTGCTGGATTCTGCTGCCGGCCGGCCGGAGGAGGAGCCACAGCTGAAACTACCATTGGCTGGGCCCCAGCCTTCCTGCCTCTGCCCAGGCCCAGAAAACTCAGGGATTCACTTTCCGGGGCACAGAGCCTAGAATCCCGACTTCCTCTCAGGGGAGAGCCACAGGTCCACTCTGCCCCTGCTTGTCTTCCAGCTGCTGGGCTTGTGGGACGAGTGGGCATCCGGCTGCCTTCTCCTTCCTGTCTGGAATTACCCCTCTGCTTGGGGGTCTCTCAAGGCAGGGCTCCAGGCAGGTTTTAGTCAGTCCTCAGTGGCCTTCCCTTCTGGTAGCTTCAGTTACTTTGGAAATTGATGCCGCCCAAACGTTGTCTCCAGCCCAAATGTGTTGGGCCTCTTGCCTGGCCTGATCCAGGAGGCCTTCCTGGTGGCACCACTTTGGGTGGTTTAGGCCCAGCTCTGGGCTTCCATGGCTCTGAGCTTCTATATCATCATTGGACTGTATCGTAGTGAACTTAACGGAGGTGGTTCTAGGTGGGCCCCTTCTGTTGAGGGAACAAATCAACTCACGCCGACAGAAATTTTTGGGGACATAAAATGGACCAGCCTGTGACTCCCAGGAACTCACCAACTTGTCCTTGATGACCAAGTGATAAACCCAGTAGAGCCACACGGCCGCTCATGCTGCAGAAGACACGGCTGGGGCCTGGCCCAGCCTCCTCTCACCCCACACCCGGTCGCTGCAGCATCCAGGCGTCTTTCCACCTGAACACTGAGTGCAGGAGGGGTGGCAGGGAGGTTGTGCCCTCGGGAGCGCACACAGCCCCGCAGTCTCCACAGTGACTGCCCTCCCCTGACCAGGGCTGCTGCCTGCCCCTAATTCTTGGCCTTAGATTCATGAATCAGCACTGAGGCCCAGCTGCACGATGGCTGTGTTCCGTGCTGGACTACAGAGATAAGGGAGGATCTGAAAGGTGGGGCAGGGTCTCCAGCCCCACACAGTGATGCAGGAATGGCCGGGGGTGGGGCTGGGGCTGGCTGAGCCTGCAGGACCAGGGGCCTCCTGGTCTGTAGGGGAAGATCCGGGCATGCAGACGGCCTGTGCACCTGTACCCCGCTCCCCTGCGGGGAGGCCCCACCCCTGCATTTGGGCCCACCGCCTGTGTCTGGAGCACACACTCTGTATTTGGAATCTCAACTCTGTGACTTTTAAATTTGGACTCTTTCCTGGTTCTGCACTGCACGGTGAGACATGCCATGCTGAGAGGTGGCTCGAGGGCCAGGCCGAGCACCCACAATGGTGGGCCATGGGCTGGGCTCTGGTGCTGCTGGCTTCTGCTCGCTGGCTCCCGTCTGCAGCCTGCATTGGGGGACAAGAGCATCAGCTCTGTATGAGGCTGCTCACTGGTTAAGCCCGCCGACAGAGGCCCAGGGCCTGGCAGAGAGGAAGCCTCCTAAAAGCCCCCTGGCGCTTGTGAGTGGTCGGTGCACTGGGCACACGGCGGGCACTCGGGGGACACCTCCTCTGAGATGTGGCAGAGGCACATCTCAAGGAGGGCGGCAGGTGCTTTCTTCAGAGAACATCTCAGCAGGCTGGGTGTTGCTTTTGGGTTAGGAAGGCAAAACCTGAGCCAGACAGCGACTGGGTGAGGCGGGGAGACAGGGGAGCCACTGGGCAGGGGTTGGGGGCTTCTCATTGGTGCTTAGACGCAGCTGTCGTCTAATTAACTGCCAGATGCCTTCGGAACTGCATGGGTCACAGGCGGTAGGAATCCAGCCAGCGGTGTGTCTAGGAGCCACACATACCCCAAGTCCACAGCAAGCAGCCCACACTACCTGCAGGCCACACTCAGCGGCACAGGGTCAGGCACTTGGGGGGCAGGGCTTAGTTTCGCCACTGTTGTTCCCTGGTGCCTCGGATGGCTCCTGGGCCCATTTGTATTTGCGGAGAGGATGCTAGATGAAGTGTGTGCACCTAAGAGAGGGTCACACACATCTCTCCCCGCCACATGCTTCCTTCAAAGCGAGAACGGCAGAGGCTGGATCCGTGAGAGCGCTCCAAGAGACTCAAAACTCTGGCCGAGTTCTGCCAGAGGGAGACCAGAGATGGTGACATTTACGTTGGGTGTCGAAGGAAGTATAAGAGTTCAGCAAGAAGACAGCAGGCAGACAGAGGCTGTTGAGGCGAAGGGCACAGACCTTGCAGAGGACCTCCGCAAATATGGAAGACTTTAGGCAGTGGGCTGCGGGGGTGTGGTGGGGTGGAAGGTCAGCGAGGACCTTCTGGACTCTGAAGAACCTGGAAGATCACACCAAGGAGTTCAGTTTCATCATGTATGCACGGAGGAAGGAAGGGAGCTCTGTGGTCAGGCTGACAGAGTCGAGTCTAATTACTTGTTCTCTGAAGTCACCACAAGCACTGAACTCACGGACCCTGAACGGTCCCCGCGAGCCTTTGCTCACACATTTTCACTGACCAATCAATACGCCCCGTGTTTGTGCGTGTTTCTCTTTAAAGACATCTTAGTTAATACGTGTTGCTGAGTTATTGCACTGCACCCCCGGCCAGCAGCACCACAGCTCGGCCTGACCCGGGCGCCCGGAGCACATCTGTTTTCTGTGGAGGGCACACGGCAGCTCCCGCCCTTCTCGGCACAGGCCGCTTCAGTACGACGCTTGGGGCCAGTTAGGCAGTGAAACCACCACCCAAGAGCACAAAAACTTGAAAAAGCAGCTCTAAATCGATCTCCAATCCTCTTGTTTACAGTAGGAGCTGCAACAAGAAAGCAGAGCGAAGCCTCGTTCCACTCGAGCTGGGAACGGGAGACAGACGGCAGTTGGGGGACCCAAATTTTCCCCAGCTGTATGTATGTCTAGGAATGATGACAAAAGCACTGCGAATACTAATTTTTGGGTTATAAATAGCGCATGGATGAACTCATCAATGTGGAATCTGTGAAGAAGGATCAACTTTATGCTTTAGAAAGCTCCCTGGGGTGGAGAGAACCGTGTGTTCGCCCAGTAAAAAAGTTCCCGCAATGATTTCGGCTAGACATGAGCCAGGGAGTTGAGTCAGGGTGTCAATTAAGTACAACACAGTTGTGGTCTGAATGGATGGGGGAGAGGGGAGGCTGCTGGTTTTCCTCGGGTGGCCAGTGGAGGCTGAGCTGGTAGAAGCAGGGAGACAGACGGGGAGAGGCAGGCTGTTTGGAGAGGGGAAGCGATGCCCACATTCTTCCCAGGTTCTTGGGAGTGAGTGAGTCCTGTGCTTGCAGGCTGGGTGGGGGCGAGTGGGCTGTCCAGCCAGCAGCTGGCAGTCATGGCTGGAAAAATACTCTGGGTGTCCCCAGTCTCAAGGAGGTGACTAGGGTCTCAGGAATGAACCAGGCAGCCTTGGGAAATTGTGCCAAGTGAGAAGGAAAGGGAGTCTCGCTGAGCGTGGGGAGCACAGGCTGGTCAGGAAGCAGCAAAGACACTCAGGGATAAGCCAGGATGGGGAGGGGAGGGTGCTCCAGGCACTTTAGCAGGGAGGTGGGGACAGAAGCTAGAGGACCATTGGCATGGAAAGCGCAGATGGCACCTTTCAGGAAGCTTGCCAGGGAAGGGCAAAGGCAGAGAGGGCAGTGGTCAGGGGAGCAGGGCTGAGACGTTTCCTCTTTCCGGCTGGCAGGAACCCTAGGGGAGCTGCCATCTGACCTGCCGGGGCCTTGCTTTATCTGCTCTGCCCCCTCCCTGTGTCTGGGTTGTCGTCCCCAGTCCTCAGGCCGGCAGTGCTGTCTCTCATTATCATTGCACATGTTCTTGCCTGGACTGACCACTCCCTTGGCCCCACTGGCAGGAGCTGGCCGACTCCCGGCTCTTGGGCCTGGCTGCTCTACCCCCTTCTGGCCTGTTCTCCCTGCTCATGGGGATGGGGTGCAGTGGTGGGAGTTGTCTTTCTGGAGACCAGCCACCCCCTCCTGAAGGCAGCTGGCCTGTGCTACCGGCCCCGGGGCCTGACATGCCATATACTTGGGGTGCCACCACACCACCCCCTTGCTTGAGGTTGTTTAATTAAGTCTCTATCACCTGCAGCCAGGAGTCTCTGTGTGACTCTGAGTGTGCCACATAGCAGAGCCTGGCACACAGTAGGTGTTTAAGAAGCTATTTGTTGACTGTCTTCTGCTCTCTTTCCTCTGGCACGTTGGGGCCAATAGTAACTTCTTGTAGGTCGTTGGCAATATACAAGAGAAAATGAAAAGGAGAGGACTTTGCCCCCAAGGACATGTCAGCCCCTATAAAGAGTGCCAGTCAGCTGGGTCGGCGGAGTGAGGAGTCAGAGCCCCGCTAGGCCTGTGGGTGGCCGGGACCTGGTGGCTGCTGGCCTGGGGGACAATGATGATGGCTTGCAGGGCGGGATGGCTTGGAGAGACTTTTTCTTTTGAGAGAATCAATAAGGAGGCAGAGAAGGAATTACTGTTTATTGACTCTGTTATAATGTGCACTGGGCCCGATCCTCGCACACATCAGAGCTCAAATGAGCAACATGGAGGCAAATGTTTTGTTTGGCCTTCATGGTGCTAAAGAAACATTTCAACAAATTGCCAATATATAAAATTCTGGAGATTCCACATTGAAACATGGTGGGGGCTGCTCTCAGAAAAGCAGAAAATCTGGACACCTGGGGCTTATTCTCCCTGTGGCATCAATAGCTGGAGTGATAGGGGGTTCCCTGTAGATGGAGCATCTGTCTCTACTTTGCCACACACCCCACCAGGCCCTTTTGCTCATGTGTACTACTTGCCTGGCCTGTAGTCATTTGAGACTGTAATCCTGGGTGTTTTCAACCAACCTCCCCAACACTCCTGCAAAGTGGGTACTGTTAACCACATTTTGCAGAAGATAAAGCGGAGACCAGAAGTGAAGCAATCTGCTCCAGCCTGTACAAATAGGCTACGATGGAGCTGGGATTCCAGCTCTGTTCTTACTGGCCCTGATATCCATTCTCTTGCCACAGTGTAAGAGGTGGCGGGTGGGGGAGGGGTGAGGCACCACCAGTTTGGAGCGGCCAGAAGCTATTCAGGTGAAGGAGTTCATTTCAGTAACTTTTAGGGTATGGAAGCTCAGGTCTGAGGTTAGCAGGGAAGTGGATGGTGTGGTTGGCTAACTGGGGGGGAAGGCAGGAATGATGCCTGGTGTCTGGTAGGGTAGTGTGGCCGATACTTCAGGTGGGGTGGGGTGGGAGGAAAGGGGGCAGCAGGTTTGGTGGGAGAGGTGGTTGGGTTTGAGGGCCTATAGGATATACAAGGAGGGTGTCTGGTGGGCAGGTGAGGAGCCAGAGTTGGCTGGACAGGGCGGAGCTCAGCATAGAGCACCTGGCTGGAGAAAATAGCCCAGAGACTAAGTTGCTGTGGCCATGATAGACAAAAGGGCCCAGGCTGAGGCAGGGCCAGCTTGTGGCCTTAGCCTTCGGTGGCACTTGGAGGGGTTCCCCTCAGTCTCTCTGACCTTCCACAGGTAATGAGGAGCCCCACCCTCCTCACCTGAGGGCCCCTCCATAATCAGCTTCCCTGGGGTATTTGAGGGGAATGCATGAGCGTGAAGGAGCATGCCAGAGAAGGAGCAGGGGAGAACTGGTTATCGCTTCCCTTCTGCTCCAAGTGGTAATTACACAGCTCTCTGAGCCCCATGACTGGCCAGGCGACGATCCATATAGACAGCCTCTCAAAATTAATGGGACTCCAAGGGGTTTGGGGTGTGGGGAGGGCCAAGGCTGAGAGATGCTTAGGCAAGATGAAGATGAACTAGAGACAGCGAGACACAGTGTTTGACACAGGGATCCTGAGATGCAGAGTCTGAAGCAGAGCTGGAGGGAAAGAACGAGGAAATCGAAGCCCAGAGAGGCTAAGTCACCTGCTCAGAGTCACGGTGGTGAAGCTAGGGTTGATCCCTGTCTTTCTTCCTCCAGAGTGTCTGGTCTTGGCTAATGGTATGGTTCAGCCTTCGTCCTTACTGGAAAGCCACTTGGAAATGGGTCTGCATTGATCCTGGGCCAGAGCTCTTCTGGTCTGAAGGAGCAGGTACTGCGAGAGCACTGACCTCTCCCTTCACGAATCCAGCCAGTCCTGGGTGTGGCTTGGTTGAGGCTGACTGGAAGCGCAGCTTCAGAACCACAGGTCCGAAGGGCCGACTATAGGGGGCTTGAGCCGCCACGGAGCTTGGTATCCTCAGGGTGGGGCTGTGGCGTCCTGAAACCAATCCCCAGTGGACACCAAAGGGTAACTGTAATTCAGTTTTAGGCAAGTCAGTAGTGACACAGTGACTCTTGCCTGACCTGGGTGGTACCCCCCTTAACCTCTGTGTTGTTTAAGGGCCAAGTGTACTTTGTGAGCAGGGAGCTCAGATTGGAGCAGGGCCCGTGGGATCGTCAGATTGTAGGAACAAACAAAAGGCAAAGTGCTATGACAAGTGCATCACAAAATGGTGTTTAGGGCCTCTTAACCTGGGTCGTGACGCTGTCATTGCCAACCGAGGCCCTTGCTTTTGACCAAACTCTTGACCGAACGGTGCTGGCGGCTGCTGAGTTGAGAAATCAGGGCTCCGCCTCCGGCGCAAGGTGGTTCACCTGCCTGCGTTGCTTCACTCAGCCTCTGGGTGGCAGTAGAGGCGCAGGCTTGGTGTGGCCCCGGCTCCTGCAGCCTCGGGTCCGCGGGAGAAGCCATTCTTCGCTGCCTGCCCCAGCTCTGCTGAGTGGGATGAAGGGGTGCTCAGGGCAGAGGTTTGGGGTGTTGCAGCCCCTGCTGTTGTTTCTTCCTCTCGCTCACCCCCACCCTCTCCCGCGTCCTTTTCTCCTTTGCTGGTCTTCCTGGAAGATGAGAACAGCAGGTGGGTGGGGTGTGGTGGGGTTGGGGGCCCAGAACTGGCCTGACTCATGAAGGAGCGTGGACTTTATCTAAGGGAATGGAAAGTTACCTGAAATGCTTGAAGCAGTGAAGCGCACTATCAGATTTGCCTTTTTAGAGCGGTTGCTCGGACGGACGGCAGGAGGAAGGGTGAGGAAAGCAGAAAGCCCTCCAGGAAGCTGTGGAAGAGTCCAGCTGGGAGGAGGCCAGGAGGGGGCGGCGGTGGAGGTGGGGCGTCCTGGGCACAGTGTGGTGAGCAGGGTGGGTGGGTGCTGGACCCCAGTCGGAGCCCGCCCCCCTCCCCCACCGCTGTTGGGGCGGAGGCGCCAGGACACAGGCCTGCTATACGGCAGGTGGGCGAGGTCCCAGTCAGCATGGACTGGCTTTCCAGGAGGGCCGGGGGCGGGCCCCACCCTGGGCACCAGGTCCTATGCTGACCTTCCATCCGGTGGAAGCTCTTATAGACTGGGGCTTAGCAGGGCAGCCGGCCCTGTAGTAGGAGGGTGTTCCCCGATTCCGAGGAGTCCCAAGAGGTCACTTGCTAGACCTCAGAGAAGAGGTGGGGAGAATTGGCTTGAGCCGGGCCCCAGCCTGGCGTTGGCCCCAGGGCTGCTCCGTGGGTTTCACCATTCCTCACCCGGCCTGGCTCCAGGTCCTCTTCAGGGCTGGTGTTGAGCTGGTGTTCAGGGCTGTGTGACCACAGTGGCCGGGAGACTGCAGTAGGGCTGGACGGCCAGAGCGCCTGGCCGCCTCAAGGGCAGGGCTGGGGAGGAGGCTGCCCCAGCTCCTGGCTCTAAGCTCTTGCTGCAGATGATGTGGAACTCATCCTGCGTGTCCAGCGAGGCTTGGGTGTGTCTCCTTTCCCTCTTCAAGAGGACTGTTACCTGTGTCTGTGGCATTCTCCCACAGCTCCCTTTTACCTGGCCGGCTCCTATTCATCTTTTGTTTCAGTTTAAATGTCAAATCACTTCCTGGGAAACAATTTAGTTTCCCCATTTATTCTTGCTCAGCACATATTTTGCTTTTCTATAGTACACTTATTACACATTTTTAGACTTTTATTGGGATGTGCCTCTTAGCATCTTGATACCCTGAGTAGACAGGAAGCTCCCTGGAGACAGGGAACATCTCTGTTTCATTTATTATTATATCCCCATACCTGGAACCCTTGCTTGGGATGCTGTAGGCACTCCAGAAATATTTGCTAAATGAATGAAGGGAAGAAAGAAAAGAATGAATGCATTATAGATACCCCTGGGGGCAGCCTAGGTGTCTTGGGAACTCACAGAAATGCAGAGTAAACCTGCATCTCCCTGGATCATTAACTTCCTTGATGGCAAGGAATTAGAGACATTATGCTTACTTATTAATTGCATAGCTTACATTACAAAAGTAATACATGTTTCTTGTCAAAATTCAATCAATAGGCATTATATTTTCATTGAAACAAACCCTGACATGTTATGGAATGGAATGCAAATTTCACCTGGCTTCCAAAGAGAAAACAGGAGGCTTCCACCACCTTTTGAGCTTAAGATTAGAGCTGTAGGCTCTAATCACTCCTATGGGCTAGACACTTCGGTGGGAGGGGCTGAGAAACGTGGTCAGTGATCTCGGGCGCAGCTCAGGCTGTTTCCTAGCCAGGGCTCATCCGCCTGGGTCCAAGACGACGTGAACACTGGCCTTGTCTAACAGGGAATCTCCTGGCCATGTTCCGGGGCAGGGGCATGGGGAAGGGAGGTGTTTATGCGGAGTGGAGATGCAGGGAGGAATTCTGCATCCTTCCCCTCTTTCCATCAAGGAGGTTTCCTTGCTGAGAAGTGAATAACAAGAACAGTTGATGTTTCCCAAGCAAGAGGCCTAGGGCAGAGAGGCTACTCACCAGGAGGGTCCTGTAACGGGTCAGCCGATTCCAGGTGTAGGGCTGGTCTCTCAGAGCTGCAGAAAGCTGGCGGAGACCTGGAGCCCAGCAGATCCAAGCTCAGTTCCCAAGAGGCCACGTTTATAGGTGACTTTGGTCTCTGAGTCTCAGTTTCTCCATCTGGAAAGGGGGGTCCTTCCACCTTCAAAGTGTTTTGAGGGTCACATTAGGCTTTGATCCCTGCACATCGAATGACTAGGTAGTGTTTAAAAAATACTCATGCCTGGGCTTCAGCTGTAGCGGAGCCTCTGGGAGGGAGTAGCTTCCACATCTAGAGTACCTGATGTAAAGGCGCCCAGGAGTTAGTTGTTTGCAGTCAGCAAGGGTGGGGTGGGGTGGGGTGGGATGGGTGGAGGGAGAGATGGGTGGGAGGTTGGGGGGCTGTGTGCTGTGGGGTGTGAGAGGGGCTGTTGTAGGTGATCCAGCCTGGCCTTGTGATCAGCTCCAGCCCAGGAAACAGTTGACATTTCCCAATTAATCCACAGAACCTTCTCCAGGCTTTGTGGACAGTCAACAAGCTGCTTTTGTGCTTCTAATTGGGCTGCGCTCCTTTTCTGAGCTGTCTGCTCTCCGTTTGCTTCCAGCTGCTGGAGGCAGGGCAGCAGTGGCTGCAGCTCCCTTTAGTTCCGTGGCCTCAGTGGACCCCTTTCCACTGCTGCTCCTCCCCCAACGATGCAGAGCCACAGAGATTGACTTTGTGCTCACACTTGACCCACATCAGAAGCCCCCACCTTATAGAAATGGATTGCTAGGCCCAACCCCTGGGGTTTTCAGTCTCTGTGTTAAGGAAAAAAGTGCTCATGCTTGTTAAATCCAATAAGGTGGACTTCGTGGCTATCATGATATAGGGACCCCTGCAATAGATTTGGAGTGAGAGAGAGAGACGGGGCTCATGTGTGGTCTGGCCAAGAAGCAGGGGGAAAAGTCAGTGCATGGAAGTTACTGAGAGGAAACATTGGGGTGCATCTGGCAGCAGTGACCTAGCAGAAACCTTGCTGAGGGGAGCCTGGGGGATCAGACATTGGGGGGAGGGTGGAGGAGTTTGGTTAACAAGCACAGCAGGATTCTTGCTAAAGCAGGGCAAAGCAGAGCTGAATGTAGATATCCAAAAATCAAGGACTAGTTGAAAAGTAGCCTAGGGGAGCCTGAGTTGTTTGGTTGAGGAGAGGACCTTTGTTGGGGCAAGGAATGTGAATTTCTCTTTGATTCCCAAATGATGTGACTGGACCAAGACTGAGTATCACTGAATCTGTGGGAGAAGCTCAGAGAGCGGTGCCTCCATTCAGAGACAGAGAGTGAGAGAGACAGAGATCTCCAAGCCTGGAGGTGACAGGCAGCCACCCAGACCTGAGAGCGGAGCTACTGAGGAGGCAGAATGGGGGAAGAGACAGGGACCCCAAAATACAGACCCCAGCAGGAGTCTGTTCCCCGATTCCTCACCGCAGGTGGGAGAATGACAAGATATCTCAAGAAAGAGCGAGATAGACTGGGCCTAATAAAAGAAGCAGAAACAAACAAAAAGCAAAGACTGAAGGGAGGATGGGGAGAAGGTGAAAAGTCCAGAGCAGGGCACCAGCCTCAGGCTCCCTGGACTCGGGGGAGAGCACCTCCGGGGTGCACCAGTACCAGCTTAACCAGATTGCTCCGGTTGTCGGAAATCTACCAGTTGTAAAAGCCCCGATGCTTGAAAGTGGCCCTGGTGGACACCGCTACCCGTGATGTGGGAAGTTCTCCCCATGGGAAGACCCTCTGGAGCACAGCGTGGAGCTTTATAAACAATGGCTCCTCTTCCCTGTGCCCCTTATGCCCAGAAGGGACTTAGCTCTTTACTCAAAGCTCAGTTCCTGCCACCTCTTCCAGGAAGCCTTCCTGATTTCTCTACCCTGGGTCTTTTGTATCCCAGGAGTTCTGAGGCTCTGGCTTCCCAGGCTTTCTGTGGATCTCTCAGATTTTGGCTCCATGTCTTTGGTGTGACCGTGGGCTCAGTTTGACCTCCTTTGTAGTCATCAGTGTCCCCATGAATGAAAGGTGGGTGGGGTTGATGGAAAAACCCCGAGAGCTTCTTCCACTCAAAGTAATTTGTTTTACCCTCCCTACTCCCCTACCCTTTTTTTGGGGATCACGTTCCCCTGTCCTTGAAACTTACTTTAGTGAGATGCCTCAATATATATTTTTAACCTTATGAAATATACTCATCGTAAGACATACATAAAATATAAATTAGAAAGGATGCGATCAAAATACAAATAGGAGTTACAACACGCATGTACTTTTTCTCCCCGGGGAGACCTCTGCTCTACTTTGTAAGTTCCCTGAAGTGATTTTGTCTTGTAGCCTACAGAGGACTCTCACGGCCCCCGGGGGGACTGTTCTGTGATTTCCCCACAATAACAGTAAAAGAATATTTACTCAGTGCTCACTATGAGCGAGATACCACGCTAAGCATTTTCCAAGAATCAGCTCCTTTAACCCTGGGAGGTAGGCAACCCCGGGAGGTAGGTACCAGCATTAACTCCACAATCCCAGGAGGGAGACTGCCGCTCAGACAGGGAACAACTTGTCGGTTGTCCCAGAGCTGGGAGGGATTTGAACAGGTAGTCTGGCCACCAAAGTCCAGTGACTGAGGATGTTCCCGCCTCTGAGGCCTGGCTTCTGGGCCTGCGTGGGCCATTTGTTTCTCTTAGAACCGTTTCCAAGGCTGCTCAGTATTGGAGAAGTTCTGAGATGGGAGCCAGGAGCACCACACACACCACCTCATTTACTCTCCCCTCAGCCCCTGGAGTCAGTATTACTGTGGTTCTGAAGCTTGAGCCCGGTAGGCAGTGGCCTCCTCTTGGGCCTGGGGTGGTGGTGGTGGGGGGGTGTGTGCACTTCGAGGTTACTCTGGCTGAGCTGGAGGGAGCAATTTGTCCATGAACACATTAAGAGATGCATCAAGTTGCCCTAGAAACTAGACTCTAGTTAAGTGCCTGAAAAGTAATTATAAACTCCAGAATATCTTTCAGCCGAGCAGGTGGCTGGAAAATTAGAAATCTATTTCTGAGACACCTTCTGCTTTCCAGAAAGGCTGAGGTTACGTTTCAGGCAGGGGCAGGCAAGCGCTGGTGGCCTCAGCAGAGCGCGCATTTGGGGTGTGCGGAGGGGCGCGGTGGCAGGAGCTGGCTGGAGGGCCATGCTAGTTTGGGGGCGTAACTGTGGCGCCCACCCTTCCCTGGCGTCCCTGCAGTGCGGAGGCGGCAATGCGCCTCCTCTCCCGTGTCACCCCCGAGAGCTGGGTTGCTAGGACACCGGAGATGAGGAGATGCCAGCCGATTTGCCAAACAATTTTTCTTCCAATTAGGAATAATTAGACAAAGGGAAAAAGTGCGCACTTCAATGGTGGCAAACAGACTTGGAGCTCGGGGACCCGGAGGGGGCCTCAGGGCGTCACGGTGAAGATGGCCGGTCTGTGGCGCTGGAAGGATCCGGTCTCCGCACAGGAGCACGGGACTCCTCAGAGGAAAGAGCTCGCTCTCTTAGCGCGACCTCACAAGCACCATCAGGCTGTGGGCCCATCTTCCTGCCAGCCCCTCGGGGCTCCCTGGCCCCCAAACTTCTTGCCGCCCTCGCAGGGGGTTTCTTCCTGCTGCCCGGAGCGCACCGGCAGGCCTTATCCTCAGGTGACCGCTCTTCTCTCCAGACTGGGTGCCCTCCCCGCCTCTTCTGCCTCGGCCCCTCGCTAATTTCCTTATGGTGCTCATTAGCCTTGGAATTATTTCATTTGTCTGTCCACTTGTTTTCTCATTTGTCTTCTTAGTTACAATATCAGAGTCACAAGCACAGGGCCTGGATGTCTCCTCTTGGCACAGTTCCTGGCCCAGGAAAGACGCTCAATGCCAATTTGCTGAGAGAATGAAAGAGGAGGATCCCTGGATTACGGAAAGGAAGGCGGGCAGGGCGACCAGCTCCAGGTGTGGAAGGGGCGCTGGACTCAGGGCTGGCTCTCTTCCCTCAGGCTCAGCTGTGCCCTGCCCCTCTCCAGAGAGGCTGCTGCAATTCATGAGCCTCCCTTTCATAGGGAGGACCGCACAGCTTCCGACCATTTTTCATTTGGGGGTTCCAAGTATTAGCTGAATGGCAAATTCCAGAACTGCCACTTATTCCCTTTGTGACTCTGGGCTCAGTGTGCCCATCTGTGAAATGGCAGTAACAACAGAAGCTATTTCATGAGGTGAGTGTGAGGATAAAATGAGACAACATTCATGGAAAGTTTAGAACAGTGCAACAGTGCCTGGTACAATCTGGGTCCTAGAAGAAGCAGGGGTGACAGATGCCCTTTCATTCTTTCCCTTTTGTGTGTCTGGGGCATGTTGGGGACCAGATCACGAAACCCTTTGGATGTTTGTTGCAAATTACTCAGGCATCTAAGGCCCTAAGTACTTTACAGTTCCATAGCTGGAAAGATGAGTCTAACAGGTGATGAAGAGTCTAGTATGGTGTCTGGCACCCGGTGAGTCCCCAGTAAATGACAGCTGAATCACTCCTGAGGTAGCCAGACAGAATGTCCAACTGACTGTTGAATCTCTCCACCTAGGGGTGCCATTACCCCCCTCAAATTCAATAATAAAAATAGCTTCTGAACAGCATTACATGCCAGGCAATAAATGATTGCTTTAACTATGTCATTCTGGTTTAGATTATGAGTTCCATGGAGGTGGAGTCATTTGTAGTTTTTCCAGGTATATAGCTGGCTAACTTTAATAGGGTAGATATTATTGTCCCTGTTTTATGGAACTAAGGGTAAGAAAAGATAGCTTACCTGTTCAAGGTCACAAGTTAGCAATGACCAGGACCCGTGCCTGTAATTGCTAATGTCTGGTGCTGCTCAAATACTGCTAGTCTAAATTTGACCCATCTCTTCTCTTCCCTTGCTCCCTTTCATCACTCTCCAAAAAATGAAATAGTGAGCAGTGAACCCTGTGCCCCTCATGCATGCTACCTCAGAGAATGGGCTCTTGCAATAACCTGCTCCTCTCCACTCAACATCAATAGTGAGATTTAAAAAAAAAAAAATCTCCAACAGATTATGTCACTTTCCTGCTTCAGCGCTTTTCCATTACCTGGAATAAAATCTAAGCTCATTAGCATGGTTTGCAAGCCCTATAAATCTGGTAGCTGCCCTCCACTCTGACCTTATCTTATACTTCCCTCCTATTTGTCAAGTCACTCTTATTCAGCCGCCCTTCTGTCCTCCAAGCTCACCAAGATCATTCCCACCTCAGGGCTTGTGCAACTATAGTGCTTTGGTAGCTATGTTGTAATAAAGATGTTCATAGATTTTTTTTTTCCACCTCCCACTGAGAAATGAAGTCTATCTCTCTACCCTTGCATCTGGGCTGCTATGGTAACTCTGAACAGTAAAATATCATCAACAGATTTGTGCCAGTTCTGGACTGGCAACTTCAATTTCCACCCTGTATTTGGAACTCAGGTACCATATTGTGAGGAAGCCCAAGCAGACCTGTGGTCGTCAACGTGGAGGTTAATTTTCATAGCCAACCAAAAGACCCGGATGAGCTTCTAGCTGACCGACCAACTTACTGGGCCATATTGGCAAATGCTGTTGAAGAATAGACTCCATTCCCTCTGGGTCCTCCTAGCTGATATTACATAAAGCAGAGTTCCCATTGAGCTCCACCCAAAATTGGAAGCAAGTAAGTGGTGGTTGTTTCCAGTCATCAACTTCTGAGCTGGCTTCTTATGGGCAAAGTACACAGTCTCTGAGGCTGTTCTCCTAGATCTTTACTTGGCTAGCTTTTCATTTTTCTACTTCCTCAGAGAGTTTTCCCTTGACCACTCACTCTGAGGTGGAAACTGGTGACTTTCATGTCTCCTTTTCTTGTTTTCTTCATGTAAGTTTAATTCTTTGAAGTTACCCTGTCTTTTCCCACTAGAATGAGAGGCCCCCGCAGAGAGGAATTCGTCTGCCTCCCCGGTGCCCAGAGCAGTGCGGCAGAGTAGGTCTTCGATAAATCTTGGTTGCGTCAACCACACTCATATCTGTTACGGATTCCATATTCATTATGTTATTGTGACAAATGGCACTTTGTGGCTTAAAACAATAACAACTTTATTATCTTGCAGTTCTGTAGAGCAGAAGTACTCAATGAGTGAGCATAATGCTTCCACTTGTAGACTCCAAGATAATCTCCCACCTCAAGATCTTTAACTTCATCAAAACTGCAAAGTCTCTTTTGCTTTGTATACATTTGTTGAATTAATTAGTAACCTTTCTTAGTTTTCCAAATAACTTTAATAGGATAGATATTATTGTCCCTGTTTTATGGAAACTAAGGTTAAGAAAAGATAGATTACCTGTTCAAGGTCACAAGTTAGCAATGACCAGGACCAGCAACATTTGCAAACCCTAGGGATTAAAATGTAGACATTTGCAGGGTGGGGGTTGGTTATGCTCTCTATGACAGGCTTGACACCCATTTGTATTTTTCAATGATTTATTATCTTTCTACTTCCTTTCTCCTTACCCACTCCACTGCCCCACTGAAATGCCTGGACTCAATCTTCACTACAATGAGGGGCTCCTTCAGTGGGCAGGCCATGGGGGGTCTCTTCCCAAATAGCCCTTGATCAGGAAACCTGGAGGAATAAGGGGATAAGTCTTTTTAAAATGTAATATTCTGGTGTTCTGATACACTGCATTGTAGTTAAATACTGAGATACAGGCCATTTTTGTTACTATACCAATATTATTTCAGTGTTTAAAGAATTCTGAATTATGGATATTTGAAGCCTACCCAGAGGATTTTAAGCTGCATTAAGAGTTCCAGTTGAACAAAGGTGCAGTCATTTAGAAAGTGTTCTGAGCACCTCCTGGCCCTCTGTGAGACCCTTCCAAGATCTCTTATTGCAGTTTGAATTCCCACACCTTGGATAATGATGAGGCTGAGGGCTGAGCATGTTTCTCCCCCACGCTTGGATCACATGTACATCCTTCAGAGCCACTTTGGGTTTCTGATTCGGCCTAAAATCTGGGATGGGGGATAGTGAGGGCAGAAGACTTTAAAGAAAATGGGAAGGAGGGTTTTCAGGGAGAAGACAGACAAAGGTGTAGGGAGAGTCCCCAGACCCAATTCTTAGCACCCTTCTGCTCTTGTCACCAGTGCTTGAACTGGTTTGATCTGGTGCAAACTGGTCTGAACTGGTTTGAACACTTGCTACTGTTCTCAGCCTATTGCTGAGATGCTTCTAAGTGTCGAGATGCTTCTAGATGTGTCTGATCTGGTCTAACCTGGCTTGAACTGGTCTAAACTGGTTTGAACTGGCTTGAACAGATCTAAACTGGCTTGAACCGGTTTCAACCGGCTTGAGCCAGTTTGAACCAGTCCAAACTGGTCTGAACTGCTTTGAACACTTGCAACTGTTGTCAGCCTGTTGCTATCTCTTTAAAAGTGTCAATATGCTTCTAGACTTGTCTGAACTGGTCTAACCTGGATGGAACAGTCTAAACCAGTTTGAACCAGTTGAAAATGGTCTAAACCGGTTTTAACTGGCTTGAACTGGTCTAAACCGGTTTGAACCGCTAGAACTGCAGTTTATTGAACACATAACTGTATAGAACATGTGTTGTGCTCTGTCTTAAGCACCTCATAGATATTAACTAATTACTACTCTAGACACCCAGTCCCAAATACCTCATAGATATTAACTAATTACTACTCTAGATACCCAATGCCAAATACCCCTTGGAACACA
This sequence comes from Condylura cristata, assembly GCF_000260355.1. NCBI lineage: Eukaryota > Metazoa > Chordata > Mammalia > Eulipotyphla > Talpidae > Condylura > Condylura cristata. The sequence goes on along the minus strand of NW_004567109.1, from coordinate 17,559,451 downwards.
ACTAAGCAGTGTTACGATCGCAGCTTCACAGACAGGGCCACAGAGAGGACAAGTCGCCTGGTCAAGGTCACCTCGCCAGTGAGCGCAGGCTGGGGTTGGAGCCAGGCAGTTTGGCATCGATTCTGTGATTTTCCCACTTCACGGTGCTGTATTGGCTCAATGACTTAATTCCTTGTCCTTTCCCCTTTCTTTTCCTTCAGAGGGCAGCGGCTCCTTCTTGGGGACTGCTCCTGTCTTTCTGATCATGTATTTTGGCCAGGACCTTTTCCCTTCATCACCCTACTAGGGAGACTCCAGCCAGAAGGACTGAAGCAGCTCAGTCATGGACCCTGCCCCTTCTTGGGTGGGAGGACACCTGAGGACTGCTGGGAGGCTGGTGGTTAGCACAGCTGGCTTTGAACAAAGAATTGTTATGAAGACTCGTTTTCTGACATCATGCAAACTAACTACTGAGACATAACCACTGATAGTTTTGCTCCAGCATTGCAGCCACTGGATCAGAGGATCAGAGCCTCGTTGGCCATGTGGCTACCGGGCAGTAACCTGGTGCTTCCATCCATAACGAATTTCAGATGCTGTGGAAGAAACAGAAGTTTCCACGTGCAACCTGTGTATCACTGGCTGGATGTGAAGGAATCCGCCTAAGGTAGGCAACACTTCCAACATATGTTCCTTCCTTTACTCCTACCGGCGGTTCAGTGCAGTGTGCATGATTGTGCACATTTTACAGAGGAGAAAATTGAGGCCCAGCAAACTCCCCAAGGAGTTCATGGCAGAGGTGCAGACAAGTAGTGGGTGAGGTGGGTGGTACATCAGATTAGATTGGGGCATAAGCTAGACAGAATTCTGATAATACAGATGTGTAGGCTGGTATATGGAGTCTGGATTTAAAAAATAAATGCCTTGGGAGCCACTGAAAGGTCTTTTGCTCCAGACGCCATGGCAGGGTGGATTGTTGTGGAAATAAGGGTGATGGGGGATAGGGAGTGACCCCCATGCGAGACAGTGCCGGGGAGTAGGTGGTGGCTTTGGAGGTGAGAGCAACGACTCGCTTTGTGGGTGGTCTGCACGTGGAGGCTGGTGGTGCAGTGAAGGCTGATGCTTGGGATTTTGGCTGAGCCCTTGGGGACCCCTTGAAAAAAATGGTGGCGCCATATTCAGAGAACTAAAGAAAACCAAGAGTCCAGGCTGCTGAATGGCCCTGCGGATGCTGTGGAGGTGGGCAGGGATGCTGACTGTGTGTTTGATTGTGTTTCTCTGCAGCTGTTTGCATACACAACCTAGTGGGTTGTCGCATTCACGTCTGTGGACGTCTTTGCTTGCGGTGAAGTGGGTGCACCCACTTGCTGTGGGCTGAGTGTGTCTGCGTGTGGCTGCCTCTGCTTTGGGTGAGTGTGCACAGGGGCTGGGGGGTGGGCTCAGAGTGTGCGAGGGCACATGTGTGCGTCAGTGTGCTGGAAGACAGAGGCGGGCTCTGACCATGGGTTTACTTCTGTGAGATGTGTGTGAGTGGGGAGGTATGTGCATGTTTGTGGGTGGCTGTGCGTGCATGTGAGGGTGCAACTGATACTCCCACACAGGGTGGGGCTGAGTAGTTACATAGCTCCTCCTGTATGAGAGGGTGTGCAAGGTTGATGCATACTCATCTATTTGGGGGACACCGTGCACATATCTGCCTGTGTTCATCTGTGGGTAGAGTGCACATGTGTACAGGTATGGAGGAAGCATGTGTGTGTGCCCCTCGGAGTGGGGTGGAAGTGCCTGCTGTGCCCTTTGATTCCCCGTGCCCACAAGTCACAGGGCAGCAGCTTGCAGAACGTGTTATGCCATATTTATAGGTCTCTCAACCTTAATGCATTTTAAATCTCCAACCCAAGGCGATCCCGGTGGATTGCAGGGCCATTTGTTTCTTGCTCTGCTTTAGAAAGAAAGTTTCTAGAGTAAGATCTGCCTCTAACCTGGTAGCCCCATCACCAGGATGCCAGATGAGGGAGGACACAGCGCTGAGTTTGCAACAGTGCTGGAGAGCATTGAAAGCTAGCTGGGGAGGGCTTCTGTGAATGTGGAAAGGAGGAGGCAGAGGCTGGGTGGGCGACAGTGGGATGATGAGGGGGGAGGAACTCAACCCCCCCCAACCCCCACGAGGGCAGGCCCAGGCCGGGAGCACGGCACACCAGCCTCACGTGTACTGTCCTCTCCTGCACATGGCTCTGCCGCTTATCCCCACCTTCCCGGGTGCCTGGACCGCTCACCTCTGCCAGCCAGCTCCTGATGCCATAGATTCCTTCCAAGAGGTCCTGGGTGTCTTGACATTGACACCATTGGAGCACCTTTGACAAACGCCAGGTATACCCCTCTCCCCCCGTCCCCATTGAGGGCCAAAGTGTCGACTGTACCTGTGAGTTGAAGGGCTGACCCTCCTGTGTCAGTGAATGTTGAGACCCCCAAGGCTGCTGCTGACTCAGCTGCTTGCAGGGAGCCCAGAAGGGAGCGAGCAGCTCTTCTCGGGTGTACCCTGATACTGTTGGGGTTGTGTTGGGGGTACCAGCGGCACAGCCCAGCTGGCTCAGAACAGCCTCTGCCTCATCTTTGGACCAATTTCTGGGCTTCCATTTTTTTTAAGCTTTATTTATTTATGCACACAAGATCTGGGGTACAGGCTAGAAGTGCAGGGGTGAGAGGATGCACAAGAGACAGAGTGGGGAGCAGAACAGGCTGACTGAAATACACTGCTGAGGGGAGCAGCGGGCGGGTCAGGAGAGGTCTGCCATGCCATGTGGGCACCTCCAGGGCATGTGGGGATCGAACTCATACTGAAGTGGCTCTAGCTTCTTAGTGCTGTGCTTTAACTCGCTGTGCCACAAGGAAGGCCTTTTTCCCTAAACATTTGTATTGAGGTGGCTTATGACATTATATAGGCTTGAGGTATAGATTGACAGGTGTCTATCTTACACTATGATCACCACCAAGAGTCCATTTTCTTTCACTTCGATTCCATTGATCCCCTTTGCCTGACTTACCTATCCTCTGCTCCCTTCCCTTGGCAACCACCCTTGTGTTCCTATAATCCTAGGTTCTATTTTTGTTTTTGTATTTTTGTTTGTGCATTTGCTTTGTTTCTTTACTATGGATGAGGGAAATTACCCAGTATTTGTCTTTCTCCGTTGATTTATTTCACTTAGCATAATATACTCTAGGTCCATCCATATTGTTGCAAGTGGCAGAATTTGATCTTCTTTTTTCCTAAATAACTGAGCAGTATGAGGTTTTGCAGCTAACCACATCTTCCTTAGCCATTCACCCATGGATGGGCACTTAGGTTGTCTCCAAATTGGCTATTGAAAGTAGTATTGAACTGCTTGTAATAGCTAAGATGTGGCTTTTACAATCTAAAAGCCCAACAGCAAGGTGAGTGGATTGAGACATGGTGTATACACAGTGGAGTCCTTCTGGACCAGCCGTTGACTGTTCTCATGGCTGAGGGAAAGTTGCTTGGCCCCTGTGTGCTGACTTTTCCCATCCTCTAAAGTGGACAAACTAACAGTGTCTACTTCGTAGGGGTGATGTGAGGATAAGGTGAGTTAACACATGTAGGGGGATTTACAATTGTCCACACACATTGTAGCTCTAGGCCTCTTTATCATCATCTTATAAGGAAGCAAAATTCACCCCAAATGTTTCCACATCTCTTTGGGCTGAAGACATAGTCTTACATGAATGTGGTTTATGACTGGTATGCTTCCAATAGTTTTCCTTGCACTTAACCATATGTCTTAGAGATTTTTCCATATCAGTCTGGATAGATCTCCTTCATTCTTTGAAAATTAGTATTAATGAGCGATGATGTGTTTGTTTAGTCATCACTGACTTATGGTGTGAAGGTAGTCTCCAAGTTTTCTCTGTTCTGTATAACATGGGTACCTGTTAATGTACATGTCTTTTTGCATTTAAGCTGTTATTTCCTTGAAGGCGGGAATGCTGGGTCAAAGAGTCATGCATATTTTATATTTTGATGCCTATGGTCGAACTGCCCTTTAGAAAGCTTTCCCAGTTCATATTCTCTCTGTCAGGGACGTCTCCTTGCTGAACCTTGGTTTTCCATTCTGGATCTCCCAGGTTTCTCTTGTGCCCAGTGAGGCCGACCACCTGAATTCAGAAGAAAGCTGGGTGAACACACAAATTTTTTATGAGTCCGTGAGATCCGAGCTGCAGGAAAGCATTGTCACAGAGGACACTTTCTGAGGGTGGCCACTGAGGTGTGTGGTGCCGCAGCTGCGACTTTTCCTGAAGCAGAAAGGGCGAAGCATGAAGCATGAGGGAGTCTGTTGAAAAAGTGACTTTGATGAATGTTAAGCATTGTTCTCTCCAGGCTGCACATTGATGCTGCCTGGTAGATTTGACCTAATTTTGCACGTGAGCTGAGGCTTCGAGTGGCAGCTTGCCCTTTTCAAATATGGCCACGGCACCACCTCTCTTTGCATGTGCTGGGGTACAGTGGGGCTCTGTCAGCCCCATCCATTCCTTGTCTCTTGAATCTGGGCCAGCTAGGGATTGTTTTGGCTCTTGGAATCTGGTGGAGGGGTGTCTTCTTGAGTTCTTGAACCACAAATTTGGTAGCTAAGTAAAATGGAGGTTGCTTTATATCACTCAGTTTTGGAATAATTTATTATATAACCACAATAACGGGAATATTTAACTACTGCCCATTGGGGAAGACAGTCCAGAGAAGAGCAGCTATTGGGGCTGCCTTAGGCATCTGAGAGTCAACTGGGGCTTTTACTAGTAAGAGGACTCCTGGGTTCTTCCTCCAGATTCTGATTCCTCAGATTTGGTGTGGGGCTGGGAAGCTGCCCTTGAATACGAGGGCCTGGAAATTTCTGAAGCAGTGGATACCAAGTCAAAATCTTAAGTGAATCATTTGAGGACAAGGACTGTGAGTCAGACTTGTATTTGGACTCCGATGCTGTGGTTGTCTTCCCTGTGCCTTTGTTCTTCATCTGTAAAATAGGGGAAGCCATGGTTTCAATGTTGTGGTGGTATTGAGGGAGTTAAATGAGGTGATACTTAGCACGGTCCTGATTGCTATCAGGAAGTGAAGCTGAGGTCTCTTCTCCCCTGTCTTTTGACATTACCAAAAAATGTTGTTTGGAATATTTAGCTAGGGTGAGACAGGAGAGGTCTGCTGTGTCATGTGGGTCAGCTCCCTGGCCGAGATTGAGCTTTCTTGCAGTGGCTGGTGATAGGTTGATAGCGCTGTGCTACCAGGGAGGCCCCTGGTTCTATAGTTTTAGTCAGTGTCAAAGGTTCTTTATCCGAAGAGGGTTGAGAATGCTTAAGAGAAACTTCTACTATGTGATCTCATTCTAGTTCCAGGCGGCATTTCCTTCTAGATGGAGACTCCACACACCAAGGATCAGTTTCATCCCAGAATGTAGAAAGAAGACTTCAAGACATCTCAGTTACACTCTAGGGACTAGTGAAGCTATAATGTGGTTGGAACAGTATGAATAATCTAGAAACTCTGCACTATAACCAGCTAATTTTCATCTGCAAAATGGAAAACTTTGCTGACTAGGAAAGAGAACATTGCTGGCTCACCACAAATGCCCCTCATTCGTCATGTGTCTGGGATATGTTTGGGCATCTTCCTTTGTGAAGAGCCTGTTCAAGACCTTGACTCATATTCTGCTTTATGGTCTGTCTTTTATGATTGGTTTGTAGGTTCTTTATGTAGTCTGGAAGCAAGTCTATTGTTGATTATAAATACTGCAACTATCTCTACTCTTTTTTTCTCTTTCAGTGGTGTCCTTTGATAAACAGAAGTTCTTCATTTTAAAGTAGTCTGGCTTTTCAAATTTCCCCTATATTATTAGTCATTTTAAATTCTGATTCAGAAGTCTTTTCCTCAAAGTCATGAACAGTCTCCAGTGTATCATTTAGAAGGCTTATCATCTTTAACATTTAGGACCCCTGGAATTGACTTTCGTAGGGGTCTAAATAACATTTTTCCCTTGTATATATCTTGGAGACCCAGCACCACTTATTGAGAAGACAATCCTTTTCCCCTGCACTACAGGAATCTCATTAAAAATTTTTGAGTATCAATGGAATGGTGGCTTTGATGTGTTAATTAATTTTTCTCCTATGTTATCTTCTAGGAGTTCTATAGTTTTGCATTTCATATTTATTTCTGTGATCAATTTTGAGTTAATTTTTGTGAAGGTTATGCAATCTGTGTCTAGATTCCTTTTTTATATGCGGGGGTCTAGTTGTTTCAGCACCATTTGGTGAAAGTAATTTATTTTTGTATGATATGTTAAAATAAATATATACTTATGAAAATAAGAAATACTTAATCTGCATTAAGCCTCCAAATCACCTTATACTTTGTGCTGTAGGAAACCCCGCAGTGGGATGTTGAGATCACAGCAGTGTCTAAGGGAAGGTTTTCCGTAGGAGTTAGTTTAAACAAAAATCTTTAAGAATTTATTTTATACAAGAAGTTCACATGTGATTTAGGAATAATAGAAAATACAGATAAATATAAGGATGTAAGGAAAAGTCACCTTAAATCCTCCTACACATAGGGAAACATTATTACTGTTTTAGTGTATTTTTTCTAGCCATTTTCCCCTAAATACATACCCATATGTGGTGTCATATAAAAGGGAAACAATGAAACATACACTGCTTTGTATTCTTGATTTTTACTTACTATATTCTTAATAGCTCTTCATGTCAATAAATCATTTTTTTTACATAATCACTTTAGTGAATGTCAGTGCATGACATGCTAACTGATCTTAGGTTGTCCCTTGTCTAAACACAGGCTTCTCTGTCCCCATGAGCTCTGCCTTCCAGATTTCCGTTTTAATGTTATCCACTCCCTTGTACGAAAGAAAACCCAAGCTTTCTTTGTTCCATTTCCTGTTATATTGCTTTTTTTGCCCCCAGAGTAAACGTAATTCTAGAGTCAATGCTTCTCATTTCCTACGTAGGAATATATTCCCATTACTATATCCAAGTGTACTCATTAACAATGTATAGTATTGCTTTGTAGACTTTGAAACCATATGTGTACGTGCGTGTGCCTACACACATATAGGCAGTTCGATAGGCTACTTTCTTTACTCAAGATGATACTTCTCAGTTTTGTCCAGCTTTCATTTACTCATTTTTAAATGCTGTTGAATAGTCATTAAAATGATCATACCATCCATTTCCTACTGATAGTAAAATTGAAGAATGCTGCTATTTTACTATGCAATCCTAAGAGTTCCTTTAGACTTCATACCAGGACCAAAATTACAGGTTGTAGAGTAGATCTATCTTCAGTTTAGCTAGGAATTGCCTACAGAATCATTTTCTAAAATGATGATGTAAACTTGCGATCCCATCAGCAATGTGCAAAGTCTCCTGTTGCTTTACATCTTAACTAATCCTTGGTATTGTTACAATGATCATTCCCCATCTGATACTCACGAAATGGCATTTATATTAGCCAGGCCCCACCACTCAAGGTATTTCAGACAGAGGAAACAGAACACAGAGGATTGGCTACATGGGACTTGGGGAGTTGACAGAGCCAGAAAGAGAACAACCGCAGGAAGCAGGTACCGCTTGAGCAATAGAGGAACAAAAGAAAAGATACCGCAGCCAGAATCTCAGACCTTGGAAGAGAGGAAGAGAGGGTGCTACCAGTTCTGCTGGCATCCTGGAGAAGTACAAGGCTGCAGAAGTGGAGGCTGGAACCATCCTCCGCTGCTGCTGGGAGAGACTGTCAGGGAGAACAGGAGCCAAGTCCCCCCTCGCCCCATCCTTTCTTCCTGCTGTGCCCACCATGGCTGGGGCCCAGGGGGAACCAGCTGGTCCAGCGGTCTGGGGTCTGGGGTGCAGCTTGCAACCGCTGCGGTGAAGCAGTCTCTGCAGGGTAGTCTTGGACTGAGACGTTGGGTAAATAACTCGCACAGCACCTCACTGTGTGGATCTTCAGTCTAGGTTCTTTCCATTTTTATATGCAGCTATTTTAAACTGTGCTCCACAAACACCCTTACACATACATCTTCCTTAGAATAAGTTTCTGGAAGTAGAATTATCGAGTCAAGAAAATGCATATTTTTAAGTGTTTTGATCCAGGCTGACAAAACTCATGGGGAGAGCAGGTCATGAAGGAAAGGGAGTCACTATTATGGTGTACTCCAGGAACCCACATCACAGAGCAGATGGCAACGGGGAAGATGGTCTTCTTACCCCGGAGTGTTACCTTACCTAGGGTAGATGAGCCAGGAGATGGTAATTCTAGTCCATGTCCTTAATCTTCATAGCATTAATGCAAGTTATATCAGCTTCTGCATTCTATAAAAGAGATGTAAATATCCATTATCTGTTGACCACAGAAAAGCCACAGTGAATTATATGTTGTAGCCACACAATTAGAGCCCACAAAAAAGTAATTCCATAATATCATTCACACAACTTACCTTCAAATGATATATCCCTGCACCAAGTGCTCAGTATTTAATTGGATTTGTTGACTTAATTGGGCTTAGGAACTAGGTATGTGTCATAAGTCTGGAGCGTGAGCAGGCAGGGGCGAGAGGTGGAATAGAGAGGGGGAGCAGCCCCTCAACTAAGGAGAATGGAGGTTGTGGAGATCAGAGAGCACACTGGGAGTTCTGGAGATGTGTGGGGGGATGGGATGTGCTGTGGGAGGAGGGACATGTAGGGGGAAGGCAGGGTAGAGGCGAAGAGAATCCTGAATGGCCAGGAATGGCTCTGACTGCTCTCCCTGGCCCCCATTCTTGCCCACGTCTCTGCTCAACTCTGCTGAGAGCATGGCTCCCTAATCAGGTGATTGCAATCACAAGACACCCCGCCAGCAGGTAATCAAGAGGCCGGAGCCCCTGTCCTCTGGGCCAGTTATCCATTCTCCGAGGGAAAGCCTTGAAGCCAAGCCCTGCAGAGGGCACCTGAGTGTGGTGGAGGCCTGGACGGGGCGTCATGAGACACTCAGGGTTGAAGTCTGGGCCACAGAGAAAGGTCCTGGTGATCTCACCTGCTCTTGACACTTCCTGGAATGTATGTCAAAGGAAGGGGAGCCTCTCCCAGCCCAGGACTGCTTCCTGGATGTCTCTAGGTCTGTGTCCCCTGGGTGCCTTGGGGATACCCTGTTGTGAAGCTGGACCTCCCCTGAGGGCAGTGACAGTCTGTTTGGTATACTACAATATGCAGGACTTAGAACAGATAGTCAAGGTACTGATTGGATGAAGGAATAGGACTCTAGAACAAAACCATCAGTTTCCAGTTGGAGATAGGACTATCTCTGGGCTGCCTGGTTTATGTCTGGTTCCCCACCATCCTTGTCATACTGATTCTCCATCTTCTTCCTTCTCCCAGCCTATTGGTGGGCATCAGAAACAAATGCCTCCATAGGTAGCTGGAGGGGACCCCTGAACTAGGTCTCCAAGCAAGGGCCACTGGTGACCTTAGGGAGAGGTGCAAGGACAGGGCAGTTTGAAGGCCATGGGGGCTTGAGTGCCAGGAAATATCAGAAGTCTGCTAGTGGTGGGACTAGCATGAGACCATGATCTGAAGGGGTTGTGAGTTGATATTTATAACACTGTTTGCACGTGACTTAGGACCCCTGAGTGATGAAAGATGCATGCTCTGAAAGGGACTTGCTGTCCCTGCACACAAGGCAAAGGAAGCCGACGCTTAGTGTGAAAGGTCTGGGACAGGATTTTTGTGCATAGAGAAGAGAGGATGTCGTTTTCCAGTAGAACCTCCAAAATGACACATCGTGCATGGGGCAAATGCCCCAGGCAAACCAAACGGCTTGAAAGGGCCCCTGAGACTGGAAGCTTCTAGTCTAGTTGAACTTGTAGTTGAAGTTCCCTCCAGCTAGGAGCCACAGGGAAGGGCTTAGATGGGTCCTAGCAAGTTTGGACTGAAGGAGAGATTGAGAATTTCCAATGGGCCGAATAATCCACCACGAAGTCAGGACAACTGCTGCATTGTCTCTGCCAGGGGCCGGGAGCAGCCACCCACGCCTCTCTCACCCCTGTGTCTCCTCTAAGTGTCTCCGCATGTCTCTCCTTCAAGTCCCTGGGCAGAAGTGGAAGCTGGAAAAGCCAGAGCGCAGCCTGCCTGCCTGCGGTGCCCCAAGGTGGCTCAGCTCTGTGCCGGGTCCTGACGGCAGCAGACGTGCTCAGGGAGTCTGGTACCTGGTCTGGGATTTGCAGTGAAGGCAGCTGGGAGTGAGTGGGGGCAAGGAAGGGGTGCCCATTCAGTGCCTCTCCCCTGTTGCAGAGACGCCGCCTTGGCTAGTAAAAGGGCCAGCTGGTGTTAAGCCCTTTCCAGGACCCACCATCTCATTCCGCAGCATCCGGTCTTGACGCAGGGATGCTGATTTCCACTGAACAGATGTGGAGGCTGAGAGGCCGAGGTGAAGTGACTGACTTAAGGGCACACAGCTGCTCAGGAGTGATGGAGAAGAAATTGAATCTAGGTGGGTCTGATATATCCTCCACGCCCTCTCCACCCTTGACAAATTTTAACTGCGTGGGTCTTGAAGCTGTTGGGGTTGGAGATTTTGGGTCCAGAACCTTGAGGAGGTATGACAGGGAGGAAAGTCCATAGCAGGGGGGGCCTTAGACAGGAGGGGGGTACTTTCCCTCTCTGGGGTGGGAGCAGGGGTGTGCAGAGTGCTTGAGAGGAGGGAGGGTGATACAGCTTCTCAGGAAGGCAGGCGGGCTTCCAGCAGGCCCGTAGGGCAGCAGGGATCACTGGAGCTCGGAGTGTAGTGGTGTGTCCTCAGGCAGAGGCCAGGGGAGCGGTCTGTCCCTGACATGCTTCCGAGATGCGGGTCCTCATGCTAGAAACCAGTCAGGTCCCTGGCAGTGCTAAGCCAAGCAGAGCCAATGATTAAATGACCAAGAACCTAACTTCTGGTAGAGACGTAGGTGAGCTCTACCCCTTTCCTTTCCCCAAGGCAACCTGCTAACAGGACCCTGTTGTGGCTGCAAATGAATTTGCTGCGATCTCTAACTCTTTGATTCCAGCAGCCATCCCGGAGAGGGGCCTTCAGGGACCGCATCCAGCCCGTTGGACTTTCAGTGGAGGAGAACTGGCTGGCTGCTGCCTGGGCTGCCTTTTATGTCTCCCCAGATTATGAAGCCAACTACTGGTTGCTTAGAATGTCTCAAGTTCAAAGCCCAGCAGGCTGCAACCTGGCTTTGGAGGGAACTTTGAGCACCTTAGCAGGTAGAATATTAAGATGTGGCAGGCAGGCTTGTTGGGAGACTGGAGAGGGATCAGAAGGAATGCATTTTTATTCTGTGAGCTGCAGAGCACAGGAGTGGTTTTTTTTGATGTCAGGCCCATTGGCGGGTGTAATGTCTGTGCAAGTTTCTTGGCAGTGGGCTTGGATGAGAATGGTTTGGTCTGAGCTCCTTGGATCCTCAGCGATGAGTGGGAGGTGGGTATTCGGGTGGACAGTTTTGCTGATGAGATTCTAGAGGGAAAGGACTGTAAGGCATCATTATGACTTTTCAGCAAAGACACGACAGTGTTGAGGCACATGTGATCATAACAAAGTCAAATAATGTGCCTGGTTTGGGCTTATCTCTCAGTTTTCTTTTTTGTTGAAAGATTCATTTATTTATGCATACAGAACTGGGGTACAGGCCAGAGGAGCATGGGTGGTGAGAGGATTCACCAGAGACAGAGTGGAGAGCAGAACTGGCAGATCGATGAAATACACTGTTGAGGCGAACAGCGGGTGGGTCAGGAAAAGTCTGCTGTGCCATGTGGGTCACTTCCTGGCTGGGGATCAATCTCGCGCTGCAGTGACTGTGGCTAGCTTCACAGTGCTGTGCTTTAACCCTTCAGGGAGGGCCCTAATCTCTCAATTTTCATATAATTTATTATTCATGATGGTCCGTGAGATGTAATCATTATTATTCCCATTCCTAATGAAGCCACTTGAGGTCTCGAGAGTTGAAACAACATGTCCAAGTCCCACCTTCGAAGAGCCAGAGCTGGGCTTCAAACGCTGACCTGGCTTCCCCAGGGTGGCAGCCCAACGTGGCAGCTTTAGCTCAGGCTGCTTTCCTGGATGTACGCTGTCAGGCCCCGCGCTGGTGTTGGGGTACAGAGGCATGTGCCTCCTGCCTCCTGCTTGCAAGGGGCTCCCTGTCAAGTGGAGGAGATGGACAGCTCTACACAAATAGATAATCACAGGGTGCTGTGATGCAGCTCGTCCGAAGGGAGGAAGAAGGGTTCATCAGCGAGGGGAAGCGCTGGAGTCCAGAGAAGAGTGGACACTTAAACAGGGTTTTCAAGGTTAAAGAAGAGTTTTCCAGGAAACAAGGAAGTGGAAATATATTCCAAATCTAGAAAGTAGCTTAAATAGATTGAAAAAGATGGAGAGAGAGAGAGACTTGGAGTGTTCAGAAATGTCACTGGTCTCCCCTCCCCACAGCTGACTCTGCCAGAAGACAGGAGATTTGCAGCTGCAGACAGCTGACTGCACCTGCCCTGCTGGAGTTCTCGTTTCTCCTCTCACACCTGTCTGTTTCCAAAGGAGCAGGCAGGTTGCAAAGCTCTGTGGGAGTCTTCTCAGTGCTGGGGCTGGAGGAGGGACAGCCGCTCTGGGCGGCAGAATCCCGCACCTGCTCCCAGCCTCACGCTTGTGTGGCTCAGCTGCCTGCATCCTGGCGGTGGAGGACACACCCCAGGGGGGTCTGGGTGGCCCTGGAAGTGAGGGCGATCTTTCATTTGTCCTCTTGGCACTGGGGCGATGGCGCCCAGGTTCAGAAGCTGGGGCTGTCTTCTCCTGGTGTCCTCAGCTGTGACACTGATAGAGCCTGTGGGTTCTGCCTGCTGCGTCCCTCAGCTCATCCTGACCCAGCCTGGCTCTGAGCAGACAGCCCAGTGTGACCATGGGTCGCTCCGCTCATGGTGGATGCCCAGCCACTGCTGGTTTTACTCGTTTTCCACTGGGAGGAGGCCCTGACACCCAGCTTCTCCTTGGGGGAGGGGGGGTGAGACCTCCCCCGGAGGCTGGTCCTAGTCCCTGGTCCCCACATCAGTCTGAGAACTGCTTCCCCCAGGAAGGCCCCCTGCACCCCACCCTGGGCTCCCATACCCCGCCTTTGCACTCATGTCCAGACTCCGCTCAGCTTCTGATTAGGCTGTTTGGCCACATGTCCTTGGAACTGTCCAGTAATTTGGAATCTAGGTTGCCTCCTGCCTAGCCACCTGCAAAGCAGGCACCATCTGCCAGCCCAGCTCTCCCTTCCTCCGCCCCCCCCACGTGTCTGAATGCCTGTGGGGGTCAGTGACCGTGTGGATCATGCTGGCCGGCTCATAGGTCAGCTGAAGCTGAAACATGTGCTGTAGCCTGACCCCATGTCTACCGTGAGCTTGAACTTGCCTGCTGTGCTTGGAGGGAGTCAGCACATATGACATTGAAGGACACAGGTGCATGTCTGTGTACACACATGTACAGTTCTCTCCCATCTGGCTATGCCTGTGTACATCTCTAAACTTGCTTCTGTGTGTGTTTATCCTGGTCTGAGACCGGCTCTCGGCCCATTTTGAAAGGAAAGGGACAGAGATCCAGTCTCCCTTCTGCAGTCTCATGGGGACCGGGCTGGCTTGTGACCTAGGCAGAGGTCTGAGGCCTCAGAGCCCTGGAATTTCTGTGCAACGCCTTGGAGCTCCCCCAGTGCCCTCAGCCTGTGACTTTGCCTCTGAGCTCTCGATCGTCATCTAATGTGCTGGTACAGCCCATCCCTTTCCCTCACTAAGTGTGCACCTGCAAAAGGCACAATTGTCACTTCTCTACAAACGCAGGATGGACAATGGTCCGCCATTCTGGAGTCTCCCACTGTGGCCAGGGTGGGCCCTTTTCCCCAGCTGCCCAGGCAGCTCCCTCTGTTGGTTAAGAGGGCCTAGGATGGGGGTCTTGCCCAGGCGTGTGGAGTCTGAGGCCGGGGTGAGGACTCAGCCTGATGGGAGGCACCCCCGAGCTCTGGGCTGCCTCTAGGTCCGTGTCCAGTGCGTCCACTTCCCAACAAATCTTGGGATGGGCAGGGGAACACTTGTGGGAAAAATTACCAATTTAAATAGGAAATGCAAGCAATTTGGATGGAACCCCAGGATGGCAGTTTGAGAGCTCATTCTCTGCCCCGTGGGGGTTTGATTACAACCAACTTGGCTGATAACGTGCAAAGAAGGCCAGAAAAATGGTTTCCAAGGAAACCCAGACCTTTCTAAGCCCCTTCTGGCTCAGGTGGGAGCCAGGACTGGCCAGGAAATCAGGGGTTGTGGTTAGTGCTACTGGGTTCTCCATTGCCCAGGAGTTCCTTGCCCACAGCCTGCCTGCTCCTACTTCTACCCCTGCACCCAAATCTAGCCTTCTCTTACATTTCCATACACAATGCTGGTTTCTCTCTTAGTCTCTGTGTGTTTTCCCACTCTCCTTATTGAACCCAGCCTTTGCACAGATTTAGACATTTAGGAAAGTTGACAAATATTAAAAATATGACTGTCATTCACATAGCACCAACTTTCCAGAAAGATCACAGGATTTACTTCTGTTATCCCTATCTTCACGGTAGCACCGTGATGGAGAGGAGACTACGTATCCATGGGTTCCTTATCTTTGCTCCTGGAACTACATTTCCCAGCATCCCTTGCCACCCAGTGAAGTCACATGAGTGAGTTCTGGCCAGTGGACTGTGGTAGGCATGTTATAGCTACCACTTTCTTGTCTGTCCCCTAAAAATTGTGCACAACCTTCAACACACACGTGTCACTTTTTTTCTTTGTGGTCAGTTGAAATTGAAGATATAGTGAAGGACCCTAAAAACTAGGGGAGATAGTAGCCATTGCCCTGAATTCCTATATAACCTTATGTAGCAGCTTCTGGCTCCTGCTGTCTTCACTGCAATATCATCTTATTGGGTTGTTCAGATTTGGGGGATTGTTTTTGAAGCAGCAGTCCAGCCTGATGATATGAACCTTGAAAGAGGGGTAATTGTAACCCTGTTTTTCCAGCGAGGAAATGGACTCAGAGATGCTAAGTAACTCGCAAAGGTAAAACAGCAAATACATGACACACCTAGATTTGAGTAGGTTACATCCCTCACAACCCCAAGCTAATGGATGACTGCTCTTGCCTAGGAGTGGCTTCACCACGTCTGCTTTTGGAAGAATCACAGACAGACACAGAGCAGACTAGGAGATGGAGAGGGAGGGAGCAGGCGGAGAGCAGGCGTGAGGGGTGGCACATCACAGCAGCCAAGAGAGGCCGAGCTTCAAGGAAGGGGTGGTCAATTGTGTCTAATGAGATCCAGCCAGGTGGAGGAGGAGAGGACCCGAAAAACCATTAAATTTAATGATCTCAGTGACAGCTTTAGCTGAATGATGAGGCAGATACCAGGCTGCAGTGGGTTTGGGAACAAGTTGGTGGTTGGTGACAGGAAGGAGAGAAACAGAGGCACAGCTTTAAGAGGAAGCCAGGAAAGAGAAAGAATTTTGAGGAGTCAGTAGTTAGGGTGCGATTAAAAGTGAAGAAGGGAATCCTGACTTACAGAATGCACCTGAAATACAGGGCACCTAAAGGTGATGTTCCCCTTTCTGCCTTGTCCTGGTGCTCTTTCCCAAAGCCAAGCCGACAGCCCTGGAAGCAGGTGGGGAGGGAATCAGTCACAGCTAGCGGTCACGCAGCATTCACGGATCTGCAGGGCTGCGTGCTGAGTGGGCATGGGCGTGGCAGCTACCGTGGCATGATCAGAGAGCTTGAAAGTCTCAGGGGTTCCTAAGGTTACCCACTTTTCTCACTGTTGCTTTTTTCCTTTTGTCCCTCCAAGGTTATCTCTCAGCTTTCTTGAAGTATAATCGATGAGTCGTAATCAGAAAGGCATGCTCCCTGTTTTCTTTGGGAGAGAGTCCCTCTCCCCAAACTGTTGAAGAATGCCGCTTTCCTTTGGTCCAAGTGGGCACCTTACGACTTCTACACATTAAAGTCACAGGGAAATGCTATGTCCTCGTTGACTTAGACTTAAGCTTGCACCAGTCACCGGCAAGGGGCATTGTGCTGGGATGAGCATACTGTGGTTGGGTGTCATCCAGGGCCCACCCCAGATCTGGAGTGAATTCCAGATTGCATTTCTGTGACAGATGGTCACAGAAGGCTGGGTGATTGTCGGACAGTCAATTACAATGTCAACCACAATATAAAAATCTAAACTCATCATGTCTACTGATTCCCTTCAACCCCGACCTCCCTCCTGGATTTGCTGCTTTAACTAATGGTTTCACCATTAACTCAACTACTTTAACTGGAAGCCAGTCAGACTCAATTTTCTCTCTATTGCCCCCATCCAGCGATTTACCGAGTCACCAAGACCCAGCGCTTTTATCATTTGTGACCCCCCCCCATCTCTACGACCATTTCAATAGCTTTTGACTGGTCCCCTCTCTCCAGTCCCAGCCCCCTTCCCCTCCCACCCTCCCACCATCTACCCTTGTCGTGCTACCAGGGTGAAATTTGTAAAATGCAAATCTGATCTTTCTTGTCACCTGCCTTGTTTAAGCCCATCACTAGTTTCTCATCATTTATAGGATAAAATCCAACCTCTCCTCAGGTGGTTGGGGGCTAATTAGAATTCGGAGAGCTTGATCTCAGCTGCAAAGGGACCACAGCTAATGCTGAAACATAGTTTGTTGAATGAAACAGAATGTGGAGAATGCTGTGTACCTGCCTATGCCTAAAGGCCTGACCAGGGTGGGCAATTTAGTTTGGGGACCTGGGGGCCTGGGGACCTGGGAGTCTGGGGGCTGGGGTTTGGGGGCCTGAGGGGGTCAGTTCGAAGCAGACTGCTATTTGACAAGGTCAGAATCTACATGACATAGTGGACTGCTCTGTTTCTCATTGTAGCTGGTGCTTACAGAGGTGTGGTTCAAAAGCTAGATGGCTGGACTTGGGTTTGGACCACTCTAACACCTGGGCAAGTTGTCAGACTCTCTGGTACCTCCTCTACAAACAAAGGGAATAACATCCCCCTCCTTGAAGATTTATGGTGAGAATTTGATGCGCTGGTGCCCAAAAAGCACTTAGCACACAGTAAATGTTTCATAAGGCTGGCGGTTATTGTTATTGCTTTAACTGAAATCTAACATATATTACTGATGTTTAAAACAGATTAAGAGATGCTATGTTAGTACAAATGTATTCTGTAACAGGATAAATGTATAATATTACCTCTCAAATATGAACACAAGCTTTCCTATTCATAGTCTCCCATGTGATTTATTTGAGAAGGGACATCTTTAAGTGTGAATTGTTTTATGTTAATGTTTTAAAGAGTTAAATGCCATTAAACCTAAACCGAACATTTAGGGAGACCCTGGAACACACCCCCAAGTTCCATGGACCATAATTTAAAAAGCAGATCTAGTCCCACAGTGTACATTGTGGTGGCTGCCAGCACATGCATCTAGGGAGGATTTGAAATTGGCCAAACTATGATGTCCTGTAAGTGTGCAAATAAAATACAAAGACTTAGTATTAAAAAAACACACATTGAACTGATAAGTTTTATTGATTACATGTTGAAATTATATTTGAGACCTATTGGGCTAAGTAGGTTATTCATATTAATTTTAAGGAGGTTATTCATATTAATTATTCATATTAATTTAAAAAAATTGAAAATGTGGCATCTTGGAAACTGAACATTAGCTACAAGGCTCATTCTATTTCTACTAAACAGGACTGATCTAAACACGTCTAGCATCAACTCCTCCACTCTGGAATTCACTGCTTTCTTGAAGTTGTTTCCTTTTAACTCATGTCAAAGCTCTCGGGCACCCACCTGCCCCTCGGCACATTTTGTGAGTGACCTTTGGCCGGAGGGCCATGCTTCTGCCCTGGGCTGTGTGACTTCTCCATCAGAACTTCCGTGGCCCATTCTGCCGCCTCGTGGGTGGAGCTGAGACTCAGGAGCACAGCCTGAGGTCTCTGGAGACTTCATTAGGGCCAGTCCCTGTGTGCAGAACTCAGCACAGCCCTCGGCTGAGCGGCTGGATGGGGTCAAAGCACACTTTTTGTGTCTCTGGGGGCTCCACTCCTCAAGACTTTGCACTTGGATTTCTGCACCATGTTGGCTATCAGTGTCCTGGCAGGAAGTGGGCGTGATGGCAAGAACACAGGCCCGTTGGGGGGTTTCTGATCTCAGCTCTGCCTTCCTCGCTGTATACCACTGCATTTGTTCTTAATCACGTGTGTCTCAGTTTCTTGTTCTGTGAAGTGGGGGTGATACCAACCTGAGAGTTCTTGGTGTCCCCAAGGGGATCATACATGAGGACAGCCTAGTCCAATGCCTGGCATAAGGGTGGGCACACAGGGGATCTTACCCCTTCTCCCTTAACCCGTTCTTCCTGCTTGGAGGAGAGTAAGTTTTGGTAAATGAGAAGGGGAGAGCAGGCAGGCTGAAAGGGCTCAAAACAGCAAGTTGGGGCACCAAAGAAAAGTGTCCTGGCTGCCCAGTTTTGCCCAGGGCTATCCCTGAGGGAGGAGGCGGGGCTGGGGCCTCAAGGAGCTCCAGGTTAATGAAGAGCCGGAGCCCACACCGCTGCTGTCACCATTGATTTTTCGTTCCAGGCAGCTTGCAAGCTGGCCCAGGAATCAATGTCGGAAGGTGAAAACAAATTTCTAAAATTAGCTTGGAATATACTGCAAGAAAACTTTCAACACGACAAATTGTAATGAAGCAAATACCTAAGGCAGGTATTGTCACGGGGAGTGTGGGAGACAGCAGCACTGAGCTGGCACCTCAGCGTGGGAAGAATCGGTGCCCGGATGTAGGGGTCCCATCAGGTGGGGGCGCACCGCCCATCAACACACTGCAGCCTGCTGGCTGGGACCATCGCTGTGTGCAGTTGTTCTGTTCATGGCTGTTAGGCTAGCAAGGAAGGATGGCACTGCTGGGAGCTGGCTTTGGGGGGCGGGGGCTGAGGGGCCCACATCTGCATCCTGCTGGTGGCCCTGCAGGTCTGTCCATCTTGCTGAAGGTTGAGCTTATAAAGGGGGGAAAATCTTTATGATTTTTGGCCAGGTGACTGCTGGGCAGCGTGGGAGGTGACCATCTGCACTGGCGTGGGATCTCTGGAACAGTTTTCTGCTCACGTTTCTCGACAGTGTATCTGAGGCCCATAAACCTCACGCTCGGCGTGAGCACTGCACAGAAGCTCAAATGCCTGTGCGTCTTATTTGCAGTCATCCCACACCTCCTCCAGAACCCCTGACAAGCTGAAGTGAAGAAAGGAAATAAACAATGAATCTCAGGAGAACCATTTTGTGTCAGGACCTCCTGGGATCCCCCAGGACCTGTTTCCCAGACAATGGTGTGTTGGAAAGTGTGTCCGGACCGGATGTGGCTAGGGGGAGCACGTTGATCCCCGTTCTTGGGGTTCAGGATCTCCATGAGCTGAGGAATGGCTCTGTGCACCTTCCATCCTGCGTAGTCGGCTGCCCTAGGAAGCTGAACATCTGAGTTAGAAGGTTCTCGGTCTACTTGCCGGGAACTGGGAAATCATTCTAATGCGTAGCTGGAAGATCTTGGGCCGAAGGTCCCAAATCTGCCAGAGGAGATTAGTCACCATAGGTGAAGACATCCAACAACTTCTTTTTGCAAGGTAGACTCCAAGGACATAACCAAGAAGGAAACAAACAAATATTGGAATGCCCTTGTTTGCGGCTCTCCACATCATTAATGTAAAATACTGGGAAGTATCTGAGTGCACAAGCTGACCTGAGCCTTGGGTCAGCGGCCTGGGGGTGTGGTGGCTGATTGGGGGGTTTTATGTAGCATCTTGAGGTGAAGCAAAAAGGGCCATACTGGGCCAGCTGCCCTAAACGAGGGCACGGACATTGGCAGCAATGAGTGATAATGAAAATAGCCAGGACTTTATAGACATTAATTATAAATTCCACAGGATTCTGAACTCATAGATCCAGAAGGACCCTTTGTGGTAATCTGGTCTAACCCTTCATCTCACTAATTAATAAATGAATCAGTTCATTCAATAGGTAACTTTCTGAGCATTTGCTAAAGTTCAGGTATGTACTAAGGACCGAGGGGAATAATATCAAGCAAACCCAAAGTTTCTACCCACAGGAACTGAGCCTAATGTTTAGGTCACAGATCCCTTCTAAGTTCCGTTGGACAATGAGCGAGTCTTGCGTGCACTGGAGTACCGGCCACAGGGACACCACTGCTCTCTGGGCTGCTCCATTGTGCAACATCACCCATCAGGAGCTGAAATGTTCAGCTTTTTTTTTTTTTTAAAGATTTATTTATTTATGCATACAGAACTGGGGTACAGGCCAGAGGTGCAGGGGCAGTGAGAGGCTTCACCAGAGGCAGAGTGGGGAGCAGAACAGGCAGATCCACGAAGTACACTGCTGAGGGGAGCAGCGGGCAGGCCAGGAGAGGTCTGCCACGCCATGTGGTCACCTCTGGGGCAGGCGGGGATCGAACTCATGCGGAAGTGGCTTTACCTTCTCAGTGCTGTGCTTTAACCCGCTGCGCCACCAGGGAGGGCCCTGAAATATTCAGCTCTTGTTCCTTCTAGATTGAACCTGACTCTGCCTTCTGGGTTCCCACTGAACAGGCTTCTTCCTCCTCCACACGCTCATGTGTTTTAAGGAGGGAGTGGGTATTTATTTATTTATTATTTAAAAAAATTATTTATGCATACAAGAACTGGGGTACAGGCCAAAGGTGTGGTGAGGGGGGGTGGTAAGAAGACTCACCAGAGACAGAGTGGGGAGCAGAACAGGCAAATCAAGAGAAATACACCCAGCAGCAGGTTGGTCAGGAGGGGTCTGCCACGCCATGTGGGTCACCTCCCTGGTGGGGGAATCGAATTCGAACTGCAGTGGCTGCGGATCGCTTCACAGTGCTGCACTTTAACCTGTTGCGCCGCCAGGGAGGAACTGGGAATGGGTTTTAAAAGGTGTGTTGAGAGCTGTCTTCCCCTCTCCCAGGACGGAGTTGGCCTTGCTTTGCTTGACTGCTCTCTGGGCCCTCTGCCATGAGTCTTCATCTCCAAATGGAGATTTTCCTAAAGCAAGACAGACACTTTGGGTACCATAACATGGTCTGGCACCTCAGAAGTACAGACCTTTTAGGGTTAGTTCTTGATGAAGGAGCTGAAACCAAATCCCCTGGGGTTTGGACTGGGTTAAGCTGGGAGACTGTGACCAAATTTTGGCATTAGCTGTGCTAATTTTCCTCCAAATCCAGTCTCACGTCTATGCCCCAGACCTGCCCTTAGAGTTGAACTTTCTCCACTGTCTATGAGAGAGTCTTAAATACCAGAATCTGAGGTTTTCAAATTCACTCCTGATGATCCCAACATTCAGCCCCGAGGTGCCTCCCCAACTTCTTCCAGGAAGACGAGGGGCCCTCGTTAGTCAGAACCCATGGAGGCCAGTTCTGAAAGGAAGTGTGGGCCCGTAGGTCTCATGCAGGGCAGCTCTCATATTATCTGCAGGGAAGTCGCATGTTTCTTTCTTTTTGCTGCGTCTAATGTTGCCAGTGAATCTGGGTGCTGAGGCTCTAACTGTGTGAGCTTGGACAAGTTGCTTGGCCTCTCTGAAGCTCATCTCCCCAGTGGAGGAAACACTGGTATCTCTTACTGGGAACTGAGATACTGGAATTATTAAGTGAGACGACTCCTGCACTTCCAGGCCTGCCGTAGGCGTGAATAGCACCTGCTCTGACCGTAGCTCACTAAGTTGGCTTTTGTAAAGGGAGGCTCCAGCACTAGACACAAGCACCCAGGCATGGTTGTACCAAAGTCCAGAAGAACTTCTTTCTCGAACTTTTTGACACTAGAATTCTATATGTCTGAGGACTGCACAGCTTTCTAAAACCTTCAAAAAGTTCACACTTACCAAGACTCCCTCCATACCCAGCCTACCCCAATACTCTCCAGAAATGGTCGTGCTCACATTTGGCATTTCTTGCCACCGAGTTTTTTCTCGTCTTCTTTTCAAAAATAAAAATTGAACCAGATTTCACATATTGCTTTGTCACCTGCTGTTTTAAATTTGGTGCTATCTTTCACATCATTTAATATGTTCTTGTGTCATCATTCTCTTCAGTGGGCATATGGTTATCAGTGGCCCAGGAGAACCACTAGATTGCGTCAGTTACACCATTATAAACAAGGCTGCGATGAACATCCTGGTTATTACTTTAGTGCCAAGGTCACGATGACTGTGTTGGCTGAAGCTCCAGGTGTTATTACCTGCTGCTCCTCAGTTCCACCACAGCCCCACCCACCTCAATCCTGTCCTGGAGCAGTTGCTGTTTTGAGCCAAGTTCAGGGCCTGCCATGCATCTCTGCTTTATTTGATCTCACTAGACCAGCTCATCAGTCTAGGCTGTCTACAGCCATCTGGCCCCGGTTGATGTGTTTTTACAATCTGCCATTCTTTCTTCTTCTTCTTTTTTTAATCAACCACCAGTTTGGTCAACAACCCTTTTAGTTTTTCAACTAAGTCATTAATAAAAACATCGCCCAGGTCAAAGTGAGGCCACAACTTTGTGGCTGGCACCAGAGAACTTCCCCCACAATTGACCAGGTTCTGCAAATGACAAAATCTTCTCTTGGAACCTGCATTCAGCTCACATCCTCAGTCAGTTTATAATAAAGTTGATAAAACAAAGTTGGACCAGATGGTCTCAACATCCAAGTTCAGTCAAGAGAAACCATCCTCAGAAGCAGAAGCTCAGGGTCTGGGTGGAGAGCTGGGCGCTCATTGTTTCCTTTTAGCTGGGGCACGTGGCCACCTGGTGTGCTCACTGCTTTCTCGGTGATCCAGGCAGCAGGCTCCCGGGGTTACTGTCTCCCCATCAGTCAGTGACAGCTCTGGGGAAATGACTGACAATACCAGCTGAGCCCAAGTCGGGTGAGGATCCCAGCTGGGGAGCAGCACTTCAGGTTGCAACAGCAGTTTTCCCTCCCCCAACATGCAGCCTTGAGTGACAGATAGCAGGGCTGTGGGAAATCACCACCCCAGGCTTCCAGTCTGGGGTTGGCAGGGTGGGTCAGTTCCAGCAGAAAACACACAGTAGTTGTGGGAATGTCAGCTGTGTGACTGTAGGCAAGGCCTTGGCCTTTGACAGAGTCTTCAGGTCCTGTCTGGCACATGGGGTTGCATATTACTTACCTGCTAGGGGCTGATTAATGAACTTAACCAGACAAAGTAGAAAGGGCTTACAGGCTACAGTGGAGGCAGACTGGTACTGACGGGTTAGATTTGGTCGGCAGATGTGTTCTGTTTGTAGCAGTAAGACATTCTGAAGCAGTTTCCAAATATCTGGAGTCTGAGTTCTCTTGAGTGGTTAGGCCCACTATAGCTTCGTGCTCTTCGTGTGGGGAGCCACGAGTCACTCTCCCCTTTTCATTTGCCACAGTTTTTTACACCACAGCTGATTGTTCAGGCACTTCTGCTCAGCCAGCTTGATCTGCCTTACAGGCCAGGTCCTGAGTTACCCCTTGGATAGCATGGGAGAGGACAAGCTTGACTCAGCCCTTGTGTGACCTCTCAACTCAAGTCCCTCCTGCATAAATGGGGTGTAATCATGGTGGTTGAAGGTTGGGTCTGTTTTTCTTCTTGGTTAGCACCCTGCGGGCCACCCATCGAAGCTTCAGCTGGGGCCAAGTCTGACAATTGTCAGGTTAAGGGAGTTCCAAAATGCAAAACAGCAGCAAATACAAGGATGGTCTCAGGGTCCCATCCCTCCATCACAGAGGCTCAGGGAAGTGGGTTTGGGAGACTTCAGCCCAACATTTGCTTTTGTAAATAAAGTTTTATTGGTACACAGACATACATGATACACAACATCTATCCTGCTTCCTCAAAAACACTTATTGCCTGTCCCTTTACAGATCCTGGGTCCAGGTGCTGCCACTTCCTGCCCCCGCCCATCCTTCTCACCTCTAGGAACTCATGCTGCCACTGTCCCTCTCTGTCCTCAGCCTCTCCATCTCCTGTGTCCTTTCTCTCTTGCCTGGAACACTTGCCTTATCCTACAAACCTCCCTTCCCATTCATTGCCGGACCCTTCTTGAAGGAGTTGTCTACATTTATGTCTCCACTGCCTCCCTGTGTTGACAGGTGCCCTGATGAGGGCATCTGTTTCTAGAACCAATGGCCACTTTCTAGCAGCAGCCTAGAAGAGGTGTGTGTGTGTGTGCGCGCGCCCGCCTGCTGAGCCCCCATCCTGTGTGTCCCCAGCCCTTCCTCCACCTCACTCACCAATTACATGGTGAGGTGGGAAGGAAGCAGGATCATGAAGAGGAAAAACACAGGCTGGGGCGTCAGACAAGCCTGGGGGCCACACGGTGTGTAGATTGCGACCCCAGGCCGGGGCGTCAGACAAGCCTGGGGGTCACACGGTGTGTAGACTGCGACCCCAGGCTGGCCCCCTCACCCCACCCTGGCCTCCTCACCCCACCCTGTGTTCTCCACATGGGGGTGAGATCATCCTGCTGGTGCACATGCTTAGTACCTGGTATCTGGAGTCTCCCCTTCTCGCTCAGCCATACTGGGGGATCCTCCTTCCTGGGGCAGTGGGAGGGGGGCAGAGGTGCCTGCCAGGTGCTGCAGGAGCTTAGAGGTGGCGGCCCAAGGCCCAGTTCCTTCCTGGACTGCCTGACCCTTTCTTTTTTGGGGAGGGTGGGGGCTCAGAATGAAAGTGCCCAGCCGATGACAGGCTGCAGAAGGCAGAGTCACGGGGGCTGAGGGGCCTTCTGAAGCACAGGTGCCGGGGCCTGGCAGAGAAGGCCAGGCGGTTGCTATGGAGAGAGAAATGTTATGCGGTTAACGTGTTTGACTGGCGGCAGCCTTGAGAAATACCCACGTCCCTCTGGGCCGCAGAACCATCCATCACTCCGGAAAGGTTCCTTTCATGATGAGGGTTATCTATTTGGCTAATAAAACTGCAATCACAACCCCACAGTACCGACAGCCCTTCCCTTCCTACCTATTGCATGAAGCCCTCTCCCGTCGGTAAGGAGCCAGAGGCGTCTTTCTGTCTGCCACTGAGCCGGGTGCTGGGGGCACATGCCGTGTGCAGGGTCGAGCAGTGAGCTGGTGCAGTGCTGGCTCATGGGCGCTGTTAGTCTGATCTCATGCAAGATGAGCCGGCCTCAGCCGAGGAGGCTGAGGAGGGAGGTTCTGGCAATGAGCAAAGTGTGAGTTTGGCACAGAATGTTGGTGGAGGTGGCCCTGAGGAGGAAGCAGGACACTCTCACATGAGATGAAATTATGGGGTGGCGGGAGGAGAGCGAACAACAGTGATGCATCTGTTTGACCGGGGTGCTGTTCCAGACACTGGCCTACGTGGGGTTGTTCACACGACAGAGTTCCTTTGGTTGCAAGCGACAGAATCCCAGTGCAGAGTGGCTGAGACAAGAAATGCTTAGGGGCTCAGGTGTCCGGACTCAGGAGGCGCTGTGCTGACAGGGCGTTAGGACTCTTTTTCATGCCAGGTAGGGAAAGACCACTAGCTGCTTCCAGGTGCACAGATTTTGTTTCTCAGGAGGATGTCTTCTCTTTCCTGGAGGCAGCTTGGATAATCCCAGGGAAGAGCTCCTCTTGGCTCAGATCCAGTCAGGTGGCTACTCCAGATAGTCTCCAGGGCCATGGGGAGTGGTGGCTGGTAACATTCCACCAAAGGCTAGAACTGGGATGTGAATGAAGGTGGATGCGATTGTTTGTCAGGAGTCATGGGGTGGGGGTTGGCACTGATGGTACAGAAATAACCCTGGATAGTCATCTTAAATCTTTTTCCTTATTTGCTTAAAAATTTGAATAACTACATGCTTTGGTGAAGTTTTCTCACCAAAACTTAGACCCCGCTCTCCTGGAGCTTACAGTTTTATGAGGGAGACAGGTAGTAAGTTAACAATGACACATAATTTTAGGGAGTATTAAGTGAAATGAGATTAAAGTAATTAGGAAAGATGGGGTGGGGGGTGGAGATGCTACGTTAGATGTGGTAATCAGGGGAGAGCTTTCTGAGCAGAGCTGCCTGTGGGGGCATGAGTCATACCCAGACTGCAGAGGGAGTGGCATGTGCAAAGGTCCTGAGGTAGGAGTGAACCTAGTATATTCTGGGAATAGGCCATCTCGTTGGAACGGCTCAGCCTAGAGAGGGGAGTCAGATGGGTCCCAGTAGCCAGGGTCAGGTCACACAGGGCCACCTTTGGGGCATGGTATGGAGTTTGGATTGTATTGTGAGTGTGTTAGGATGCCATTTGATGTGATACCCTTTTCCTCATAGATAAGGAATCAGAGTTCCAGGGAAGGTGAAGTATACTTGCCTGAGAAAGAAAGTCTTCCCTGATGGAACCATCTGTCTGGAGCCAAACCTTGCTTTATTTCTTCCAAACCATGCACTTTCTTCTGGTTAGCGAGGAAAGAAACTGAACAAGAGTCCGAGTGTCTCCTCTGTCTGTGCCTCTGTGAGGTAGCACAGATGGTCTTCTGAGAGTGAGGAGGGGCTCATCGGGGGCAGCAGAGGGTGGATGCTGAGCGCATGGGGTGAGGTGAGGGGTAAGGAGGGGTGGGCTGGACTGCGGGCCAGTAGAGAGCCAGCAGGAGCCGAAGACTGGGAATTAGTAATGGAGTGGACCAGCACAGTTATTTGATTTTCTCTAGCAGTTGCTGGCAGACAGCCGGCCTGAGATGGGAGCAGAGAGGAAGGATGAATGAACACCGAGGGTGGGATGGCAGCTTCAGGGTGCTAGTGAGGATGTGATTGAAGTGACTTAGACATGGATTCCTAGGAAAACCATGCTTTGCTTTGCCTAGGGCTGGTTCAATATTATATATATATATTTTTTTTCAGCAAAGGGAGTTACTTAAATGCTTAATTCATTGAGGCTCATTTGTAAGATCTTGCATTCTGGAAATCTCAAACCCCAAATTTCTGTCTTTGAAGCCCTAGGTACCTCGGAATGTGATTGTATTTAGAGAAAGGGCCTCTGGGGAGGTGATGAAACTAAGAAGAGACCGGCCTGACTGGTGTCCTTGTGAGAAGGGGAATTGGGACTCACGTGCACAGAGGGAGAGCCATGTGGAGAGGCTGCAAGGGGCCCACCAGCTGCAAGCCAAGGAGCAAGGTCCCAGAAGCCAACACATGATCATGAAGCTCCAGCCTCCAGAACACCAGGAAGAGAAACACCGGTGGCTCCCTGAGTCAGCCAGTCCGTGACAGCCAGCCTTCTGAGAGCCAGCGGAGGGGCGTTTTGTGAGGACGGTCCTAGCAGATGGAGGTAATCCGAACCAGAAAACTCTTTTTGGTTCACCTGTACCTGATGTGGTCCAACGGGCCCAGCTTGATCCTGCTCATACCTACCTTTCTGTTTTTGGGGAAACCAGGGGTACCCTGGAACCCCCAACCTTGCATGCTCTAAAGAGGTGTGGTCACCCTGTGTACAGGTACAAAACACATTCGTAGTTTAACAGAACTTGGAGACATATTAGCAGAGACACAGGAAGGGAGCCATCTGCAGAGACGAGGGAGCGAGACGTGGGGAGGTTGGTGGTGGCGGTCCTTACCTTGATGTCTACTCTGATTTTGTTCCTTAGCCCCAGCCTTGCCTGGCCCCTTCTGCCCCCTTTCATTGGTTCCTTGTCAGAAGGTGCCTTAGACTTGTGGCAAGATTTTGGGTCTCAGTGATCCCACTTCGGGCCAACCCTGCCGGGCTGGACATTCACCCAGAAGGGGGATGAGTAACTTGGGGTGTTTTATTGAACCGAGTATGTTTTCTTTTTGTGTGCATGAAGGGCCGGGCCCCATTTAGAGCAAGCAAGTTTGGGGGTCCTGGGGTGCCTCTCTTCTCCTCTTTCCCTTCCCTGGTATCTCTTACCTCACTGGCCTTAAACTTCTTTCTTTACTTTGGGTCTCTGCTCATTCTGTTCCCTCCGCTTAGAACTTCTTCTTTCAGGTAACTCCTTACTTTTCAGATTTCGGCTCAAGGGTACCTTTGTTAGGAAAGCTTTTGTATCTCTCATGCCCCCATCACTGCCAGCACCCCTCACACCAAATCAGCCCTCTGACTTGGATGTTGTTTGGGGTAGATTCCTTGGGAAGTAGCTTCTGGGGCAGAAATAAGCCTGGGAAGCTTATTGGGGAGCACCCATGGGGTCCACAACCCTTGGTCAGGCTGGTGCAGGAAGTGGGGATGGGCAGTGGAGAGACTGAGTTTTGATCCCATCAGAACAAGGCTAAAGTTAATTCCAGAAGGAGTGGAGAACTGGGATGGTCCCAGAGTTTTCACCTTGAGGTTGTAGGGTTGCCCCCTGGGAAGAGGTGTGACTTCTGTCAAGGCGACTGAAGGTTAAGAGCAACTCCTGGAGAAGATGCAAGTGCCAGCGTTTGTATCCAGTGCTCCTGGTGGTTGGAGGGAGTAAGCCCCTCAGTGCTGAAGTAAGTGTGGGGGCCGGGTTGGTGCACCCCGTGGCATCTGCTGTGTTCTCACCTTTCCTGCAAAGCCTTCGGCACGTTGCACGTTGCTATTTGTGTGATTATGCTATTAATTTTGCCTTCTCTGCTAAGTTCAGAACAGAGGGGACCCCCTTGGCAGGAAACGTGATGCTCCCTACGGCACAGAGGAGGCGACGGGATGGACATGTATATATGAGGATGATGACGAACCAGACAGAAGAGCAGAGACATCAGGAAAACCGAGGAGGAGCTATTTGTGTGAATCTGTAGTGTGAAAACCAAGACACCCCAGGACCCCCAAACTTGCATAGTCTAAAGGGGTTCAGCCATCTATTTATTAAGACAAAGCATCCTCCGTCTGAAAGAATTTTAATAGATTAGTGTGCATAGAGAGGGGAGAAGAGGAAGGATACATTTTCCCAATAAAACACCTGAAGTTATCCATCCCCTCCCGGGTTAATGCCCAGCCAAACAGGCTTGGCCCCAAGTGGGGCTACTGAGACCCCAAAAATTGCGACAAGTCTGAGGCACCTTTGAGGAGGGGACAGTGGGGAAGAGGAAGAAGGGGCCAGGAGAGTCTGGGGTAAAAGGAGAGTCTGGGGTGAAAGACCACAGATCAAGGTAAAGGCTGCCACGGTCAGCCCCCAGGAGACCATGTCTTGAGCCCACGTGTCCCCATCCATGTCCCCCAAGCCCTGGTACGTGGGACTTCTTCACAGGTCTGCTCCACGCACCTCCTCCAAGTCTTTTCAAATGCTCCTCCAGTGCCGCCCAGTCCCCCCTCAGCTTCCCCTTCCTGAGCGGGGCAGGGAACATGGACTCTCCCTTTCTTGTGGCGATCACCCCTCTCTGTAACAGCAAAAAGACTTGAGGTTGCTTGTTATTGTAGAAAACAAGGGAGTGGAATGAGAGGGGAATGGTAGTTCATTTGCCACCTGCTGTGCGCCCAGTTTCCCTATTTAATCCCGTAACAACCCTGGGACTAAGGATTGTGGTGGCTTGAGAAGGGTGGACGGAGGTCAGCCGTCTCTAAGAGAAGGCTGAGTGGTTGGCTGCTGAGAGATCTCTGAGCCTGGCATCAGCTTTCGGGCTTTATCTTAGAATAACTATAGCCAGCTGCTGGCTCCTTGGGCTCCCCTTGTCTCTGTTCCAGGCTAGGCAAGCTCTCTCTGTCCACACAATCTTTCGCTAACTGATTTAGTTAATTAGGTTTCTGCTTCCTCAATTACTGTCACCCCTCCCTCTTTTCTTCCTGTCACCATATCCAGGCCACCATGAGTAGCATTTGGGGTCTTCTTAAACTCTGATCAGTTTCAGGCCATCTCTGGTTCCTGCCGACAGATGGCATATCTTCGCCTTCTGAGGATTTGACTGACCCAGCTCTCAGTGGCTGTTTTCATTTCCAGGTTCTACACTCACACGCATGTGCTGGAGTTGGGCATTATTACTGTTTTGCTGATAAAGGTCTGAAACTCAGAGAGGTCAAGTCCCTGGGCCAGAGGTATCTATGGGGAGAGAAAGTTTGATGCCTGATCCCTGGCTCCCAAGGCGATATAGGGCAGGGATTAGAAAGGAAAGACCTCAGGTTTCTTGGGAGCCTCTGGGCAGAGAGAGTTTTGCAGGCTTGTTCTTGAGCTCCTGGGTCTTGGTGCCAGGTGAGCTGGGGCTCCGGACACTGTGAGCCACACCCTTGCTATGTGGGGTGGAGTCTACCAGGTGGTCCCAGTAGGAGGTGACTGGCACAGTTACCTGTGGTTGGGTAGGTTGAGTCTGAGGGCAAAATGGCCTGACGTTCACTTGCTACTCACCAACCTTTGTGTCCTGGTTTGGGCTGCCGTAATCTGGAGAAGGTGCATCTTCTTCCTACCATAGGGGACACCATATTATGATTCCACCACCTGCGAAAGGGACCCTTCCCTAGTTCATATCAGGGCTCCTCATGTGCCCGGCCCCAGCTGGGCCAGCTCTTTGCTCCTCTCAGTTCACTTTCTAGGGTGGAAGCTCACAGTTGGGCACCAGCCATGCCTCTCAGGGCTCAGCAGACCCTATCGGGCGTCTCTGCTGACCCAGGAGAGAGCAGCAGGCAAACCCAGAAATTAGCTTGAGAATGATGCCTTGCCAGGCAGAGCTCTGCCGCCTCCGCTGAACCCCCAGCTTTCTGGAAAGCCCTTGAGGCAGTCAGGACAAGGTCAAACACTTCTGCGCAGCGCGTCCCTGCAGGGGGATTTGTTCCGGGAAGGGAATTACATTTCAATTTGATTTAATTCAATGAGAATGACACCAAATTGATCAGCTGGTAAAATGCCATTTGATGGGCAGATCTGCTCTTTCCAAGTCAATAGGAACCACCACAAAAATTAGTCTTGCTTTTTCAGACAGAACTGAAAGTTTTACCCATTTCCTTTGCCTCTTAAAAAGGGCT
Source organism: Condylura cristata (assembly GCF_000260355.1). Classification (NCBI taxonomy): domain Eukaryota; kingdom Metazoa; phylum Chordata; class Mammalia; order Eulipotyphla; family Talpidae; genus Condylura; species Condylura cristata. The sequence continues at coordinate 17,528,486 of NW_004567109.1, read as the reverse complement.
CAAATTCCCTGAAGGTGGAGGGTATTTTCCTGACAGCTCTGTTATCAAGGGCAAAGTGATTAACTACCAGGCACCCAGGAAATACAACTCTAGCGTCAGGTAATTAACCACCGTGTACCACATTTTTGTGCCTCTTATTTTTCAGATTCTTGGGGCCTCAGTTTTGCCACCTGCAAAATGGGTATGGAGCCTCTCTCAGCTCACCTCTGGGTGATTTTCTCTGAACGAGGTGAAGACTAACCACAGTGTACCGGCACCAGGGCGATACTGCATTGCTCCAGCAGCCACAGACCCCATGTTGACACCGGGCAGCTGCCCAGGGCGTAGGCACTGAGCGCCCCATGTCTTGTAACAATGCCAGCAGGTAGACTGAGTAGTTCTCTATTGCAATTTTGGAATTTGGAATGATTGAGCATTTTGTTTACTTTTGCTTATGTATCATTCCTGTTGGAGACACACCAGAGAGCTGGTGTCTCATTCAGGAGAACTGAGCTCAGCTGCACTCACCTCCCGCATCTCTCAGCTGCCTTAGTTCACCTGGCTTCCGGTGCTCAGCTCCCTCCCACTTCTCACCCACCTCCCACCGCTCCCAGTAGCTCAAGCTGGAAGCCTTTCAGTGCTACTCTACAAGCACATTGAAGACTTTTCATAAAGTCTCAGGATTTTGGTTGTATTTATGAAGATCTTAGCTATTAAAATGTGTAAAACAGTGCTGTTCTTCTTTATTAGGTTGCTTTTGTTTTTTTAACAAAAGAAAAACATTTCCCTATAAAGGTTTTGAGTGGTAACCTAACGTCATTGTTTCCATTTGCCCTGTGAGTTTTGCAAAGTATGATTTATTTTATTTTTCATTAAAAAATGGATAAAAACCTCGTAACATAAAATGTGCCACCTTTACCACTATAAGCATACGGTTCCCTGGTATTAAGTACCCATCGTGATGTCGCGATCACCACCATACATTCTCAGAGCCTGTCACTTTATAAAAATGAAACTAGCACTAAATCCTCATGGACTCCAACTTCCGGGACCCAGAAATCCCCTTTCTACTTTCCCTTGCTCTGATTTGGCCACTCCAGGCTTCCTCTGGTGCTAGCTAGTGGTACAGAAGCCAAAAAACGAAATCATGAGCTTTCAAGAGAAGAAGCAGCTTAATGCGAGGTCACCTGTCAGGAGGCTGGACCTTCTCAGACCAGTGTCCCCGACGATGAGGCTTTGGGCAACCCATCACAGCCACCACTGGCTACTACGGTTTCTATGAGAATAGAGCCAAACAGTATTAGTCCTTGTGACTGGTGGATTTCATCATGTGCTCAAGGCTCATATTGTAGCAGGTGCCAGAAGTTCCTTTTTATAAATTTAGGGTTGAATGATATTCCACTGTACATAGAGATCACACTTGGTTTCTCCAGAGGCTGGTGTGTTTCCCAAACCCAACAACCAATTCTCGGACTCTCTGGAAACCAGTTCTCTGACTCTGTCCCATAAGCATGCCCTCCCCCACCAGCCCCTTCAGATTCCAGTCATAAGCCCTAGGTGGAAGGTACTTCTGGCGGGCTATAACTTGGAGGTTCCCACATCTCCCTTTCTGGTTTGAGAATTGGCCAGAATGGTCAGAGGACTCGGGAGCCATTTGCCTTACCAGTTAATGATAAGAGGGCATAAGTCAGAGAGTTTCAAGTGGAAGAGATGCAGAGGGCAAAGTGCGGGGGTGGAACTTCCAATTTCTCCCCAGGCACCTCATCTTCCAGGTAAGCTGATGTGTTCACCAGCTGAGAAGCTCATCAAATCTCATTGCTGAAGAGGTTTTACCAGCTTAGTTTCTGCTCCCTTCCCTCCCCTGGAGGTCAGAGGTGGGGCTGAAAGTTCCAACCCTAATTACTTGGTCTTTTTGGTGACTTGCCCCATCCTGAAGCTATCCCAAGCCACCCCAATTTACCTCATGAGAGTCTCCTCATTAGCTCAAATGCAGGTGTGGATGAAAGGGGCTTATTGTGAGTAACAAAACCCTCCCATTGTTCTGGAAATTTCGAAGGTTTTACAAGCACCTGTGCTGGGAACCAGGGACAAAGACTAGATATATTTTTGTATTACACCATACCTAGGGTGGTGGCAGTTTTAGGCATTGTGTCCCAGCACAATAGAACTGGCTGTATTTTCCATTTGCACACAATGAAATGGAGAGCCAGAGTGGCTTTCCCAGTAAATCTCAGTGTTGGCCTCTAGCAAATAAGCAGCCATCTCATCTCACCAGCAAAATGGGTTTATTTGGAAATAATAATGAAATGCATTCGAACTTGGAGTCTTATGGTGAGGAGAAGTAAAGTTGAGTGGGATTGCTGTCAATTCAGAGTCCATTGAGGGGGCTGGGAGCTGCAGGTGTGTGGCTTTTCACTGAGAGGGTGGTGCTCCCTCAATGAGAACTGGCTGTGCTCACTCTGGTGGGGCTTTGCCTCTGCCCTCCCCCACCTCCCTCAGGGGCAGCAAGCAGCCTCACTTCCTATGGGAATGCAAGGCCTGTCTCTTCCTCTTCCACTTCCAAGCCTTTTCTTCCACAAGGTGTGCTGAGTGTGGTGCCTGAGAACTCTTTTCTAGCCTCCTGACTTCATTTAAATGAGTTTTCTGTGTGCTACTTTTCTTTTTTACAGATTTATTTATTTATTCATTCAGGAGCTGGGGTGCAGGCCAGAGGTATGGTGGTGTGGTGGGGGGAATTCACCAGAGACAGAGTGGGGAGCAGAACAGGCAGATCGAAGAAGTACCCTGCTGAGGGGAGCAGCAGGCTGGTCAGGAGAGGTCTGCCGCGCTATGTGGGTCAGCTCCCTGGTCTGGGATGGAACTCATGCTGCAGTGGCTGCAGATTGCTTCCTAGTGCTTCAACTTAATCCCTGTGCACCAGGGAGGTACACTGCGGGTTAACTTTCACACCAGCTAATAAACAGGAGGTCTGGGATTCAAACCCAGGCTCTGCTGATTCCACAACTTGTGCCTCACCCGCTTCGTTACCCCGCTTCCTTTTCTCATGTATTGTCACCAATCCAGATGATGATGTCTGCAAGTCACTTTGGTTATTAATTTCCTGTTGTTAACAGAAGCTATAGCGTCTGAAATCTCTGCTGCACCATCTGGATTTTTTTTAATAAAAACTTGAGGAATTTCCAGGGGTTTCTGTGCACCGCATATGCCTAATAGCAAGGGAAAAAATTGCTATTTAAAGGCAGAAATGCCTACAGCCACTTTTACATGCCAGGTGGGGGTGAGGCGGGGGGCTGACAGAAGGAAGACTGCTCTTTTGTTTAAGAAAACACTATAAATAGGCTTTTTTGATTATTCAAGGGAAAGCTTACTCCCTGCCCCTACCTTTCATAGCCTCGAAGGCACAGGCTCTGTGAGGAAGTAAATTGCCCAACAAAATAAATTAGGAGGAATCAGGGAACTGTTTGCTGACAGTTCAAGAGAAAGGGGGTTGTCAGGACCATGAAAACTCAGGGAAAAGAGAGATTGAAGAGTTTGTGGCAAGCTGGGCTTTGGCCCCAGAAGGGCCACAATTCATGACCGTGTTGGGCTGGTTGAGGAACTCTGAGCTGGTGACTATTCAATTCTATTGTTTTTCACTTTTTCAGGTTAAGTACCACATTTTAATTTAGACATTTAAGCTCCTCTTATTTTGCAAACTTCAAATGCCCTACTTAGTAGAAACAGGAGGGAGAAATTTTGGCTAGTTGAAGGCCCAGGCACTGAGTCCTCAGGAGAAGCAGGAGAGAGGCTGTGGGGGAAGGGCCGTGAGGTGTGAGGGGCTGAGGGCTGGGTTGGGGTTTGGGGTCCGGAGCAAGAAGTAATGGGCAATGGCAGCAGAGGCCAGGAACCAGCCTGTTCCTCCTCAGCGGCTGGGCTACTTGTGCGGCTAGTGGAAGGAAGAATGCTCCTGTCCTGTCTCACCTCAGGGAGGAAGTGACAGCAAAGCTATTAAAGATTTGGGAGAGGACACTTGGAAGAACCACACGAGGAGAGACACATGGGACAGCCTCCCGGAAGGACGGTGCCCTTGTTTCTTGACCTTGGACTTGCACAGGGACTGGGGGACATGGAATAGAGACTTGTAGAGACACTTGGGAGAGAGGCAGGGGAGAGACCCGTGGGGAGGCTGCCTGTGGCAGTCATTACCTTGATCTGCACATTGATTTTGCTCCTTTCATCCCAGACTTGCCTGGCCCCTTCTGCCCCTTCTCTGGGGCTCCCCACCAGTGGGTGACTTAGACTTGTGGCAAGGTGTGGCCTCAAGTGCCCCACTTTGGGCCAACCATGGTTAGCTGGGCATTTAGCCATGAGGGGCTGGGTAACTTTGGGTGTTTTATTGGGAAACAACTATCTCTTCTTTTTTTCCTCATGCATACTAAAGAGTATGCTTTGTCGTTATTTGGTGGATGGCAGAGCCCATTAGAGTGTGTATGTTAGGGGGTTCTGGGCTGCCCCTCAGTCTGCTGCTAACACTCAGAAGACACCAGGCATCCTCTGCTGAGGAGTTGGCCCCAGGGGTCTCGTCTGGGCTGTGTACCCTACTTCTGTTCCCTAACGGTGTGTACTTCCTAACGACATGCACAGTAGTGACCTCTTTTGGTTAGTGTTGCTGATCTTGTTTGTTAGATTTGATAATCACTATGACCTCTTCCTCACAGGGGTGTGAATAAGAGACTATTTTGTCTAAGGTGTCCAATGTCATCATTTGGGCTTGACAGGCCCAAATGGTTTTACTTGTTTTGCATACTTAGGAGACTCCCTGCTTTCCATATACATCGCCTCTTTAAACCTTCACAATCACCCTATAAGTTGGTTTGATCCAGTTTTATGGAGGAGGAAAGAGGCTTCAGAACAATCAAGGTCACAGAGTGGGGGGTCGGGCAAAGCTGGGATGTACCCAGGGTACCTCTACCTTTAAGCCTCTACTTGGCTTTGACCACAGTCACTTCTATCTTTGTCCTTAGGAACGACTGCGAGTTCGAGCCATCCTTTGGCCTAGAACGTCTCTCGGCAGAGCCTCGCCAGTACCAGAGTCACCTGGAGGGTTTATTAATGCAGATTTCTGGCCCCACCCCCAAGGCTCCCCAAAGCTGAGCAAATGTGCATTTCTAGCAGGCACACTAGTGACCAGAGCAGGGGTCTGAGGGCCACATTGCAAAGTGTGGGCCTGGGGTGACCTTTGTGACCATGACTGAGAAACCAGGAAATTAAAATCGATAAAAGGGAATGTCCAAAATGGAGCCAGAAGCCATAGGAGAGCAGAAAGTGTCGCATCTACCACACCTGACCGGTAACTCACACTTACAGCTGCCTGATCATCCCTGCAGACCAACATCCTGACTGACACTGGAACTGGGGAGTCTGGAAAGATGGCGCCAGGTCTTCCCAAAAGCAGGCAAACGTTGTCGGATCTTGGCTGCTAAGGACACATATTGTTGCATCCAGATAGCCCTCTTTTTGGGCAAATTTTTCGTCCTTCATTTTAAGAATTGTATTGGCTTACCCATCGGAGTCAGTTCTGCCTTCCTAAGCTTTGCATCTTTCTTCCCACATGGGAACACTCACATGGCCTGGCCCTGTGGTGTGGCTGAATTGCTGTTTCCAAAACATCTCCAACAAATGCCTTGCTGTCATTTGCTGATGAAGTGCTGACTCGAGGTTGAATTATTCTTACTTTCTACCTTCCTAGGTAACCTGAGCACTGTCCCCAAGTCCCCTATGTCCCCTGAAGTGTCCTGCATCTTCACAGGACTCATCACCTTACATACAGACTGGGTTCTGGATGGCTGTGTGGCCCTGGCCAGCTCCTTGGCTCTGTCTGTGTCTGGACTGGGCTGTTCTCAGGGCTCCTTCTTCTTCTTGTCAAAGCGGCCATACCTCTGTGGCTCTAGCACAACAGCACTGAGGTCAGATGAGCTGGAGGGGGGGTGGATGTCAGGGGCCAGACCCTGGAGGACACTGGTCCCTCCCCTTGAAAGCAGGTGCAGGGGCTTGGGGACTCAGGAAGCACATAGATTCAGGGGCTCCAATGGCCTCACTGCAGCTCTCCCCCTGCCTTACACACAGCCTTCACCTGGGAGACAGGGCGGAATTCTAAGCAGAGAGGAAAACATCTTAATATATGGTGTCTTTCAGTAGTGGTTTAAAGGGCTTGAGAGACAGACTGTCAAATGCAGTCCCTGGGTACCCAGACCAATATGCCTCTGCTCCTGACGCCTGTCTCTTGTCTCGCATTGGGAGGCGAGTGGTGTCATGTGCTGTGAGTGTGCATTGGCCTGAGTGGGGAGAGGCGCCTTCTGTAAAGGAGGAAGCAGCTGCAGTGCTACTGCCTGGTGAGCGACTCCATGGAGTTTGCTGGGGACTGGCAGACCGGACGCTGGTTTTGGAGAGACTCCCAACAACCCCATGAGCTAGGGACTGTCCTTACCTGCTTTACAGAAATGGAGGCACAGAGAGGTTAAGTCACTTGCTTGAAGGGGTCCAGCTGCTAAGTGTCATGGATGAGATTTGAACAGACATGTCACTGAAGAAAGTACACAGATGGCAAAAAAGGGCACGAAAAGATCTTCAGTGTCATCAGTCAAAGCCACAGCGGGATGTCACGGCACACCAGTGAGAGTGGCTCACAAGCAAAATCCTGAGCACATCAAGTGCTGTCAAGGGTCTACAGGAACTTGAGCTCTCATACAGTGCTGGAGGGGCAGGAAAAAGACACAAGCACAATGTGGAGTTTCTTAAAGAGTTCAATGTCTACCTGCCCAGGACCTGCCATTCCACTGGTGCTTACCCAAGAGAAAAGACAGCATGTACCCACACAGACACTTGCCCATGAATGTCCCTACCGGTTTATTTTGTGATGACCCCAAGCCAGAAAGAACTTGATGATGATCAACAGGTAAGTGGATAAACAAAGGGTGGCAAACTTGTATGTGGGCTATTTCTTTTTTTCTCTTTAAAGATTTATTCGATTTATTTATGCACTCAAGAACTGGGGTATAGACCAGGGTGCCTGGGTGGAGTGGGTGAGAGGATTCACTAGAGTCAGAATGGGGAGCAGAACAGGTGGATCTACTGGAATACACTGCTGAGGGGAGCAGCGGGAGAGACAGGAGAGGTCTGCTGTGCCCTGTGGATCATTCCCTGGCCGGGGATCCAACTCTAGTTGCAGTGGCTGCGATAGCTTGGTAGCACTGTACTTTAACCCCTGCGCCACCAGGGAGGCCCCTATGTGGACTACTTCTAAGTCATAAAAAGAAACAAATTATTGATCTGTGCAATTGCAAGATGTATCTCAAAAAAAAAAAAAAAAACACGCTGAAAGAAAGAAACCAGAAACAAGTTTGGGAAAATGCAGGCTAATTTATGTGACAGGAAGCAGATCAGGGGTTGCCTGGGGATGAGGGTTGGGGAAGGAGGAGGATTTGAAGGGGATTACCAAGGGTGCAAGGAATCATGGGTGAAGGTGGGGGCAGGATGGAGGGGTTCATTGTCTTAATCGTGGTGATGGTTTCTAGGAGTGTGCCTATCTCCAGACTTCTCAAGTGGTGGACTTCAAACACGTGCAGGGTGTTATATGCAATTATGCCTCAGCAAGGCTGTTAATAATAATAAAAACAAGCCCAGACAGCACTCTGTCTCTGGAGCTGGCACCCTTATTTATCCTTGTTCTTGTTCTTTTCGCAGCTGTGCTGTGCAGGGCAGGGCTGACTACGTGACTGTTCCAGGCAGATAATAATAGCAACTGAGTTTGTGCTATGATATGGGTCCATCTTCCCGGCCCTCAGCCCTCTTCAGGCAGATCCCATTTCATAATACCCATTTAGCGGATGTGGTGAGGGGAAATAAGTGACATACTGAAGTCGGGAGTGGGGGGTAAGGGGGGTGGAGGTGCTGGGAAGAGGCCAGAGCCCATGCTCTTTGGTACTTTCAGGAGAATGGACAACCACCCTTCAAGGAGGGAGATAAAGAGGGAAGCAAGCCCAGCTGCTTCCAGAATTTTCGGTTAGGGTCAAAGAGCAGTCCAGCCAGCTTGTGGCTGACCCCTGAAAGGGTTAACCCTGGCCGCTAGAGTTCCTTTAGTTCTGGCATCCAGGCACATGAAAGGAGAAACATTCCTTCCTTAAAAAGCCACCTCTGTGGCTTCACTCACTTGTGTTTTAGGGGCAGAGCTGATCCTGCTGCTTCCCCGGCCCACACCTCTCCAGGGCTCAATTTTCTCATCTATAGAACAGTGACACTTAGATGTATTTTCTAGTGTTTTAAAACAGGAGTCAGTAAGTTAAGGGATGTAAAAGTGCTTAGACACCGACAGAGCCCAAGAAAAGTTTGGGTATTTTACAGCTATCTTAAATGGGCTCTAATTAAAAAAAAGTGTGATTCAAATATACACACATAGAGGGCCCTCCCTGGTGGTGCAGCGGGTTAAAGCACCAGCACTAAGAAGCTGAAGCCACTTCAGCATGAGTTGGATCCCCGCCCCGGAGCTGACCCACATGGCACGGCAGACCTGCCCGCTGCTCCCCTCAGCAGTGTACTTCATCAGTCAGCCTGTTCTGCTCCCCACTCTGTCTCTGGTGAATCCTGTCACCACCCCTGAACCTCTGGCCTGTACACCAGTTCTGTGTGCACAAATAAGTAAATCTTTAAAAAAAAAGACACACATAGAACTTATTTTAATCATCTCTAAGGATGAAGCCCAGTGGCATTGCGTAAACTTACAGTGTTGTAGACTGTCACCGCTGCCTACTTCTGACATGTTTTATCGTGCCAGGTGGGCACTGCCCATCCCTCCTGTCCTCCTGTCCGGCCCTGCTCTTGGGGGTGACTGCTGTCCTACTCTGTCTCTAGAGGTGGCCTCCCCTAGGCACGTCTTTAAGGGGAACGAAACGGGACCCCCAGGCCTGCTTTGACCACTGCTTTTGCGTTTGTGGCAGTGGCGGGAGATGATGGGACTCTGGAGACGGTTGTGGATAGCGGATCACACTGTTTCTGGAGCGGAAGGTGGAGTGCAGGGGAGCCCTCTGCTGAGAGTCCCACGGGCTCCCTGCAAGGCTGGATTTGGTGTCTGCTCGTGGCTTGTGTGCGTTGCCAGGCTGCTGCGGTCCATCCCAGTGAGCTGGTCGTACTCAGCAGCTGTCTCAAGGGCTCTGAAAAGGGTTGATTTGGGTTTCACTTCATTATTTAAACATGGTGATAAGCAAACCCACTGGAATGGATCTCAAATGAAGAGTTTGAGGGAGCAGATTGTGCAGATTTTAGAGCAGGGGAGGGGACCCTGATCTTTCTGTTTAAAGAAAAGGCCCTACCATGGCAAGAAAGTGGCGGGAGGACCCTGCCAGTAACAGGGGCTTCTCAGTGTGATCAGAGTTTTCCCACACAGGGTGGGGATTAGTTGGTTCTTGAGGTAGATGCATGTCCCACCCTACTCGTCCTTCTTCCTGTGTGCCCATTATGGGTGGAATGGGGTTCCCCCCAATTCCTATGTTGATGTACTAACCCAGCACTCAGAATGGGAGCTTACTTGGAGCTAGAGTCATTACAGATATAATTAGCTAGACAAGGCCGTGCTGGAAGAGGGAGTAGGTGAGGACCTATTCCTATATGTTGGGTGCCATCCACAAAGGGGAAAGACACCTTGTCAAGGTGAAGGCAGAGATTGGATGGTATTTCTACAAGCTAAGGAACATCACAGATGGCCAGAAACCCACCAGAAGCTAGGAGAGAGACCGGGAACAGACCTCTCTCAGCCCTCAGAAGGACCCACCCCACGGACACCTCAGCCTGCACACTGAGGCAACCCCGTCCACTGCATTTTGTCTGGGCAGCCCTAGTAAACAAATATCTTGGCATGATCTGCATTTAGAAAGGGGTTCTGTGTCCCCTCCCCTTGAAATTGGGTCATTTTTCTGAGTCTTTGGGCAAGTAGAGTGAGCAGCGATGGCAGTTTCTGAGACAAGGCTGTAAAAGGCGATAAGGTTCCCGTCAAGCTGGTGGGGTGCCTGCCCTGGAGCCTCATCACTGGCCACACTGTCTGACTGTCCAGTCTCCTTTAGCTTTGGCGTGTAGAGGAGGCAGTAGATCTCAGTAGATGGAAGGATAGGACTGGCGCTATGGAACGCTGTATGGAGATTTCTCAGACTATTAAAAACGGAGCTACCATATGACCCAGCAATTCCACTCCTAGGGATCTACCCAAAGGACACAGAAACACTAATGTAAAAGGTTCATGCACTCTGTGTTTATCACAGCACTGCTTACAATAGGTAAATCCTGGAAACAACCCAAATGCCCAAATCTAGATGACTGGATCAAGAAGATATGGTTTATATATTTAATGGAATATTACTCAGCAAGCAAAAAAGATAAACTCATGCCATTTGCAGCAACATGGATGGAGCTGGAAGGGATTATGCTCAGTGAAGTAAGTCAGAAGGAAAAAAGAAAAATACTGAATGGTTTCTCTTATAGGAGTAATCTAAGAGAACCAAACAAGACACAGGGGGAAAAAGTATATTGTTACTACAGTACAAAGTACAACACAACAAAAACAAACAGATGATTATAAACTAGAGAACTCCTCCAGGGGAGGTGGACAAAGGGGGATCAGAAGGAGGGAGGACTGTGGGGGGCTATGGTATTGACAGGTGGGCAAAGTGGGGAGGGAGAAGAGAACATTGTTTTAAAATGAACAATAATGTGAATAGATATTAAATGAAATAAACTGAAAAGAAAGTATAGGGCTGGGAAAACAGTCTGGAGCTTGCAGTTACATAGGGAACCCCCAAACGCCACAATGGGTTCTTGTCTTCGAAAACCTCATAGAGTCCTCTTACATATCACGAAGACACCTCGCCGTTTGCAGAGGACAGTCTGGATCTCTGCCATAGCTGACCAGAGCTCTTTTTCCCAGGAAGATGGAAAAAGTGTCAGGGTGGGAGGTGCAGGCCGACAGGTGGCCTCGGGCTACGTCCCGAAGGGGACCTCTGCTCCCCTTCAGCTGCTCGTGGGAGCAGGGCCTCATGGAGTGGTCACTTCATCACTTCACCCCAGAATGGCTTTTCATAGCCTGCCCCTCTGTGCCAGCCTCTTTCCCTGCATTATCTCATGCAGCCCCGCAAGGACGATGCCAGACCTGTTTCATTGTCTCTCTACTCCCCATCAGTCAGATCTCAGTAGGGATCGATTAACCAAATTAATTCTATAAGCCAATCTCACTAGCACCAGGCACATCTCTGGCAAAATGATAAGCTTTCTCTACTGCCCAGGAAGGCCAGTCCCTTTGAGGAAGAAATGCCTGCCAGCCGAGCGGGTTATAAAATGTTGAAATCTGCTGAGCTCTGGAATGGAAATTTCTTTGAATGTAGATTAGCCCTTGATTCAGGTGGATGGTGGGAGCCCGGTGCCTATGGTTCCCTTGGCAACTGTCTTCTGATTGGAAGGGACCTGAGTACAGAGGATGGTACTGGCTCGCCCACAAGTGGGCAGGAAGTAGTGAAAATGCAGCCAGCTTGCTTTTTTTTTTTTCCCCTCAACCTGCCAGGTCTCTGGAGGCACAACTTCCATGCAGAAATAGCATGGAAGGGCTAGCTTCTAAGAAATCCCTTGGTGAAAAAGGAAGTTGATCTTGTTCCATTAAGAGCTCAGGAGTCTTCCAAGGCCTCACCTTCTGTAGCATAAAGAGAGAAGAAGTCAGACAGAGGTTTCCCCAAGAGTCCCAGAGAGCTTCACAGAACTCAGTGCGGAATTCTGACCAGAGGCACAGCCTTGACATTTACACGAACTCCTCGTATAGTGGAGAGAAAAGGGCAGGTTACAGAGGAGCCAAGGACGAGGACTTCGTCTCCAAGTCCGACCTTAGACCAAGAGTTGGTAGGAAGCCTGAGAATTTGTTAGCCCCGCTGTCCACGCTGAGTCATCAGGGTCCAAGCAAAAGCGCTCTGATGCTTACTTCATACCAAGCTTCCTTCTAAGGCTGCATAGACATTTACTCATTTTAATCTTCACGGTAATCAGAGGAGGGGAGTTCTATTGCTATCTCCTTTTGCAGATGAACAAAGGGAGCATGGAGGAAACTGGACCACAGGTACACATAGATGTTGAACACAGAGTAGGGATTCAAACACAGCCATCTTGGTGTGGACCACCAGCATGGGAGACAGCTGGAGAGGCAGGAGCTGGAGCCCCAGAGAAGGGACTATGGACAGCGCTGGGCCGGAGACCCGTCCTCACCACAAGCCTCAGGTTAAGCTTGCTTTATCCTGGCAGTGGAGTCCCTCTTCAGAGAGGGGTCTTGGTCTGTCCCAAAACAAGAAGGGTGCTTTAAAAGTACAACTCTGATGAGGACACACTGTGGAAATCACCATTGCTAATCGGATAAAGGGCAGGCTAGGTTTTCGAAGTCTCCTTTTTCCCTGGCTGAGTCAAGCGTGGCTCACCCCAACTCCCCGAGGGCTGTTCTGCCAGGTGAAGCCACCCTCTGGTGAGTTGTCTTAAAAGTGAGTCACTTCTCCACCGGACCCTTGGATAATCACAGACAGGACTGACATCAGAACATAACGATGCAATAACCCTAAGCCTTGACAATAATTTAAAAACAAGAAAACAAGTGCTGAATTCAAGAAAGCAAGCACATGTGCATTAATGACACAGCGGACCCTCATCCTCATGTCCTATAAAGTTTGCCTGAAACTAATAACTGCACCATAAGCTGGATAGGAGATGGAGATACTAGATTGGGTTGTGCTGAGGTAAGTCAAGACCTCGGACCCTAGTCTGTATGACTCTGGAAAATAAACCTGGTGAAGCCCTGGTTTCCTTGCTGGTAGAGGGGAAATAATAACTGTGTTCAGCTGATGGCAGTGCAGTTAAAATAAATGAGATGATAGTATATGTCAGATGAGCCTCCCGGCAGACTCCTTGCCTTCCCCTTCCTGACCAGAAGGGGGCATTACATAACAATTATTATTTTTAAGATTTTTATTTCCTTTCATCTTCCCCCACCATGCCTTATATTCTCGTTCTCTCTTTTCCTTTCCTCTTCATCTCAGAGCCCTCATGCTGTTTATCAATGTCCACTTGTTTTTGTAAGTGTTTTACTTTGTCAAATAACCTGCTATGTAAATATCCATTGTTTGTCTTTGTCATTCTACCTTGCTTTATTACACATCATTCTCTTGAACTCCTTCTGTTTTTACTGTAAATGGCTGCATTTCATCTTGCCCTGTGGCGGATCGTATTCCCTAGTGTGGGCATCTCTCATCTTTCTGAGTTAGTTGCCTGTTAGTGGGCATTTAGGCTACCTTCATGCCCTAGTTTTTATAAATATGGTTGCTATGATCTCTGAAGAACATATAATTTATTGCATTGATGGTTTCATGTTCTTTGAAACCATCTAGATGCCCTAGAGTGGAATTTCTGGGTCCTATGGTATTTCCAAAGTTAAGTTTTTTTTTTTTAAAGATTTATGTATTTATGCATACAGAACTGGGGTACAAGCCTGAGGTACAGGGATGGTGAGAGGATTTACTAGAGACAGAGTGGGGAGCAGAACAGGCAGATTGACAAAGCACACTGCTGAGGGGAGCAGCGGGAGGGTCAGGAGAGATCTGCCTCGCCATGTGGGTCACATCCAGGGCCAGGGATCGAACTTGCACGAAGCAGCTGCAGCCAGCTTGCAGTACTGCATTCTAACCCATTGCGCCACCAGGGAAGGCCCATCCAATTTTAAGTTTTTTAAGGTAAATCCAGATTGTTTTCCATCACGGTTGAACAGTTTACATTCACACCACAGTGTAGTAGGGTTCCTCTTTCCAGAACCTCCCTAGTGCCTGTTGTTGGGGGTCTTTTAAATATGTGCCACTCTCACAAGTATGAGATAGTATTTCACTGCGGATTAAACCTACTTCTTTCTAATTGGAAATGATGGTAAACAGATTTGTTGGCCTTCTGGATATAAATAACAATGAACAACTTTTCTTACTTACTCTGAGGGATTTTTATGACTTCTTAGATGGGAAGCTGGGTCTGAGGTTATGTTCTACTGTGTGACATTTGAACTCTTTGCAAGCACCTAGGAACACTCAAGCCCTTTCTGAGACACTTCTCATCCTTCTTTCTGTATGCTAGGGATGAAGATTTTCTAGTTATGTTGCAGACTGAAGTGAAAATCTAAGATTTTTTTCTTTTCTTTTAAAAGACAAATGCTTTGCAAAAGACAATTGTTGTATATAACACAAGAGGTTGCTTACTGAAAAAGATGTCAAGGTAACCAAAACTCATGATGTCTAAACGTTTTGTTGTTCATTGATTTAACAAATAAACAAACAAGAAAAGTGACCCATACTCTGCCTGATTAAATGACAGAGTCCTTTCTTGGTCCTTTTACTTATGTTTTAAAAAAGGACAGCTTTATTGAGATTTCCTCCATAGACCACAGAATTCACCCACTTAAAAGAGTACCACTCAATCATTTTTGGTATATTCACACATAACATATAAAATTATTATTTGGCTTATCTCCTATTTTTGATGTCATAGGACTTCCCATTTAGGGAACAGTTTGGGAGTTAAGCTGTGGGTGTTTTGCTTAAGCTAAGAGTGAGTTAAAGTATTTTGAGACCGCCTTCGAGCCGCTTTGAAAATAGCCTGCATTTCCCACTTCAGCCACTAGGCGGCAGGCTCACAGATAGCAACGTTATCACTGCAGGCTTCTGTTGCTCGCAGGAGGTGATATTTGTAGGTTAAATGTGTTGCTTTGAAGAGTAGAAGTAAAAATTAGATCTCACAGAATGATAAGCTTTGACATTTCCTGTTTCTTTGGCATGAGTTTGGAAAACTGTTTCATATTTACTTAACTGCTTCATATTTACTTAAGCATTTGATAGAAAAATTTTGATTCTTTTGATTCTTCCTTTTTCCTATACTTTATTCTTTCATCTCAAGGCTACTGTGTATCATGAATTATGCTGCAAGTAGAGGATATAGAGCTGAACACAGCAGATCCCGTCCCTTGAAAAGTTAATGCTATGGGACGGTGAGAGGTTATAAATAATTCACAACTTCCATGGAAGTGGGGAGTCCAGGGTAACCTGAGTGTCGGGGCCAAGGTGACCATATAATAAACTTAGCAACAGGGACAGAACCCCTATGGCCTTCGTGGGGCTTCCATGCACAAATGCTTTCACAGTCAGGTTTTATTCTTACCTAAATCATATTTAAGCACCTCTGCTAGGAGCTAAAGGTGCGACAGTGAAAAATCAACATGGATGCTGTTACTCATACTTTGCATATGCCAGATACTGTGCTGGGCTTTTTACAAACGTGATCACATTCAATCTTCCAATAACTCCTACAAGGAAGGATCTATTAGCTCCATTTTTCATATGAGGAACCTGAGGCAGGGAGACTGAATGTTCCCAGGATCTGGAAATAGACTGAATAGTAATAGCCAGACGCCTGAGTCTGACTTGGCAGCCAGAATCGGAACCAGGTCTGACCCACGCGGGGGCATTCGACACGCGGCTGGCACTTGCCTCCGAGGTTTATGTGTGTGTGGTGGGGAGGAGAGGGGGGTTTTGAATCTAGCGAGGCCAGGGCAGCATTTCAGCCTCATCATTCCAGGTGGGTGGGCAGAAACAAGTCTTCAGGTCCCCATTTTACACTGAACATAAACACGAGAAGGGTTATTCTTTTCGTAAGTGGTGTTAGAGATCCTGGCTCTCCATCTGTAAAAATAAGTAAATAAATAAAAAAGGACTTTGAGTTTTACCTCATACCATATTGAAAATTATACTCAAGAATGATCAGTGAAGTCCATGTAAAAGTCTCAGACTAGAGTATTTCTAAAAAAAGACAGGAGAAAAATTTGTGACCTTGGATTGGACAAAGATATCTAGATAAGATACCACATCTATGAAAGAACAAATCGATGAACTGGACTTCATCAAAATTAAAAACTCCTATTCTTCAAAAGACACTGTTAAGTATATGAAAAGACAAGTCACACCTGAAAGAAAATATTTACACAGCATCTATCCAATAAAGGGTTTGGGTGCAGAATATATAAAGAACGCTTGAAAATCAGTACTAAGGGCACAGACCCTAGAGATCTCACTGCAGAATTGAGGTTAGCGGAGGGGGCACGTGCAGGCCAGGGAGGAAGCAGGCAGGTGCCAGGTGGACCTCGGTGGAGACTTGTGGGGAACTCCAGTGGGTGTGGTGTGGTAGCAGGTACCTGACGTGTGAACCTTCATCTCTACATCATACACCATGTCATAAACGAACATTACCTCAGTAAAAATAATCATGAGAAACAAATAGCCGGATTAGAAATAGGCAAAAGATTTTACCAGATACTTCATCCAAGAAGATAACTAGGTGATAAATAAGCACATGAAAAGGTACACAACATCGCTGATTATTAGGAAAATACAATCAAAACTACAATGAAGTGCTGCCCACACCTGCTAGACAGGCCCAAAGTGAAAAGGCTGCCATAGGAAGTGTGGCAAGGATCAAAGGGACTCACCTGTCATGTACGTCTGGTGGCAAAATAAAGTAAAAAAAGAGTGGGCAGGTTTGGCAGTTTCTTGAAAAGTTAAACATGCATCTACTCTTAAGAGCTTTCATTTTACTCCTAAGTATTTACTTGAGAGATAAGAAAGTCTATGACTATTCAAATAGCTGTACCCAAACATCTTTACTAGCTGTCAGTTTTTGCTCTTAAATAATAGTCACCACTAGGAAAACACACATGTCCACTCACTAGTGAAGGGGAAGAAAATTGTGGTAAAGCCCCAATGGAATAATACTAAGCAATAAAAAGAGTGAACTAATACTACACATTGCATGTATATCTTAAAAATAATTTTGTGAAGTGAAAGAAACCAAACTAAATGATTAAGTTTTCATTTTTATAAATTCCTAGAAAATGTAAACTTAATGACAGAAAGCCGAGCAATTGTTTCCTGACGATTGAGAAGGAGAGAAGATAGGGAGAGAGTCCACGGAAATTTTAGTCATAACGGTTATGTTCATTAACTTGGGTTTTTTTTTTTAAAGATTTATTTATTTATACATGTAAGAATTGGGATTCTGGCCAGAGGTTGGGGGAGTGGGGCGGTTAGAGGCTTCACCAGAGAGAGCATGCGGAACAGAAAAGGCAGATTCACTGACATACATTGTGGGTCAGGAGAGGTCTGCTTCTTGGCCAGGATTGAACTCATGTTGCAGTGGCTGCTGATTGCTTGATAGTGCTGAGACTTAACCCTTTGTACCACCAAGGAGGTCCTCATTTGGTTTTGGTGATAGTATCATGAGTATATATATGTCAAAAATTGCCAAATTGTACATTTGAGGTTTATGTATTTTATTGTCAGTTAGACCTCAGTAAAATTGCTGCAAAAAACTCATTAGCAAAAAAAAAAAAAAGAAAACCAAGCATATAATTTATTGAAAACTTATTTGAATAGATGTCACACTATAGAGCTATAGAGGCTAGATGAATGACTACAATCCCAAGCAAAGATGCTCAACACCATCCCATCCCATGAGGGGAAATGCAAGTTAAAACCAAAATGACCATCCGCCTAATAGGATGGTTAAAATTAAGCCAAACTCCCTGTGCTGGTGAACGTGTCCAGCAGCTGGGGCTTTCCTACACGGCCGGTGGAGATGGACATGGTACAGCCACCCGTGGAAGTGACTGGGCAGATTTTCCTAAAATCAAACATTCATATAACCCAGCCACCTCATTCCTGGGCATTTAGAAACGTGAAAACTTATGTTCACACAAAAGTCTATACGAAATAGCAGCTCTGTATCAAAAGAAGGAAAACAATTCTGCCATCCTTTAATCTGTGCGTGGATAAAGCAATCTGTAGCACATCCAGTAACAGCCTACTACTCTGCCGCACAATGACTCAACTATTGACTGCACATGTGTGAATCTCAGAGACATTTTGCTGGGTGAAAGAAACCTTTGTAAAAAGTTTATGCTGCTGACTTTATTTACAGGACACCTAGGAAACGCTACAGGCTCAGAGAAAGGGGCAGTGGGGGCCACAAGGGAGGCAGAGTTGACTATAAAGGGGCAGGTGGAGGGCATTTTTGGGGTGATGAAAGTGTTTTTTATCTGATGGCGGTAGCAGCTACATAAATCCATACATGGCTGAAGCTCATGGAACTGTACACCAAAAAGAAAGTCAATTTTGCTGTATTTACATTTTAAAAATATTTATGGGATGCAGCTACTGCGATACTCAGCAGGAGATTTTTAGCATAAGTGCTCTTGTTAGGAAAGAAGAGAGGTTGAAGATTAATAAGCTGGAACAGGGTTTCTCAATCTCATTGGTATTGACATTTGGGCTGGAAATTCTTTGTTGGGGGGGGCTGTACTGTATATTTTAACATGCGATAGTTGCCCATAATATCCTCCCACACACACACACAAAAAGTCTCCAACTATTGCTAAATGTCCTTTATGGGGGAAAAATTGGTGCTGGTCGAGAATCTCTGAAATATCCCATCTAAGAATTTAAAAACAAATAACAAAAACTGTTAAAAATGCAGAAGGTAGGACATATTAAACATAAGAGCAAACATTTATGAAATGGAAATCAAATGTAGAGTAGAAAGACCTAAGTCAGCCAAAAGTTGTTATTTGAGAAAACTAATAAAATTGAAAATCTCTGGTGAGATTGATCAAGAAAAAAAAGAAGACAAAGCAATGCAAGTAATGAAAAAAGGAATATAATTTTAGATGCTGTGGAGATTTAATAAGTAAGAAAACATATGACCAATTTAATTTTATGCTAATATTTTGGAAAACAAATGAAATGAAAAATTTCTAGAAAAATATAAACTACAAAAACTGATTGAAGAAGAGCTATAAATCTTGAACAGCACTATAATTATTAAATAGATGGGATTATTAGCTTAAAAATGTTCCCTAAAGAAAACACTAGAACCTCCCAAATGATTTTACTGGTGAATTCTACCTTACAGTCAAGAAATAGGTATTTCCAATCTTACATAAGCTATTCCATGATATAAAAAAAGAGAGGAAATTGTATAAGGTTAGTATAATCTTGATACTAAATGCTGATAGGATGGAATGGAATTGGAAAGGAAATGTATGGGCTAATTTCACTCAAGAGTGTAGACATACAATTCTAAACCGATATTGGTAAACAAATTCTGTGATGTAGAAAAATGATAATGTGCCCTGACCTACTTTACCCAAAGTATATAAGACTGAGTAAACATTAATGCATAAAAAATTAATGTGATTGCCTACATTAAGAAAGTAAAGAAGAAAAGTAATAAGATCATTTTAATAGATGTAAATTCAACATCCATTTGTGATATAAAAAAATAAGCTTTCACAAATCAGTGATAAAATGAAGTATCTTCACCTGATGATAGTCACCCACGGAAAACTCATGCCAAATATTATATTTAAAGGTGAAGCATTGAGAATATTCCTCCTCCCCTTTTTACATGTTTCAGCTCTTTATTAATCAGTGTAAACCTCAACACAAAACACCAACATGATTTTGTGCATTTAGAAGGGGAAGGATGGTTTCTGGAAGATGTTCATCTTAAGCAGCTTTATAGTGAAATATTTCTTTTTTTAAAAAAAGATTTACTTATGCATATAGGACTGAGGTACAGGGGTGTTGAGGGGATTCACCAGAGATAGAGTGGGGAGCAGAACAGGCAGATTGAGGAAATACACTGCTGAGGAGAGCGGTGGGCGAGTCAGGAGAGGAATGCTGCACCATGTGGATCACCTCTGGGGCTGGGAATCGAACTCTCACCGAAGCAGCTGCTGCTAGCTTGCAGTGCTGCGCCCAATCCTATTGCTCCACCAATGAGGGCCTATCATGAAATATTTCATTTTGAGATCCAGTGTTATCAGTTGCTGTCATCTACCCTCACTGAGTAGCACTGATGTTGGTCACTGAGATACAGTTTGTCCCAGGATTCTGGATTATTCTTTCTGTTCCAACTGACATCTGCATAGAACAAAGTCAGACACATCACCTGCAGCACCCATCTGGCTCCCATAAATACAGAGAAGGAAGATTAAGCCAGGATACTGATTGTCCTGGCTAAAGATCTGGCAGATCACTCTTGCAGGAGAGGCCTTGGGCAGGAAGGGGAGAACAAATCTCAAGGCCCGGGGCTAAGTCTCTGCGGAAAATGTTCCCTTCAAGGCGGTACAAGGACTCCTGCTATTACCACTTCTCTTCAACAACAAACTGAAGGTCCTAGCTAATGAAATGAGGCAAATAAATATCAAAAAATATTGTTATTATTTGACATGATAGGATTATAAATGTAGAAACTCCCAAAGACAATAGAGATGCAATATTAGAATTAATAAAAAGTTTATCAAGGTCACTGGATATAAAGCCCATACAAAAAGTTAATTACATTTCTACATCAACAATGAACAGATAGAGTGATACTTAAAAAGAGATATCATTTATAGTACTCCAATAAAATGAAATACTCAGAAATAAATCTAAGAATATATTGCAGGAACTTTATGGAGAAAATTAAAAGACTATTGAAAGACTTTTAAAAGTGATTAAATAATATACCAAATCCATAGATATATATACCAAGGTAAAAATACCTGTTCTTTCAAATTGATCCATAGAGTCAGTGAAATTTCAATAAAAACACAGTTTCTCTTTTAAGGATTCTGCCAATATGGATATGAAGGAATAAAGGGTCAAGAATAGCTAAAATACTGCCAATAAAGGTTAAGGTGGAGAATTAGTGTTATCACATATCATTATAACATTATATTTAAGTCTTTGCTTTATATGTCTCTGTAGTTATGGATTCCCAAGTCAAACTGATTCTGTTCAGCTCCTTGGTTGGAGGAGGCAGTACAGAAATTTCCAACAGACCTTAGCCCCAACAAATGGAAACGATTTATGAGCGTTGCTCTGGGTAAACTGATTAGCCATATAAAAGAAGTTTAGACCAATAAATCGTACCATATCTGAAAGTCAATTTCAGCTTGATCAAAGGTTTAAATATAAGAGACAATGTTGTAAACTTGTAGGTGTGGTGGTGGTGGTGACGATGATGGTGGTGGTGGCATGTGAAACAGATATGAACAGAGTTGGTTTGATTTGGGAAGTCATGTTTTTAAAATACTATAAGGAGACATATAGATTTAGACATATAGAATTAAATTATTAATTAAATTTATTAATTAAATTATGACTTTGGGGGTAGGGAAGGATTTCTTAAAACCCCACAATTGCAACCATAACAAAGAGATTAAAAAATGTGACTACATTTAAATGAAGAATGCTGTTTATTAGAAGGTACACTAAAAAATATACAAGGACAAGTCACAAACTAGAAGAAAATTTTGCAGCACACATAAGTGATAAAAGATTAGTATTGAGTATTGTAAAAAAACTCTTAGAAATAAATCAAAAATGACAACTTGGTAAAAAAATGGGCAAAGGAAATTAAATATACATATAAATATAATACATATTCATATATATATATACATATATAATATATACATGTAAATATAAAAAGGAAGCTGAATGTCTAGACTGAACATTCGGTCTCATTAACAATAAAGGAAGTGCAAATAAAGTAACTTGCTATATAAATTCACTAGATTGCCAAATCAAAAAGAAAATCTGGTAACATCAAGTGTTGGCAAGGGCAGGAGGTTACTGCTGCAGGGAAATATAAAGTGATATGATTGCTAGAAAATAAATTTACCATTATATGTAGTCATACGCCACTATGACAGGGACATATTCTGAGAAACGTGTCATTAGGTGACTTCGCCAGTGTGTGAGTGACTTAGACTATAATGAAACAAACCTCATGGTATAGCTTACTATAAACCTAAGCTACATGATTTAGTCTACAGGAACCATTATCCTATGTGAGGTCTGACATTGACTGAAACGTCCTAAATGAGGCATGTTAATAACTTACATGTTCAGTGCCCCATACATTTTACTTTTAAGACTCTTTCTGAAGGAAATACTTGGACATATGTATCAGGAGACATATCAAGAATGCCTGTTGTCCTGAATCATGATTTCTTGTCTCAAATATATGCTTTCTTGATTATATATATAAGAGAATGTGCATAGTAATATTGCTTGGGAAACCAAACCACTAAACAATGGAATACTATACAACAGCAAATGTGACAAACCATCAGCATGTATAAAATTTGAGTAACAAAAGCAAGCTGTAAGATACATAACAGAGTGGGAGAAAAGAGTTTCAAACTATATATATGACAAAGAACTAGTGTCTGGATTAAATAAAAAAGTACTCAAAGCTCAATAGTAAAAAACCCAAACAATGGGTAGAAGACATGAATAGATATTTCACTGAAGAGGCCAGTCCCTGGGAAAACAAGCATATAAAAAGATCTTCAATATCATTAGTTTCCAGAGACATGCACTCAAAACCACAATAATATATCACTACATGTTTATTAAAATTCTTATATAAAAAAAATGACCATACCAAATGTCCAGGATGTGAAGAAACTGGATGGCTTGCAAATTGCTGGTGGGATGAAAAATGATAGAACTAATCTAGAAAACAGTTTGGCAGTTTCTTATAAAACTAAGCATGTATATGACCCTGTAGTGGTACTCGTGGGCATTTATCCAGAGAAATAAAAATTTAGGTCCACATAGAAGGCTTTATTTGTAATAGCCAAATGTTTGTAATAGTCAAAACTAGAAGCAGCCCAGATGCCCTTCAGCAGATGACTGGTTCAACAAATTGTGGTATCTACATAGCATGGAACACTACTGAGCAATAAGATGGAGTTAGATATTGATCTACACAGCAACTTGAATCTTTAGAGATGTATTATGAGTGAAAAAAGTCAACCCCAAAGTTATATACTATATGGTTACATTTATATAACACTTATGAAATGACAAAATGTTAGAAATGGGGATGGATTAGTGATTGTTGGAGGTTAGGGATGGAGAAGATTGAGAGGGAGATTGATGTTATGAAATGGCAACTTGAGGGGATCCTGTAGTGATGGAACTTTCCAATATTTTGATGGTGGTATTGGATACACACACGTATATATGAAAAAATGGAATTAATTATTCATGCATGTATACACGAATGAGTACAATTAGATCAGCGATATCTGATAACATTGCTGAATTGTATCATGTGATGTGATACTTTGCTAGAAGTTTGAAGATACTATCATTGCAGTAAACTGGGTAAAAGGCACATAGATGTCTCTGTATTATTTCTTACAAATGCACTTGAACTTACAATTATCTCAAAAAAATTTTTAACTTCTATTCCTAAATAAAAATTACCATAACTTTGACCTATGAAAAAAATGAAGTCATAGAAACAAATAACTGCATGAGTGTAGCTTGAAAGATACAAATAGTCAACATGTTGTTTGGGGATACTTGCCCATGTAAACTCATAAAGAAAAAACTATGAGAGAAATCAGCGCAATTCAGATTAAGGTTTTCTATGTAGGTGAAAAGAGAATGGGATCAAAGAGGGGCACAGAAATTTCACATTTAATGGTTGCTTTATTTCTTAAACTAGATGGGAGGCTACACAAACTATCCTTTTATTGTTATTCCTCACATGGTAGATATTTGTAACTGTCATTTGTATCTACTCAGAATTTAATGAAACATTTGAGAAAGTCATTGGTATGTCTCTAGAGTATGTGTTGTGTGTGTATTTGTGTTTGGCAATGTGCATTTAACTCTTGATCTTTGGCAAGCTGTTTCCTGCCACAGGACATTTGCACTTATTGCAGTCAGTGCCAAGAACGTTCTTTCCTTGGATTTTCATAGATTTAGTTCCACCTCAGCCCTGGCAAGTGACATGGAGATGAAATAAGAAAGCCCAGGGGTCTGGGGTTGACCCAGTTGGTGGGTCTTTACCTCCCTGCTTACGACTTGAGGACATGAGTCAAAGGAGACATATGGGGAGAACAGTAGCAACAGAATTTATTTACACAGGGAGTGAGAAAAGGAAAAGCAGAGAGAGAGAGAATTGGGTGGCATATGGCTAGATGCCATCTGTCCTACCACATATAGCATCTACTGAGCAGAGACAGGCTTCAGCTTCCAAGCTGAAGCCACAAATGGCAAGCTGGTTGTTTCTCCACAGACACCTGTCCTTGCCAGCATTTTCACAGTCCAGGTACTAGCTATTCAACAGCGGAAGCTGCACTGGCTCAACTGCCAAAGCACCAGCCCTACCCCTGTTTCCTATCAGCTCCACAGGACATCACAGGTGGAATCAGAAACTTGATAGTTTTTACCATCAAGTTGGCTATGAGTGCCACCTACTGGTTTGGAGGTTGCTCCTCACTATTCCTCTTAGAAAGAGACTGATGGGGACCTGTGCATTCTGAAGTGAGGTTATTGTTTGTATGTCTCTCCTTACAAGAATATAAGCTTCCAGAGGTCAGAGTCTTTTCCTGACTCATTCACCCTTGCACTGAGACATGAAATCAACAGACTGGATATTTGTACATTTGTGTTTAGGTTAAAAATACCAACGAGGCCCTCCCTGGTGGCGCAGCGGGTTAAAGCACAGCACTGAGAATCTAAAGCCGCTTCCACATGAGTTCGATCCCCGCCTGCCCCGGAGGAGACCACATGGCGTGGCAGACCTCTCCTGACCCGCCCGCTGCTCCCCTCAGCAGTGTACTTCGTCGATCTGCCTGTTCTGTTCCCCATTCTGTCTCTGGTGAAGCCTCTCAGCGCCCCTGAGCCTCTGGCCTGTACCTCAGTTCTGTATGCACAAATAAATAAATCTTAAAAAAAAAAATACCAACGAAAGTTGACTCCCTCTTAGTTATTTGGGGGTATCCCTTGGACTTTAAAAGCATTATGGGAATATGGGGCAAAATTGCTTTAAAATCACTGAAGACTTCTTTAAAAATCACTGAGGACTTGTGACTGCACAAGGTGGTTATGTAGAATAACAAGGGGCATGTCTTTGAAGGACACAGATAATAGTGCAGAACAAGTTTAAAAAAATGAAATAAATTCAAGCTGAAGAGAGAATACACTTAAATTGGGTCATTTTCGCTGGAGATGATTGCAATTTGGAGGGTAAGGCTGCTCCGAGGAACGTTAGCTTTAGTTATGGTGGCCGTGGCCGTGGCTGTGACTGTTTGTGAGCTCATCATTAATCAGGACCAGGTATTACAGGTCTGGGGGCTGCCACCCTAGGCTTGCTTGTAAAGAGGATTTCTTTGCAGCAAGCACTGACCTGTGACCGTGTGATGTTTGGATTGTGCTTCCGAGCAGGCAATGGCTTGGCAAAGGCCCTTGCCGTTTAGAATTGATTTTGTTTAGAATTGATTTTATTTTCTACAATTGAATTTTAAATTTTAGGTTCAATCAATTTGGGTTCTTTACAAGTATAATTTTGTTACCCATGGAATGGTTTGAATTTAAGCCCCAAGGAAGTAAGTTTGCATGCCGTTTGGGTTTGCAAAATTAATTCTGATTGGAAACATTTCATCGTTCTGTAATATATTTGTTTGGTGACGGCCACTGGGAAGCTAGAAGTGATTGCTTATTAATGGGGTTACTATTGGACTTCTTTGATTGATGTGTGGTGGAGAAGACACACCTGTAGCATAATACTGCTCTTTTTTTTGGGGGGGGGGTAGTGATTTTGGGTACCATCGCCATGGAATACAAAATGGGGAGACAGAGAGTAAAGAATTTAGTTCATGTCTCTCAGTGTAATTGATTTGAATACTTTCAGCCAGAATGTGTGCTTATGGGGAATTAAAGGATCAGCAATTTACAAATGTTACCATTATAATCGGATCTGAAAAGGAAATGATAGAACCTGCTGAGTGATGTGAGGGGGTGGGGACTGTGTCCTTTCACAGGAGCTCAAATGCCTCCGGCTTCCTGTAACACTAAATGGAGTGGATCTGCTGGGCTGGGTGAAAAGCCAGCAGCTCCAAATCAAATTTATACAAAATAATTATAATAACTGCCACTGAGTGAACATTAACTGTGTGCCAGGCGCTTTACTAGGAATTTATCTGCATTCTTTCATTTAGTCTCATAAGACTCCTGTGCTCAGGGCATGCTGAGTTGCGGAATGTCTACCTGGCACCACACCACCTGTTCTCAGGTGTCTTTTGCTTTGTAGAGGGGAAGCTGGGAGCTACTTTTCCTAGAAAGTCCTTCCCCATATGGCTCTTGGTTTGAGTGAGCCAAGGG
Source organism: Condylura cristata (assembly GCF_000260355.1). Classification (NCBI taxonomy): domain Eukaryota; kingdom Metazoa; phylum Chordata; class Mammalia; order Eulipotyphla; family Talpidae; genus Condylura; species Condylura cristata. The sequence goes on along the minus strand of NW_004567109.1, from coordinate 17,502,198 downwards.
AGAGGCTCATGGGGGGTTTGGAAAGCAGAAAAGAGTCAAGGCTATTATTCTCTAGAAGTCAATGCAGGCTGAGCCATAGACTCAAGGGCTGACGTGCCTGCCAGGTGAGCGTCCCCTTCCGTGTCTGCGGTCAGCAGGAGCATCTGGAAACGGTTCCTGGGCGTCGCTGAGGTTCTCCATGTGCCTTCTGCAGCTGTTGCTTTTCCGGCCCTTTCTACAGCTGGGGAAGCTTCTCGTTCTGTTTATTAAAGTCACTTCTACTTAGAATACAGAGAGTGGCTTCTGTGGTTTTAATTGGATCCCAATACATAAATGCAATTCTTAGTCTGCAGACTCATCTGAAGTTCAGCGATGTGAATTGCCAGGTATACACAGAAGGTGGCTCTGCCTGATGCACTGTCCTGCTCACCAGACCTCACCATTTCTTAACAGGACCTGGAAATCAGGCTCTTGAACACTAGAGACTTCCACAAGTCTCAGACGTGGAAAGCTTGCTTTCTCCCAGAACCTTATCTCCCCCACCCCAGGCCCTGGACTAACTGCTACCATGGGCCTCCCTCTGAGAGGCAGGGTCTGTCATTTGCTGGCCCATTTGAATGGCATGCTCGTCCGCCAGTGCTTTCTTGTTGAGGGAGACCCCTGTGACTTCTGGGGAGACCCCTGTGACTTCTGGGGATTCATTCACGTGTGTATGAAAACAAGGAATGTATCTTCATACTTTATCCTGCTTATACAGATTGCCATTATAGATGGCAGATTTTTGCATTAATGATTTTAGGGACAGCTAAAATTGTTCATAATATGCATCCACTTGAAGGTTACATCACAGGAGATAACATTAGTTACATTAGTGGAGAGGTAATGGAGTGGGGAACGGGCAAGCTGTAATTTATAATCTTTCCATTGTCCATTTCCATTGTTACAAGCATGCATTACTTCTGTAATTTGAAACACATCCTGCACAAAAACCTGAAAACCAAGGGAAAAGATCTGTTCGCTTTGATACAAGAGCATGTAGCATGATGTATGTAGGGGTGACACCAAGTTGACAATAGACATCTATAATGTCACAGGGTTTTAAGTGATGGCACAGGACTTGTACATGGCACAACAGAAGGGCAGTAATCCTCAAGTTTTTGCTTAGTTACGTTGTGGATGTTTTGTTTGATATGCCTGTCAGCTACCTGACCCGTCCAGCAGGTCTAGTAATTCGTGGGTCTCGAGGGGGCACCTCCTGCAAAGCCAATGGGGGGAGAGAGAAAGGAGACCAGGCGCATAAAGAAAGACAGAGTCAGTCTGGAT
>NW_004567109.1:17484230-17500796 GCF_000260355.1 Condylura cristata | reverse complement strand
TTTATTCTTACAACAGACATATATATATATATACTTGAGGGCGGCACAGAAGGTACGGGCTGGGGGTGGTCTGATGGTCTTAAAGGCCAGTGGGTTTGAGGGGAGGGATCCATCGTCATCTCTTTGTCTCTTTGGCGCCAAAGCTTGCTGAGCGGGAAAGGAAGGAGTGGGGGAAGGGATTCGGTTGTGCTGCGCTCTCAACCAGGACGTTTACTCTAAGTTCCAATCAAGTGTTGTTTTGTGCACAGGAGGCAAAGTCCTGGTCTCGGTCCCCGACAGCTACCCAAGTGGACACTGGACTAGAAGCTGGACATGTGATTGCGTCTGCCTGGAGATGGACTCTGGGGGTCATTAGTGCTGAGTGGTGTCAGAGCTAGGGGATTCCATGAGACGTGTCAGTCAGTCTCCCCTGGGCTATGCTGTAGTAACAGACAACCCTGAATCTCAGTAGCTCATAAACAACCTGTGTTTACCTTCCTGTTTATCTGCAGCCCCGTATCATGCCTCTGCTTGGTGTGTCTTCATGCTGGCTGCTGGGCTGAAGGAGCAGCCTTTGTCTGGAGCAGAAGAAAAGAACACTGTGCACTTGTGTTCAGGTGTGGAATGTGTTACTGTGGGCTGTAACAGAGGACTGAACAGTGTACCTGTCCCCTCGCATTCACACCTGCACTGCCAGCGCCCCATCCTCCAGCACACACAGAGTCTGGGTGCATTGTGCCCTCCAACGAGTGGCCCGAACCTCACTGTATGTGTTGTCCGTGATGACTTGGAGTCTGAGCTGTGTTCCTCTGCCTGGGCACATCTCCCATGGGTGGCAGGTGTGACTACAGCCTCCCTGGACCCCCCACAGATGCTACCTTGGTGGATCCCACAATCCTCTTATGGATATTGAGCCTCCTCCCCTGATCTCAAGGTGATGTGCAGCTGGAGAGCCTAGACTTGGGGGGCGGGCGGGAGTGGGAGACCAGACATCCCAGATGGAGCTGTTAAAGAAAACCATCTGTATCAAATCCCCAAAGAGTAGGGACAAAAAGATGGCCTGCTGCCAAGAGAACAATAAGGAGGTAACAACAAAGAATTATTTGTGCTGTTGAGCACCACGTCCTTGAGTGTGGACAGGGAGGACCATCGGCAAGGGGTGGGGGCAGCTTTTCTGTGGGAGGGAAAGCAGGTGGCAGAGAGAAAAGTCATAGAGATAGAAACTTCTAAGCAGGCAGAGACCCAGCTACAGAGCAGGGTCACAGAGATACAGACACAGACAAAGGACAGGGACAGAGCTGAGGGGGATGGAGACACAGCAAAATGGGAGCGTTGGAGAGAGCTCGAGAAAGAGGCAGGTGGAGGGAAGATCAAAGAGCTTTGCCTGCTGGGCTTTAATCAGGAGGTTGGGGCCTGGAGGCTTGGGGGTCTGGAAGATACTGTGAGGGGATCCGCTATGGGGGCAACAGTAGGAAAAGCTGAAATCAATAAGGTGGATATATGCCAATAAGGTGTCAGCAGGAAGGTGCCAGTGGGCACAGCTCAGTCAATAAGGGTCACTCAGTAAATATCAGTGAGTGATTCAATTAAGTGGTCCAAGAAACCTGGACCGGTCACCTCAGGGTGCCCGGCACAGAGTAGGGTGTTGGGGACAGAGGAAGCAGACGAGACGGTGCTCAGACATCCTAGGGCAGGTGAACACAACACCGTGAATAAAATGTCCCATCAGTACTTGCTGGGTCAGCACAGCGTGAGTCAACACGCATCACCTGCCTGAGGCGCCCCCACCCCACCAGGTAGGTTTCAGTTTTGCCACTTTATAGAGGAAGACACTGAGCCTCAGACAGGTTAATTAGGACCAGACGGAGCCATGTCTGCCCTGGCCTGTGATGCTCAGTCATATCTCATCAGCCACACAGGCCAGAGTGCTCCCAGACACGCTGATGGGTGTTCCAGGAGGGGGTGAGAAGAGTCACTCACTAAGGGCAAAGCCCAGTTCTTCCTGGCTCAACTTATGTTTTCCCCTACCCAAGTTCTGGGATCAGCCGTTTCTTTAAGAAAAAGCAAAAACCCTGTTTCTTTTAGCAGAGAATGGTAGTTAGGAACCAAGATCTGGGTGCGAGGTGTGCCAGATCTTCTTCTAGACCCTCTCAGCAGACAGGGAGATGGAGGTAAATACTCTCAAGTACATGCAATTATACAGACACAGTTCGGTATAGACACAGTTCAGCCTACATCTTTATTCGTGTGTACATTATAAACCCTGGCTCGCCCTGGTACCTCTAGCACTTAAAGATTCAACTCAGCCCCTCCTTTCATGGTCAAGTTGTTATTAGCTGTGATGCAGCTGCTGTGGCTACAGGTGCCAGGTCTGTCCGTCTGTCCTGCCAGGGTAGACATCGCATAGGCATGTGGTCTGAGCTGTGGCTGTGAATGGCATCGGGACCTGGCACCTACCTTGGGAGTCTGGAGGGTGATTAATTGTGACCTCTGCACGCTGATCCTGAGAGGTCACCCAAGGACCTGACACTGCCTTAGATTTGAGAAGAACGGGCTGGGAGTAGGGTCGCCACTGCCTTCTTGGGGCTCAGGAAGCCCAGCGGCACCTGCCCCACGTGGGTGAACGAGGATGCATGACTCAGCAGCAGGGTCGGGTGTAAGAACGCTGTCCTGCGTGGTGCTGACTATAGTAGACCCTTCTCTGCAGATTCTCCCTCTGGCCCTCCCACTGTGGCCTCAGGCCAGGGCTGGATAGCAGGGCTGGTACAGCCCCGTCCCGGGAGCCTTGGCAGCTTCCTGGTGCAGCTCTTAAAAGAGGGTGCACCCTGCCGAGTGAGGCCACCCAGATGGCAGAGCAGGATGTGCCTGGAGTCGGGAGCCTGGGAGACAGCGATGCTCATGTTGCTAAGTTCAGCTCAGGACCACGTCTGTGTCATGCGTCCCCTCTGCACCTTCAGCTTGAAGCTGGACCCTCAGTGGGAATTTGCAAGTCTTCAAGGGATGGAATGAGTGCCCAAGAAACACTCGGGGAAGTGGGAGTGGGGGAAGCCGGGCAGATGGCCTTCCTGCAGTTCCAGCTCCGAGTCTGGTCTGCTGCTTGTTGCCTTTGGGTACAGTCTTTGGTCTCCGCCATCTGGGCTCTGGGCAGGACTCACCAGCCAGAGTAACTGTGGGCAGTGGGAGCCCAGTGTTTAGGGTGAGGACTCCCCTAAAGAGGGAAGAAGAGCCCCAAGGGGTCTCAGGCTGGGGAGACCTGGACAGATCACTAAGCTGGGACCCATATCCAGCCCTCTAAGAACATCAGGTGGAGACGTCACCTCTGGGCAAGACAGGCCATTGACAGAAGGTGGCACACAGTGAGAGTTGGGGCAGAATTGGTATTTGAGGTCCTGGGCTGACCAGGGTTGCAAGTGTGGGCAAAAGCGTGTCAGCTCTGGGCTGAAGTGGAGGTATTGGGGGGCAGGGAGCATGGGAGGGGTTCAATTCTTGGGCTAGCTCTTTTATTTCCTGCAGCCCCTTCAAGAGCTCTCCCCCTCCAAGCAGCCATTTCTCCTCATCAGTTTCCATCCTGTAAACACAGCTTTATGGGTTTTCTCTTTGAGGGGCCGGGTTTTATCTTCCATCTGCCTTCATGCGTCCTTTTCAGAGGTCGCTTTCTGCCTCGGACTGCGGTTCTCTCCTGTGGCTCCCTCAGCTCCGCTCCCTGTTGGGGGAGTTTGATGTTTGCCCTCTGGCATTGTTGTGCCGACCTTCTCGTGTTGACAACACGAGCCAGACACTGGAAAGCTGTTCTGTATCGATTCTGCCGGGCCTTCCAGGCTCGGCAAGCTGCAGGGGCTCGTCTGTCCTCGGCGTCCTGTGGGGGACCCATCACACCAGAGCTCACCAAGTTGGCGCCAGACTCTGCCTGTGGGGCCCTTTCTAGTGAAAACATTCCAATGTCCTAAGTCTCCCTCCTCTTCTTGGCATTCAAGGCCCAGAGTAACCTGACAATGGACGAATTTTCTAGTTCTGTCTCCTCTTAGCCCTCCCCCTTCATAAATTTTAAGGCTCAAAGGATCATACTTGGGGACTTCATGTCACTTTACATTTTAGTTTTTTGTATTTATTCTTGACATTTTAAAACATTTCATACATCTGCATATTGATTGGTGGTGACAGACTTTGGTTCCTTTGCTCTGTAGAAATCCTACTCATTCTGCGAATGTCACCTCTCCCAGGAAGTCCTCCTGATTAGCAGTAGTCATTCCTTCTGCACCCTGTGGTGCTTTCTATGGAAACCATTAGTTGCGGCTCCAGGGTTGTGCACATGCTCATCCACCACCCCACCCCTCGGAGGCTTCCTGTGAATAAGATCATCGGGCGTTTGCCTGTATCCGGCTTGAGAAGCCTGGCACACGGTGGGACATAGCCTAAAGGGATTTCATTTCATCATTTTCCATGATTTTCTTTTTCTTCCTTGTTTGTCCTGGGATGCTAGCATTCAGTCCTTCACAACTTGTTCACTAGTTGTTTGCTCTTTGAAGTGTGGTGTAGAGACCACCTTCTGGGACAAGGAGTGTGTTAGAGAGGCAACACCTCAGAGCCCACCCCGGCCTACTGAACCAGAATCTGCATTTTAATAGACTCTCCAGGAGCCTCTTATGCCAACAGGTCTAGATTACTTGCTGGGGGTTAGGATGAGGGAAATGGAGACAGGACCATCCTGTACAGTTGTGCAGGTTACACACTGCACAATGATGCCTGCTTCCAATGGGGGACGTGGGGACTAAAGACAGCCTGGGATTCATCCAGTGGAGTGCCTGAGCTGGCAGGCCAGGACTGGCACCTGCTGAAAACTCATGGAACGCTGCACACAGGCTGCAGGTGGGAGTGCAGGGGTGTAGGGTTAGTGTCCCGTTTCTATCGAGTCCCACTGCACCACGCTCTCTTTGCTGGCTCCTAACTCTCTCCCCTGACAACAGCAATCTGAAAAAAAAAAAAAAAGGCCTATTTTGAGTTCCAGCCTGTCTGTCTTTCAATTCCTCGAATATGTCATGTTTCTTCCCTCCTTAAGCCCTTAAACAGGTCGTTCCCTCTGCCCTCTGTCTTCCTGTCTTTCTTCCTCTTCTCCCCCCCACCCCCAATCTATCACTAACTCCTGTTTAATGCTGCGAGTCTCAGTTTAAATGTCACTTCATCAGGAAAGCTTCCCCTCCTTCTCCAGATGACATCAAATCCCCAGGCTGTTTGCTGTCAGCTCCCTGTACCTCTTCATGGCATTTATCTCCATTTATAATTAAATAACTAATTGCACAATTAGATGTTCCATGCCTTTCTCCACCCTCTTCTTGATATAAATGCCTCAAGAACTGTAACCCCAGTTCCCAGCTCAGTACTTGGCTCAAAGGTACTCCAAAATATTGTGAATGACCGAAGAAGACTCTGAAGTCACCAGCCGCGACCGTCATGGTCAGCTTGTCTTCTCTCTTGCCATGGTATTTTGTTCTTCCTGAGCTTGGGTTCCACTCACAGTCTCACACGAGCCCAGCTGCATCTCTTCTGAGGCCGCCTGAAGTTCTAGATCCTCAAAGTGGACAGATTGGCCCAGACCCATTCTTTCCTCTTCCACCTCCTTCTGGCACAGTCTGTTCTTCTGAACTGGTGAGTGTGACAGAACAGTTAGCTAAGACATTAATCTGACCACCCGCCAGCTCTGTTTTGTGTATAAGGAGGTGGCACAGTACAAGGAAAAGCCCAGAATGACAATAGACATGACGCTGGACTCGAGCCAGTGACTGTGATTTGGAGTTGGTTCCATCTATCAAGGTGTTGGGCTAGATTAGAGATGACAGACAGATGGCACACACCGCCGTGCCCTCTCGCGCCTGTGTAGACAGTATGAACTGATCGTTGAATTCTTCTTTGCTCACTCCCGGCAGAACCTTAGAGGCTCACTCGGGCGGTGCTCCGACAGCCACTCCCAGCCTGTCCCTCACCACTTATTTGAACTCTACCTGGCATCTGAGGACCAGATGTTCCCTAAGATTCTCTCTTGCTCAGGCATTTGAAAATTTTGTTTCCACTGCTGTTCTCCTCAGTCTTTCTAAGGAAAATCTTGTCAGTGCTCATATGTCTGCTGTTTCCTGCCTTTGGCTTTGTCTAGTGGAATGACGGGAGTCTTCTTTGCTAAGTGTTTTTGACTTTCCTCTACTCTCCCAGGTGTCTTGGAAGACAGCCAACCAAATGCAGACTGGGCCCCAACTGGCCAGAGTTTTGACCCAATTCTTTTGAGCATGCTTTGGGCCCTAAGCCTTCTGGACTTAAAGAACTAGTCGGTTCATCTTCTGCCAGCCCTCCCTCAGCTGAAAGCTGACTCCTAAGTTGTGTTGCTCTTAGACTCTCTTTTCTGCCAGCTCTTTGCTTCCCCTGGCCTGTCAGTCACGCCCTTGCTAGCCCCCTCCTGAGCTGGTCCTCTGTGCATTGCATCTCCCCATGCTGGACAAGGTCTCTTTCCTCCCCTCAAAGCACCTTCACCAAGCAGCTACTCTCCTATGTTCAACTTCTGAAGGTTTGGAGTTATGGGGTGGGGCAACTGACGGAGGAGGGGTAATGTCACAGGAGGGCACAGAACAAGAAGCAACTTCACCCAGAAAAGATGCCATCTTGCTTCTCCAGTCCCTCAGTCCATGCTGCCCCAGAGTGGGCCTGCTGTGCACCCCTCCTCTCCACCCTTAGTGGTCTTGCTGACCCACCATCTTCCCCACGGACTGCTGTTTCCCTGGAACCACGTCTCCTCCGCCAGACTTTCCAGAGGGCTGCAAGCATTTCCTTACCTCATCCTACAATTCAGATCCTTCTTTGATGTGCCTGCTCCTTCTAGACCATGCCTCGGGGGTATGACATTTCATTTCCAAGAAGCATATCTCTATATTTTCCAAAATAAAAAGTCATCTGCTTTGATAGGAATTTCCCCCTTCCTCTAGCATGGGAAAGCAGCTATGGTCAGATCTTATTTTGAATAGCGATGATGGTTTCTTCTTGATACCAAAGATGATTAAGCTGCAACCTCACCCTCCAGGTGCTCAAGGCTGGGTGGTGGATACCGACAAGAATGCTGTTACTTTATGCGGTGAGCAATGCTGGAGGGAAGAACAAGTACAGGTGGGCTCATGGAGCAGGGCAGCTCCCCCGAGGACTTGTGTGCTCAGGTGAACCTTGAAGGAAGTAGACGTTCGGGTCGTGGAGGGTGGAGCAGGAGAGAAGGGAACTCCACATAAAGGAAGCACCTGTGAAAAGGCAAGGGTTCTTGACAGCATGTCATGAGACCAACACCCTCCCCATGTAAGGAGTAAGGTAGGAGATGGGGCCCCAGAGATTGGGGCCAGGTCTCAGGGGACCTTGGTGAGATTCCAGGAGCCCAGTCATCTGGGGCATGGTGGGCTCTCTTTGGAAGACCGCTGGGTAGCCACTGGTGTGGGAGCCCGATAGGGGTGGAGAGGGTGCATGGGAGTCCAGGGGAATTATTTTTTGCTAGTTTCTGGGAGAAGGATTAAGGGTCTAATCAAGACAGTGGCAGTTCTGATGGCAAGACAGGATCTGGAGGGCATTTAAGGAGTGCAGGTTGACAGGGCTAATGGAAGCTGGTGTGGGGATGAGGGCTGAGTGACTGATGGGATTAATTTATTGAGCATTGAGAAACCTGTGTCAGGGTTTATTCCATAATCCTGGTCTACTGTCCCCCCCGCCCCCATGGCCTCTGGCTTCCCCTACTAATAACCCAGAGGTGCCTTCACATCTATGCCTCGAGGTACACACCTGGGGAACAGGTGACTTGACGGTCCCATCACCTCTCAGCAGCAAGAGCCAGACTGAGTGTGTGTGTGTGTGTGTGGGGGGGGGGTACCGAATTCAGAGGAGGAATCGGTGAATTCCTCCTTGGTGATAAGCTAATAAGAAGGATTTCTGATTCAGGATATGGGGGTGTTTGGTGCTGGGTTATATCCAGTGCAAAGGTCATAGTCCTGTCTCTGTTGGTAGAATCCAAACAAAACTTGCTAGAAGAAAATTCTGGATAAATGAGAATCACCACCCCACTAGGGGGACAGGGGTGAGATGGAGTCAGGGAATGGGAGTTGTCCCTGGTTTGGGATTCCAGATTCGCTGGGCCTGGGGCACCAAGAGAAGCCTTTGGTCTGCCTCCAGGACCCCCATGCCAAGAGGGCAGGATTTGGAGTTAGCTGAGACCAGCTCTGTAGCTTGACTCTTAACCATCCTGAAGATTTTAATTAAGATTCTTTTGTTTGCAAATATTGCTTGGCTTTCACGAAAACAGATTTGTGTTGGTAGCAATACAGAGACCATTCACTGTAGCCACCAGGAGCAAAGCCTGGCTTATCTGCTCTTTTGGGGAGCCAGAGGGCGCTCCTCCGGGCTTCCCTGGGTGTGCCTCCTTCTTCAGCCTCGCTGTCCTTCTCTGGTGCAGACTCTGTCCCTTTGACGCTTGCTACCAGAGTTGCCACAGCCCCCAGTCCCCAGCAGTGCGCATTTTAAACTTTACGCTTGCCAGTACCTGAATGGCCCAGCTTGAGCCACGAGCTCACTTCTATCCAACCAACTGGAACCAGGACGGTGAAGTCAAGGACGTAGCCTCACGCTGTCCTGGTGAGCCATGAATCTAGAAAGTGGTTCCCAAGACCCCCAGAGGGACCTGGGGGCTCCACCCCGCTGCCTGTCTTAACTGGGTCAGGCCTCCCCACGGGATCCCACAGGATCAGCCTTTGCGGTGACGCTCAAACCCAGGATCCATTCTCTGGCTCATTGTCTCTTCTGTTCGGGTCAGTAATAATGTCCATGTTTTGATCTCCATCTGTTTTGTTCTGCTGTAGATTAAGTCAAGGAGGGGGCTGCTACTTATCAGGACCCCCCGACAATATTGCCGTGACTGCTAACAACACACTTAGTAGTCATAGCTTTTGGGGGAGCAGTAGAACTGGTTCCCTCTTGCAGGCTCCCCAGAGGCCCTGGCAGTGACCTCGGCAGGTGGGATTCATTACTGTCTCCCCTTCACAGTGGGGGACACTGAAGCTTAGGGTGCCTTGGCCATCAAGCAACAAGCCTCAGCCACATGCCCAGCCCCTGGGGGCACCTGTCTGTAGTCAAGGCCAAAACCATGATCCCCACCCTCGCTCACAAAGCCTTCTGGACCGAACAAGTCCAGGGAGAGGGTGTCCTCACAGAGAGCTCCCCGGAGGAAGGGTGAGCAGAGGCCCTGAGCTCAGTCTTGAAGAGTACACAGATAAACACGCCGAGCTGTTGATTTAGCAATTCTGTTTTGCTGTGTTCATTGGCGAGTCCCGGTGGCGTGCATTCCATAACTCTTGGGTGCCTCTCCCTTGAATTTAGATATCATATCATTTGTTTAACTTGCTGAATGAAGTAATTAGTACCTGGAGCCTGCCTGCCTGGCAGAATATATTGGTGCAGCTAACGAAGTTTATGCCTTCAGGCCGTGCAGTGGAATTTGATTTAATTTGTCCCAAGGTTAGGGAAGATGATGGGAACGTCGGCCTCTCCTCCGTCTCCGTCACAGGGTAATTCATGACGAGGGTGGAGGGAGGCTGCGGGCGGCCGTTCGGGCACTAATGGGACTCGGGGAGATTTCCCGCTGGAGTCTGACTTGCTTTATGGGCGCAGTGGAGCAGCCAGCACTTCCCCTCGCTGGCCACAGAGCCGCAGGCCCTGGCCTGGAAGGGCCCTCACACTGCAGAGGCCTGGCCCACAAGGCTGTGAGCGCCTGGGGAGGGCCTAGGCCCTAGCGGGACTCGCCTCCCGTCCACCCTGGCCCTGTCTCCCCATGGTGGGCAGACAGCACGGCCCCCTCCCTCACGGCCGCATCCTCCCTGCCCACAGTGCGGGCTTTTCTCCAGGCTGCTCCTGTTCTCCTTCCACAGGCTTCTCTGTTCTCTGCCCCTGGCCCTTCTCGCCTGGACCGTTTGGCATGGTTTGGTACTGGAACCGCCGTGATTCGGAGGTTAAAGGCACAGGTTTTGGACCTGGGTTTGAACACCAGCTTCTTTGCTGTATGCTCTTGGGTGGGTTCCTTAACCTCTCTTTGACCAGGTTCGCTCCCCTCCCATGCGGGAGTAGGGGGGCCTGTGAGGATAAGTGAGTGGGTGCCCAGGTCAAGTGTGCAGGATGGTGCTGCTCATGGTATATGCCCCTAAGGGTCAGCTCTGCCCTGAGCTGGGCTCCCCTCTGCCCTCTGCGCCACCCTCTGCTGGGGTTCGGGGGTACCTTGTCCTGTTCCTGTCCTCCCCGAATCTGCACCCACTGGCTCCAGGGCCAGCGGGCAGGCTGGCCCCACCCTTGACCGCCTTATGGACCCTCAGATGCTCTTAGGCAGCCGGAGAAGTGGGTGGGTGGAGGACTAGTCAGCACATTCCTTCTGCTCTTGTGTCTCTTTAGGGAGCTGTGCAGGGTGCAAGACTGACCCGTCCCCCTCCTGGTCACCCACATGAGCCAGGCTGGCTGCTCTGGCCCTTCAGCTTCTATGGCTGAGTGCTCTGTGATAGATGTTGGCTTTTCCAGACAGAGAAGTCCCTATCTGCTGTTCAAGGGAGGAACCCTTGAATACTAGGGGTCCTGCCCAGGGGCTAGGGGAGGAGGAACTGTCACCTGCTGGCTGAGGGCCTGGTCTTCCAAGCTCAGTGCACTAGGGTGGGTGGGTGGGTGGAGTGAAGACCAGCGGCCTGGGGGCTGCATCTGGGCTGCATGCCATGGCAGAGTGGCACGGAGAGAGCTGGAAGGGGGTGCTTCCAGGGCAGAGTTAGGATTTGGCAGGGTGAGGAGCGAGGAGACAGGTCTTTGACTCAATAGCAGGGCAGCTATTCTAAGAGCTGAATGACCCAGAAGTGCTAGGCACTTTGTGAGACAGTGAGATCCCCGTCACTGTCCTAGGGACTGCATGGAGTCTGCTGTGTAACGCTTCAGAAGCGCTCTCTGCCTGGCAGGATCTGCACTGAGTGCTCTGTCTCCTTTACTCCTCCCTGTGCACGCTGGGCTGATAAGGTAGGTATAGGGATTGCCCCCTTCAAACGATAAATAAAGCCTAGAGGGTTTATAGCCCGTGGTGGCGGGGGCAAGGCTCAGTCCTGGCGTTACCATGTAGTATAAACCACTGGGTAGGATACTTCTGGTTCCCCGAAGCCTCAGTTTCTGCACCTGGAAACAAACCCACGAACTTGAAGTGACCTGCAAATATGAACTGCAGCTATTCTCAGGGGAAGTCATGGCCCTGGTGGACACAGCTGCCCCATGTCCCCTCTCTCATCAGCCCACTGTGGTCCTGGGTCAAATCAGACTTCAATCACCCTCATCTGCTGTCAAGAGTCTTAGCTGGGCCAAACAATATTTTCTCAAGCAGGGTTCTGCAGGCTGATCTCCAGGAAAGCAGTTCGGGAAACAGTGGGTTAAGCCAAGACAAGCAGGCTGGTCTCTGCAAGACTTCTCCGAGCCTTTACTGTGCTAACTGTGCTGGGGTTCCCCTCGAGAGGGCGATGGGTGGAGCCTTACCCGGACTTGTTTAATCGCAGACACCTCTCCAGCCGTTGGTGTTGATGTTGCTGCCCAGGAATCCCCACGGACTGTCCCCTGTCCACTCCCTCTGGCTGTTGGGAGGAGCAGCAGAGTACTAAGGAGGGAGGCTGTGGCAATGGCCAGCACCCAGCCGCAGCAGCTACCGGGAGAGACCTCCTGCCTCTGGGCCCGGGTTGGCACACGAGCCTGGGTGAGCTCCCTGGGCTCACCCACGTTGTATTGGGGAAGTGACGGTGAGCACCAGGCCCAAGATGTTCCTGTATAGGCATCGTTGTGTCCCTGCCACCAAGCCGGCCTGCCCCAGCTATTTTCATTCTCTCCCCTGTGTACAAACAAGCTCCCCCCTTCCCCCTCCGGAATCTCCTTCTCAGGTTCCAAGAATGCCAGGAGCATCCTGTCTTTTCTTCATTGTCATTTCTGGGTCACCAAGATTCTTACTGACTGAGATGTGTTCTTGCTGACCAAGATGTTTGTTAATTCTCCTGATTCAATACATGGCCATGTCTACCAAGAAAACATAATAGATAAAATATTGGCTTGCACAGAACCTCTTACAAGGTACACCTCCCTTTCTTATTATCTAGCCTAATTATTTCCACCTATTATAAAACAATCTATTTTCCTCCTAATCATTGGCCCATTGGGAATAATGCCTTAAAGACAGCTAGAGAAGAGGGGGCTGAGGGCTAGAGCAGGTGGGTAACAGAGGGCTGGGTCTCCAGGCTCCAGTTCTGTCGGGGCTGAAGGGTGCTTGGCAGGGGAGATCATGGTTCCGCCCAGGAAGGGTCCAGCCAGCTGGGTCTGACCCTGCAGCCTCTAGGCCCTTGTGAAAAAGAAAAATGAGTCAGCATCAACTCCAGCGTAGTTTGCTTGCCTCCTAATCGGTGCCAGGGCCCCAGACACCGGGGCTGTAATTACTTATGCTGTCGAGAGAAGGGAGTTCTTAAAGTGATTTATCATGGAGGCGACAGAAAATGACAATTGCTCATCACTTAAAACAATGAGGCTGCCAGATGCTGACCGCGCAGGTGCGGCCCGTGGAGGTGGCGGCGTTACGTCTCTATGGGGTTTCATTGGCCCAGTTAATTAAAGATTAGCCGCCCAGGGAGATCCCCTCCAGGGAGAGGCTCCCCACGGCATCTATTAGGCCTTGGTCAGGGCTGTGCCTCCTAGGTGGGCCCTTCTGGAAGCTTTCAACAACATTTATCAAACTTTTACCATACCAGACGCTGCGCTGAGTGGTTGTGTATGTCATATCGTTTCAGGACAGGTGGGAAGAGGCAGGTTTACTCCTCAGGTGTGCCGAGCACCCCTGGGAGTCAGAGGGCCCCACAGCTGGCTAACTGGCTAGCCACGCCCAGGTACTTACTCCCAGGAAGGGAGCTGATGGCCAAGCTTAAGGTTCTAGAGATAGAAGTGAGCCCAGAAATGCATTTCACCCCAAGTCACAGGTACCTGCCTTCTGCCTTTCCCTGTTCATTCCCTTGGTGTGGCAGCTGGCATAGTATTTATGCCTTTTCTCAGAGTCTTTGTATCCTGCCTGGTCTCGTTCTCTTGTGCCAGCAAAGTCCTCTGCATCACTTTCCTCCCTAACCCCCCACCCCCGCTGGGGTTCAAACTCCAGCTGCAGTGGCTGCGCATACCTTCATAGTGCTGTGTTTTAATCTGTTGCTCCACCAGGGAGGGCCTGGAGGTGATATTTCAGTGAAAATCTTGGGAGGTGAGTGAGGACTCGCCAAAGGGGGACAAGCTGAGAGTGTCCAAGTGGACCCCACAACCCCTCCCCCAAAGCAAGCATATGCGAAGGCCCTGGGTGGGAAGAAGCATGACTTTTTTTTTTTTTTTTTTACAGTGGAAAGGAAGGCCAAGGAAGACAGGGCACAGGATGGGGTGAGTATTAGGGGGACTCCTGGGGTTTGCTGGCCTCCTTCCACCCCTCTCCCTTCTCCTCCAGAGAGAACCAGTGGTTATTCTGACTAGTGAGCTTGGAGAAGGGGCTCAATGTGCTGGGTCCAGTGATCTCCTTGGTTTCTTTGGGGATCTCTGGCCTACAGGGGGAAGCCTGATGTCTCACTGCCCGTGGGGCTGGATGTGAGGGCAGAATTAGGAAGCCCAGTGGCCACAGTCCCCAGAGGTGCGGGGCTTTGTATCTGTGGGGGTACAGGGGTGTTTTGATCTCCTGCTGGACTGCAGCCAGGGGACGAGGTACCAGTTGCAGGGGTCAGCGTGGAACCATCCCGTCAGTCACTTTCTGCCCAGGGTGAGGAGGCTTTTGGGTTGGCTTGGAGTCAGCAGACATTTTGAATACAACTTTCTGTTTTTCTTTTGTAGTTGGAGCGCTGGGGAGAGGAACTGGGGAGAGGAGCCTGGAACCCTCTGTAATACATACTTCCCTCACTATCTGAAAGCAGACGCTTCCTGCTTGGTCTGACTTGGTAGATTGTTATTTGGGTCTTGGAATGCTTAAAAATTTTCCATAGAAATTAATGATAATAGTGTTTCCAGACCCCCAGGATAACCTATCAAATCACACTGAAGACAATGTTCTATTTTTGGGTAGCAGGGTAACCTGTATTGAGTGATCCAGAATTTTAATTACACTTTTTCTCCACCAGAAAGTTAGCCAATTTGAACGGAATGCATCAGCAAGTTAAATGCTATCTCTGACTTTTCTCCATGATGAGGATGTTCAAGCTTTCTAGTTTTGCAAACTCTTTGAGCCCACCTAGTTTAACATGGGAGACCCCTTACCAATTTACCCTCTCAGATAACAAATTGCACAAACCTGTCCATACCTTTGCAGCTCATGAGAGAAGGGACACACTGTCCATCTCACTCTGTCTGCATGAGAACCCTGCAGAGGGAGGACTATTGTCCGGTGAACAGGTTAAGGTGACAGACTCACCCAGGCCAAGTGACTGGTCCAGGACATGCAGTGAAGAGGGGATGGTCCAGGATTTGGGCCCAAGTCTCTGTGAATTCAAGGGCCATGCCAAGGTCCACTGGGGGCCTTATGGTTTCATTGGCCAGGGTTGCTCATTATTCACCTGTAAAAGAAAGGAAAATAAAAGGGAGACGCCTCGGGACCCTCTGCAGGAACCAGAGACAATTGCCTTTGGACCCTCCGTTCCTCTCAGCTCCTTGGCTCCTTGATGATCACAGCAGAGAGGTGTTTTGCACTTAGTGGGAAATGGGACTTCTCATAGCCTCAAGTCTGATCTTACTGGTTCCAGAACATCTGTGCACCTCTCAGCCTGAGGGCCCCCTTCTCAGGGGAGACTTCCCAGAGGGTGAGCTTAAGTTTCCAGGTCACTCCCTTCCATTGCACAAATATTAGTGTTTGGGTGGACACCTGTGTGGCTTCTGGATTAATCTGAGTCCTCCAAAGACTCCGAGTCCCTTGTAAACACAGTTCCTGCACACCTCTGTTCTTCACCCACACTCATGGAATAAGCTTGACCTGTGGAAAAGGGTGAAAAGGGGTTTCAGGTAGATGGAATAACATGTGCCAAGAGCCAGAGGAGAGGGGGATCTGCCATTGGGTCTGTGAGTGGGTAAGTCATGCGTCTGGTCAGACTGGACTGAGGGTGAGGGATAGTTAGGATGTCGTCAACCTTGTTAAGGATTTTGGACTTTCTCTCAGGGGCAGTGAGACACCTTTACAAAGAGGCCAACAGGGAGTGAGGAGATGAGGAAAGGTGTATGTTTCAGCAAGACTGTGCTGGACTTAGCCAGGGCTGAGACTGAAGCCGAGAGGCCAGGAAGGAGGCTATTGTAACAGCCCAGGAGAGAACAGAGCAGTGCTAAAGGCAATGGACAAATTTTGGAGATAGGACAGCAAGGACTTGGTGTGGGGGTCATTTGGAAAAGGGGTCAAGGAAGATGCTCATGTTTCTCACTTGGGCAGGAAAGGAAAGGGGTCAGGATGGGCGGGGGGCAGGACATGTGGGTCCAGGAGAATTCACTGTGGTGGCATGTAACCTGGTCGCCATAGGATCATGGCCTTCCACACATTTTAAAGGACTCCTCTGAGTACTCCTCCTGATACTGCCATATTCAAGGGTTCCGGGGCTCCACCCGCGGCAGGTAAATTCATTCTGTACAGCTCTGGTCAACTGGGCTCCTGAGTCAGCTACAGGAGCCCAGGAAATCTATGCTGGGTTGCAAGGCAGAGCTCACTCTCCTGTGAGGAACGGGAGGGTCAGCACCTTTTCTGTGTGAAAAACAGCTGAGCCAGGAGGACAAGGCTTAAGAACCAGCCAGTTCCAGCTTGTTCACACAATCCCAAATATGAGCACCAGGGGGCCCCCTTGAGTCTCAAGTAAGATTCACAGGGGTCAAAAAAAAAAAAAAAGTTGGGTTTCCTTACTTTTGTCTTGAGTGGGTTTTAGTAGGCCTGCAAGACTTAATTGCTAAAAGGTCGTTTAGTATAGGAGGCTGGGATTGACTGACTGACTGATTGACAATCATTCATCCAGCAAATGATTGTTGCGCCTCTGCTGTGTGAGGCCCTGGAGCTGGGTGGAATCAGAAAGCCTGGGCTGGCTGCTAATTTAGCAGATAAACCTGAACAGGCTCAGGAAAGGCACGCTTTTGTGAGTCATTCACACTTCGAAGGCCCTGATCACTTGGACCTCGAAAACAGTCTTTTTGGTTAAGATGATTATCTCCACTTTACAGAGGAGGCACTGAGTTGGGAGAGATTCGATTCCCTGCCCCAGGGACCTGAAGGCAAAATAGGACTTCAGTTCAAACCCAGAGCTGAAGGTCAAGGACAAGGGCACTAACCCAGAGGGCACCTCGGCAGTGGGCGCCATGGGAGGACTTGAGGGCAGAGATGACACTTCATGGGCGAGGGTCTGAAGGTGGGGTCCAGCTAGGAGAGTGAGAACTGTCCCCGGGGCAGGGGTGAGGCTGCAGTGAGGGCAAGTCCCCAGGCCTGGGCAGGGGTGAGGCTGCAGTGAGGGCCGGTTTCTAGGCCTGGGCAGGGGTGAGGCTGCAGTGAGGGCA
>NW_004567109.1:17482554-17483473 GCF_000260355.1 Condylura cristata | reverse complement strand
AGGCCTGGGCAGGGGTGAGGCTGCGGTGAGGGCAAGTCCCCAGGCCTGGGCAGGGGTGAGGCTGCAGTGAGGGCTGGTCTCTAGGCCTGGGCAGGGGTGAGGCTGCAGTGAGGGCGGGTCTCTAGGCCTGGGCAGAGGCTGGGGGTGGGAATGCTAGATATAAGCTGCTCTGTCAAAGACAAGACCCTGGACATGGGATTTAAGTGGGCGGGGAGCTGGGGGATTCTGAGGATGGCAGTTGTGTGGCCAGCAGGACAGTAAAGCCCCCAGAGACAAGAATGGTGGAGCAAGAACAGGTTTTACAGGAAAATGAGCATTCTGCAGCCCAAAGGCGGCTGGCTGGGCTGCCTGTCCTGGGGGGTGGGGTGGGGGGCAGGGGAGGGGCCTGTCTTCTTCGGTGTGAGATCCCATCTTTCTTTAACAGCTTTCCAGCTCCATGTTTATCTTTAGGAATCACTTGAAATCGTGTGTTTATTTCTCAGCTTTTAACCTTGCCAACTTGTGCCTCTTAAATACTAATTACCTCTCGGACTCTGACAAGTCTGCTTTCTTCAAACAGCCCAGCAGGCCTCTCCTGTCCATGAAAGGCCAGTGTGCAGCTGTCTCTGTGCACAAGGCCTCTCTGGACAGTCCTGGGGTAATTAACCAGGGGGGCTGAGGCTTCTGGAGTGGACAAGGTGACTCGGCTGGCAGCACAGCATCTCCAGAGCTGAGCCCAGGTCTCCAGGCTGGGAGGCAGCCAGCCCCTCCCAATGCTGGCGGTACCCTGAGGCCAAATGAGCAGGCCTGGCTGGCCACAGAGCCTGCTGGGTGGACTGGCCGGTGGTGGGGGGAGCTTCTGCTAGGATCAGGAGAGCCCTTCTGGGGTGGACTGATAGCCCACTGGACCCCTTGGGGCTGGAGGGGAAGCCGCCATTCT